>NC_087221.1:37664127-37679718 GCF_015104395.2 Macrobrachium nipponense | reverse complement strand
AGAGTTTGTGTGTACTTGGGAGAATAGGTGCAATGAGTGTGAGAATTTGAATGAGAAAGAGTGGAAGACTCTTATCAAGTATGTGGAAAGGTTGGAGAAAGATCGTGTTAGGAGATCAGTGTCTCGGAGTGAGAGATCGGGTTCTAGTAAACCCTTGAATGAATCAATTTCTGTTTCTTCTCCAGCTCCTTCCCATGTAGATTTAGTAGCACCTTCTCCACAGGTTTCTCCTGCGTCCGCTGCTGTATCTGAGGAGACGAGTGATGCAAATTATGTGAAAGTGTTTGCTGCCCTTGCTTTGATGGGTGATCTGATCCAGCGTTTAATGGACAAAGTGGGTGTGTTTAATGTTAGTGACAGTGTTGTGGAGGGGGGCGGCTGATCGTCTCTCTCGTGCTCCTAGACCCAAGGGAGAAGGCATGTCAACAGTCAAAGGGAGGCGAGAGGGGTTTTCTCATGATCAGTCGTCCCTTCAGGCAGTCCTGTTGTTGCGTCCCAGGCTGCAGCAGCACACCATAGAAAAGGCGTTACTGGGAAGTGCTTGTCCTCCTCCAATAGTTCTGCGTCAGGCAGGAATCGGCGGTTTTTGGAAGTATCGCGTCCTCAAGAGATCTTACAGGCCATCCTCATCTCAAGATGAACTGGGATACGCTCAAGAAGGATGGAGTAGCCCCGAGATTTTCTCGTAGAGTGCAGATGAGGACGCAATCCCCGTCAAAAGGAAGAGAACTTTACGCTCGAGAGAAGACGCAAGACGTTCTGTTGTCAGCTTTTCTCCTGATAGAGACCCTCCTTCTGCATCTTGAGTGCGCTCCCCTGTTGCTTCTCCGTCTCGTAGACCTCAGGACCGCTCTCCTCTTCGTACCATCTCTGTGCGTCCTTGTTCTTCTCCTTCTCGTGCGATTCGTCAGGAAGCGGACACTGAGGACTTCTTGAGAGAGATGCAGGCTAAGTTAACCTACCTTGTTAAGTCTTGGGAAACGACCAATCAGCCGTCCTCTAGACGTAAGGACGCATTTCTCCCCGTCAAGTCCTCTTAAGAGGACGCAGGACAAGACTTTGCCTCCTCCCTCGCGTTCTTCATACTCTCGGACTCCAGGACGCAGTGTGCCATCAAAGACGGACGATCGCTCAACGGCGCAGGACGCAGGACGTAAGAGAAAGATAGATAAAGGTTCGTTGGACGCAATCCAAGCAGTGGACGCAAGACGCAGGCGGCAGGACGTTGACCCATTCTCCTTCCGACAAGACCGGGACTCTTCATCAGGACGCAATCCCGCATTCGCTCTCCAGACAAGTTTTAGAGCCGGTTTCGGCGTCTACTTTGCAGCAAGACCTCGGCTTTCAGGATGTTTCGTCAGCAGAAGAGGACATAGAAGGCTTGGTGTCTGAAGACGAGAAGAATATCGAAGCACCATCGTTGGATTATAAGAAACTGACTGATTGCCTCCTGTCTCTGTTCGAAGGGGACTTTCAGCCTTCAGCACCATTGTCCCCCTTTCTCAGTTTTCGAGGGCCAAAACCCCCAAGAAGTCTTCTTTCTTGAAGATGATGCTCTCCATCACAGCCAAGAAAGCGCTTCAATGCATTAATGAATGGTTAAAGGAAAAGAGGGAAGCAGGGAAGACTTCTTTCTCCTTCCCTCCAGCCAAGTTGGCGTCCAAGTCTGGAGTGTGGTATGCTCCGGGGGAAAGTCTTGGCCTGGGAGTTCCTGCCTCCTCCCAGGGAGACTTTTCCAATATTGCAGACAGCTCTCGTAGGCATGCATTACACTCGGCCAAGATTTGGTGGATGTTTTCAGAGTTTGATCACCTATTGAAAGGCATTTTTATACATGCAACTTACCCGGCAGATATATACTTAGCTATAGACTCTGTTGTCCCGACAGAATTCAAAACTCGCGGCACACGCTACAGGTAGGTCAGGTGATCTACCATTCCCGCCGCTGGGTGGCGGTATCCGGAACCATTCCCGTTTTCTAAGCCAGATTTTCTCTGTCGCTGAGGCCGGCAACAACTGTTGTTTGGTCTCTCCTGATTGGAATTCTGCTCGTTTGCCGAGAATTGGTTGGACTGATTTGGTGAAGTACTCTTGTTTTTTCTCGGGATTGGTATACGCTTATTGTGGACTGTGTTAGGACTTGGATTTGGTTTTTTCTATTAATATGGCTGAAGTTAAGGTAACACCTAAGTTTAGGGTGTGTGCAAGGGACGAATGCAGAACTAGGTTGTTTAAAGCAGAGGTAGATCCTCATACACTTTGTATTAAATGTAGAGGTTCTGAGTGTGCATTTGATAGAACTTGTGCTGAATGTGAGGGACTTACAGAACAAGGATGGAAGGATTTAGCTTCTTATATTAAGAAAAGAGAGAAGGATAGAGCTAGAAAAGCTTCAGCAAGAAGCTTGAGTAGATCCTGTTCATTTGAACCTGAATTAGAAACTAACAAGCTAGATGATGTTTCTCCCATAACCTCAGCCCCTTCTCCCTGCATTGAATCTAAGGATTCACTTTCAGAAATGGAAAGAATGAGATCCTCGATCAGGGAGCTTCAGGATCAGCTTAAAGCTATGGAAACGCAAGGTAAGAGTGTCAGTGAGTACAGTGACCCCAGTGCAGTGGAGGGGGCGCCTGATCGGCTCCGCATTGCTCCTAGGCCTAGACCGCTTCCAAACTCCCAGGACCAGGGGAGGAGAAATGTCAAAAGCCGCAGGGAGCATGTGGAGCATCCCCAACGATCAGGCGTCCCTTCGGCAGATCCTGAAGTAACGACCCAGGCTGCCTTGGATAGCCGTAGAAAAGGCATCCTGGAAGAGTGCTTTTCCGCGTCGGACTCCTCCTCGTCTAGGCGTGGATGGAGCTCTGCTTCGAAGTCTCGTCCGTTGAAGAGATCGTGGGTTGCACCGAAAGGAGACACTTTTGATTCGAGCCCTGAGCGCTTTCCAGAGAATTTTCCTTCGAGTAGTAAGAAGGCTAGAAGACCGTCTCCAGCGCCTCAAGACCCGACTAAGCTCTTCCTGCTTAATCTACAGGAACAATATCCCTCCCTGGTAGGCGCTCTAGCATACGGATTCGTCTCGAAGGAAGACTCCTCCCTTCCAGTGAGGAGATCAAAGTTTTCTTCTCCTGGTAGAAGGGAAGTTTCTCACTCTAGCAGGCGTTCGTCACCTGAGAG
Organism: Macrobrachium nipponense; assembly: GCF_015104395.2. NCBI lineage: Eukaryota > Metazoa > Arthropoda > Malacostraca > Decapoda > Palaemonidae > Macrobrachium > Macrobrachium nipponense. Next base: position 37,676,544 of record NC_087221.1, on the reverse strand, counting down.
AATCTCTTGTTCTCCCTTTAAGCGATCCTCACCTCTGTATAGAAAGAAAGTTCCCAGCGGTAGCCGCTCGCAGAGCAAATGATCAGCTACGTCTTTTTGGAGAGGTCAGGAGTCGGACTCCTCTACTGAGGACCAGGTTAGGCGTCAAGAGCCTAAGAAACAGGATGTTTTCAAACGCCAGGAGTTGACAGAGCCTAGTAGGCGCCAAGAATATAGTAAGCGTATAGAGCTTACCACACGCAAGGAGTCTAGTGAGAGGCGTCAAGAGCTTACCAGGAGTCAAGACAGGCCGCAGTAGTCAAGCAGGCGCCAGGAGTCAAGCAAGCGGCCGAGGAGTCAAGCAGGCGTCAGGAGTCAAGCAGGCGCCAGGAGTCTAGCAGACGCCAGGAGTCAAGCAGGCGTCAGGAGTCAAGACGAATCCAGGAGTCAAGCAGGCGCCAGGAACCTTGTAGGAGCTTAGGTCGGAGTAAGACCCCTTCGCACTTTATGAGCTCTTCTGAGAGTAGGAGCCCTTCACCTGGTAGAAAACAGGTTACTGAGAGGAGATCTCCTGCCTTTACGAGCTCCCTTGCGCCTTGCAGTAGCAAGAATAGGTCGCACGGACGACGATCTTCTTCTTTTGAGAGAAGTCCCTCTACTTCTAAGAACCGCTCTCCTTCGAAGGGATCTCCTACAGCCGGAGACTTGGAAGAAGTCTCGGATGAGGAATTACCAGTGGATTTAGTAGTCTCTGACTATAAGAGATTGTCTTTGTTGTTGTTGCAGGAGTTCGGAGATAAGCTTCAACCAGCGGATCCGCCCTCTCCAGGATCTTTGTTGTCCAGCACGAAGTCTCCAAAAACATCCTCATTTGTGAAAATGCGTCCTACCCTTAGCATGAAAAAAAGCATTCAAACAAAGGCTTTGGAGAGTGGCTTAAAACTAAAAGAGAAGCGGGCAAGACTGTTTTTTCATGCCCTCCTTCAAAGTTGACGGGTAAACCTGGAAGATGGTACGATACCCAGGAGCCTATGGGCGTAGGACTGCCTTCATCCGCAGATGCAGATTACGCTTCCTTAGTCAATTCTTCAAGGAGGCGCGCTCTACTCTCAGCAAAAGCGACGTTGGGGATGTGTGAACTAGATCATCTCCTAAAGGGCCTCTTCAGGACACTCGAAGTATTTAATTTTATGGACTGGGCTTTGGGAGCCCTTGCGAAGAGAGCCCAAGATCCCGAATTTGTCAGTATGGAGGAACTCTCGAGTGTATTATCTTGTTTAGACAGAGCGGTGATGGACGGTTCGGTGGAAGTGGCTGCCCTTTTTGGATCGGGAGTATTAAAAAAGAGATCAGTGTACGGTTCTTTCCTGTCCAAGTCAGTCTCTCCTCTGCAGAGGTCGGCCTTGCTATATTCTCCACTATCTAACCACCTTTTCCCACAGGACACGGTGAGGGATATAGCAAAATCCTTAGCTGGTAAGGCTACGCAGGATCTACTGACACAGTCAGCAAAGAGGTTCAAGCCTGCTGTTCCCTTTCAAAAGAAGGAGAAAGCACCTCTTCAGCAGCCCTTTCGAGGAGCCTCGTCCTCCTCAAGAACCCCTTTTAGAGGTAGAAGACCGGACACCAGAGGAAGACCTTCCAGGAGACCTGCCGGGAAGGCAAAATGAAGAAGAAGTCTTCCAGATAGCTGTAGGCGCCAGACTTTCGAACTTTGCCAGAGTCTGGGTGCAGAGAGGGGCGGACAGCTGGACCCTCTTTATCCTCAAGAGAGGATACCTCATCCCCTTCAGGGAATATCCTCCCTTAACAAGAACTCCAAGGGAGTTAACAGCGAGATATAAAGATCCTGTCAAGAGTCAAGCTCTCCTGCAAGCAGTAGAACTTATGCTGCAGAAGAGGGCAATAGAACGGTTCAAGATCTCCATTCACCAGGTTTCTACAACCATCTATTCCTGGTACCCAAAGCCTCGGGCGGGTGGAGGCCGGTTTTGGACGTAAGTACGCTGAACTTCTTTGTGATCAAGAAGAAGTTCTCGATGGAGACTTCTTCCTCTGTACTTTCTGCTCTTTGTCCAGGGGACTGGATGGTATCCCTGGACCTTCAAGATGCATATTTCCATGTGCCAATTCATCCGGCATCAAGGAATTACCTCAGATTCATGTCACAGGGAAGAGTCTTCCAATTTCGAGCGCTTTGCTTCGGACTGTCGACGGCCCCTCAAGTCCTCATGGGTGTCCTAAGGAATGTGGCGCATTGGCTACATTTGAAAGGAATCAGGATCTTGATGTATTTGGACGACTGGCTAATACGAGCAAAGTCGAAGGATCAGTGTCTGGAGGACCTTTCGGTAACACTAAAGATGACACAGTCACTGGGACTCCTAGTCAACCTCGAGAAGTCCCAGCTGGATCCCAAGCAGAACATAGTTTATCTGGGGATTCAGATGGATTCTCGGGGTTTTCTAGCGTCTCCATCAACAGAGAGAATAGAACGCTGCCTTGCAAAGGTGTCAGTGTTTCTAGGGAAAGAACATTGCTCCGCAAGGGAATGGATGAGTTTGCTGGGAACCATATCCTCGTTGGAGCAGTTCGTTTCCTTAGGGAGACTGCACCTAAGACCCCTTCAGTATTATCTGAAGGAGAACTGGGATCAGAGTTCCCAGGACCTCGAAGAATCGTTCAGGATCACGGACAAGATCAAGCAAGATCTTTGGTGGTGGCTAGACCCGAAGAAACTCAGTCAAGGAGTATCCTTACACATAAAGAGCCCTCTCCGAGCGTTGTTTGCAGACGCGTTGGATGTAGGATGGGGAGCAACGTTGGGTTCGGAAGAAGTGTCAGGCACCTGGGAAGGAGCTCAGGTGTCCTGGCACATAAACAAAAAGGAGTTGAAAGCCATTCACTTAGCTCTCTTGCACTTTCATAAGCAGATCTCAGGATCGATCATTCAGGTCAATTCCGACAACACGACAGCCCTAGAGTATATCAGAAAGCAAGGGGGAACCCATTCATTCTCCCTTTACGAGACAGCGAGGGAGTTGTTGCTTTGGGCTCAAGAGAAGGAGATCTCTCTGCTAACGAGATTTATACAGGGAGAGAGAAATGTTCGAGCGGATCTGCTAAGCAGAAAAAACCAAGTCCTCCCCACCGAATGGACCCTCAACCCTCAAGTGTGCGAGCAGTTATGGGGGTTATGGGGAAGGCCGAACATAGACTTGTTCGCAACCAACTGGAACAAAAGGTTGGAGAATTATTGCTCCCCGATCGCAGATCCAAGAGCAATAGCGATAGACGGCCTCCTCATGGATTGGAAGGGACTAGACGGGTACGCTTTTCCCCCCTTCAAACTAGTAGGGGAAGTAATAAGGAAGTTCGCCTCCTCAGAAGGAATGAAATTGATGTTGATCGCCCCCTTTTGGCCAGCCCTAGATTGGGTGACAGAGTTATTGGAGTGGATGGTGGATCTTCCCAGATCGCTCCCACTAAGGAACGATCTTCTCAAACAGCCCCACTTGGACAGGTATCACAAAAACCTCCCCGCTCTAAGTCTGACTGCCTTCAGACTATCGAAGGACTCGTTAGAGCGAGGGGTTTTCTCGAGAAGCTTCAAAAGCAATCGCAAAGCCAGGAGACCCTCCACGTTACGAGTGTACCAGTCGAAAGTGGGAGGTGTTTAGAGAGGGTGCCAGGGCGCATGAGGTATCCTCTTCCAGTACCTCTATAACCGACATTGCAAATTTTCTTCTTTACCTGAGAAGAAAGTGTGGCCTAGCTGTCTCTACGATCAAGGGGTATAGAAGTATGCTGGCCTCGGTTTTCAGGCATAGGGGCCTGGATGTGTCGGACAATAAGGACCTACATGATCTTATTAGGTCTTTCGAGACCTCAAAAAGTCAGAACACAAAGAATCCCAGTTGGAACTTGGATATAGTACTTCATTATCTTATGTCTGAAAAATTTGTACCTGCCAATGATTCTTCCTTTAGAGATTTGACAAGGAAGTCTCTATTCCTGTTCGCCCTAGCCACGGCAAAAAGGGTGAGTGAACTTCAACCGTTAGAAGGCAGAGTGGGTTTTAAGAAGGAGGCTGCAACTTGCTCTTTTAAGCCTCTCTTCTTAGCCAAGAATGAAAACCCATCAAAACCATGGCCTAAAAGCTTCAAAGTGAAAGCACTCTCTTCTCTTACAGGAGAAGACCCTATGTCCCGTAAGAGCTCTGAAATTTTATTTACAAAGAAAGTCTCTTTTGGGAGGTACGCAAGAAAGTCTTTGGTGTTCGGTCAAGGATCCGACAAGACCTATTTCAAAAAACGCCCTTACGTTTTTCATTAAAGACATTATTAAGGAAGCGCATCTTAAATGTGGAGAAGAACAGTTTAGGCTCCTCAGAGTGAAAGCACACAAAGTGAGGGCCATAGCAACCTCAATGGCCTTTCATAAAACGTGGTCCCTTCAAGCTCTAATAGAGTCCACGTATTGGAAGTGTAACTCGGTGTTCGCTTCTCACTATCTAAGAGATGTGAGAGTTACTTATGAGAAGTGCTTTTCACTGGGAGCATACGTTTCCGCGGATTTAGTGCTGGGAGGAGGAGCTGAGGTTAATCCTAATTTTTAGTTTTAGTTAATGTAATTTAGCATTATGTTTGTTTTTATGGTTTTTATGGTTGATTGGAAGAGGGTATAGGAATAACCCCTTTCAGTTCCTAGATTTAACATGGTTAGGAAGGTCAGGTGGTCGGGATTAACTTGAGGTCTCCTCGTTATGCATTATGTAAAACCTAAAGCTCTGTCATGTAAAAGGGCTAGCCCCCATTGATAAGATACAGGTCAGGCTCTGCCATGTAAGCGGGTAAGCCCCCATTGGCACGATCCATGCAGGCTCTGTCGCGTAAGCAGGCTAGCCCCCATTGACATGATCCAGAAGGGCTATTCGGTTATAGGTTGTTACCTCGCTGAAGCTCTTGAGGCATGCAGACTAAATGACAGTAATCATGAAGTCTTCTGCCCAGACAGGTAAGAACCAAGGATTGATATCCTACAACAATTGTTGTTTCCCATTATTAAAATTTTTATTTTTGTATGTATTTAGCTGTCTCTTACCCTCCACCAAGGGTGTCAATCAGCTAAGTATATACTATCTGCCGGGTAAGTTGCATGTATAAAAGTGATATTGTTAAGATACAATGAAGTTTTATACATACTTACCTGGCAGATATATACGATTAAGGGCCCACCCAGCCTCCCCTCAGGAGACAGGTGGAAGAGAAAATCTGGCTTAGAAAACGGGAATGGTTCCGGATACCGCCACCCAGCGGCGGGAATGGTAGATCACCTGACCTACCTGTAGCGTGTGCCGCGAGTTTTGAATTCTGTCAGGACGACGGAGTCTATAGCTAAGTATATATCTGCCAGGTAAGTATGTATAAAACTTCATTGTATCTTAACAATATCATTTTTCGAACTTTTGAAGTTTTCAACTTTCTTGATTGGTCCTTGGGGGCTTTGGCTCGCACCTTGGAAGCGGGAGAATCATCGGACTTAGAAGTCCCCAGGAGTATTATGTCCTGTATGGACAAGGCTTTGAGAGATGGGGCGAACGAGCTTGCTTCCCTCTTTATGGCAGGGGTCCTGAAGAAGTCTCTCCTGTGCTCGTTTGCGGCTAAAGGGGTGTCTAACGCACAGAAGTCAGAGTTGATGTTCTCTCCACTCTCAGGACAGCTTTTTCCTTCGGAAATAATTAAAGATTTATCTCTCTCTTTAACTCAGAAGGCAACCCAGGATCTTCTGACTTCTTCAGTGAGGAAGTACTTGCCGCCCAAGGTGATGAAGACACCAAAGGAGTCAAGACCAACCCAACAGCTCTTTCGGGGTAAGACGTTTTCTCGCCCCTTCTTCAGAGGTAAAAGTCCCTGCCAAGAGAGGTTCGAAGACCGCAAACAAGCAATGATGTGCAAGTCCTCCAGACGACAGTTGTGGCCAGACTCCAGGAGTTTTGGGAATTCTGGCAAAACAAGGGAGTGGACCCTTGGTCCGTGAGTGTAGCCCGGGAAGGTTACAAGATCCCCTTCCTGAAGAAGCCACTGCTTACTACATCCCCGAGAGGCCTAGGGGCTCATTACATCGAATTAGAGAAGAAAGAAGCTCTATGGGAGCAAGTTGTCAGCATGCTCAAGAAAGGAGCCATAGAACCTGTTCTGGATCACTCGTCTCCAGGATTTTACAACCGTCTTTTCCTGGTACCAAAATCTACGGGAGGATGGAGGCCAGTACTGGATGTGAGCCACCTAAACTTGTTCGTAGAAAAGACCAAGTTTACTATGGAAACGAACGATTCGGTGCTGGCAGCAGTACGTCCAGGGGACTGGATGGTGACCCTGGATCTTCAAGATGCATATTTTCATATTCCCATTCATCCGGGGTCCAGGAAATATTTAAGGTTTGTGATCCAGGACAGGGTCTTTCAGTTCAGGGCCCTTTGCTTCGGACTTTGCACAGCTCCTCAGGTGTTTACAAGGATGATGTCGAATGTGGCGAAGTGGCTACACCTGCTAGACATCAGTCTCTCTCTCTATCTAGACGACTGGCTCATAAGGTCTCAGTCAAAACAACAATGTCTGGAGGACGTAGAAATTACTTTGGATTTGACAAAGGAATTGGGTCTGATGGTGAACCTAGAAAAGTCGCAACTGATCCCCAAACAGGAGCTAGTCTATTTGGGGATTCTGATTTCCTCAGTGACTTTTCGGGCTTTTTCATCCCCCGACAGGCAAGCCCTATGCCTTCGGAAGGTGCAGGCCTTCCTAGAGAAAGACCAATGCTTGGCGAGAGAGTGGATGAGCTTACTGGGGACTCTCTCTTTGCTGGAGCGGTTCGTTTCTCTAGGAAGACTTCACATGAGGCCCTTACAATTCTTCCTGAATGAAGTCTGGCCAAGAAGATCACAACCAGATTCCTTCCTGTTTCAAATTCCTTTCAAGATAAAGGAGGAATTGAAATGGTGGCTAACTCCGGGAAAGTTAGCAGAGGGTGCATCGCTCCAGCAGAACCCAGACCTAGTATTATTCTCCAACGCATCGGACGCGGGCTGGGGAGCGATGCTGGGCCCTCAAGAAGTGTCAGGTCATTGGAACAAGGAGGAAATGTCTTGGCATATAAACAGGAATGAACTGATGGCGATTTTCTTGGCTTTGAAAGCGTTCAAGGCGTCGATCCGCGACAAGGTTGTGCAGGTCAACGCAGACAATACCACAGCTCTGGCGTACATCCGCAAGCAAGGAGGGACTCATTCCGTCACTCTTTGCAATTTGGCGAAGGAAGTCCTTCTGTGGGCAGAGAAGGAGAACGTCACCCTGCTCACCAGGTTCATTCAAGGGGAGAAGAATGTGAGAGCGGACCTGTTGAGCAGGGAAGGCCAGATACTTTTGACAGAGTGGATCCTACATCAAGAAGTATGCCAGAGTCTGTGGAATCTATGGGGCTGTCCAGTGGTGGGCCTTTTTGCTACCGCAGCAACGAAGAGATTACCGAACTACTGCTCTCCAGTCCGAGACCTTCAAGCAGTCGCAGTAGATGCCTTTCTACTAGATTGGACGGGTCTAGACGCTTACTCCTTTCCCCCGTTCAAGATTTTAGGAAAGGTCATGAAGAATTTCAGGGAGAGTCAAGGGACAAGACTTACTCTCATAGCTCCCTACTGGCCGGCCCAAAATTGGTTCATAGAGGTACTGGAATGGACAGTGGACACACCGAGAACACTTCCCGCAAGAGTAGATCTTCTCAAACAACCCCACTTCGACAGGTTTCACAAGAACACCCTCGCTCTGGGTCTGACTGCGTTCAGACTATCGAAAGACTTGTCAGAGCGAGGGGGTTTTCGAGGAAAGTGGCCGAAGCAGTGGCTAGAGCACGAAGAGCCTCAACAATCAAAGTGACCAGTCGAAGTGGGAGACCTTCCGTAAGTGGTGCAAGAAGCAGAAGGTTTCTTCATCCAGTACCTCTGTGACCCAAATTGCAGACTTCCTCCTGCATTTGAAGAAGGAAGCAGGGTTAGCAAATCAAATGATCAAAGGGTACAGAAGTATGTTGGCCTCTGTGTTTAGGCACAGAGGCTTAGATCTTTCCAATGACACAGATCTTAGAAATCTCCTCAGGTCTTTTGATACAAGGAAGGAGCGTCAATGCAGAGCTCCTTCTTGGAATCTGGATATTGCTCTAAAGTTCTTAGGAACTAATAAGTTTGAGCCTATGGATAGAGCGTCTTTGAGAGATATCATGAAGAAGACGATCTTTTTGGTTGCCTTGGCCACGGCTAAAAGAATTAGTGAGCTTCAAGCAGTTAATAAGCAAGTAGGCTGGAAACACAACAAGGCAGTGTGTACATTCCAGGAAGACTTCTTGGCCAAGAACGAGAATCCATCTCATCCTTGGCCAAGGTCCTTTGAAATTATGGGTCTGGCAGATCTTGTGGGTCAAGAACAGGAAAGAGTTCTTTGTCCAGTAAGGGCTTTGCACCATTATGTGGAGAGGACAAGAAGTATTAGAGGGACCTCAGGATCCCTTTGGTGTTCAGTGAAAGACTCTAGCAGACCCATGACAAAAAATGCTATCGCTTTCTTCCTAAGGGAACTTATTAAGGAAGCACATATGCTTTGCCAAGAAGAAAACTTCGGACTGCTTAAAGTCAAGGCACATGAAGTGAGAGCGGTAGCTACGTCCTTGGCATTCAAGAAAAATTTAGCCCTCAAGGATATTTTAGAGTCAACGTTTTGGAGGACCAATTCAGTTTTTGCGTCACATTACCTCAGAGACGCCAAGACAACTTTTGACAACTGTCAGACGTTGGGCCCTTACGTATCCTCAGGTACAGTATTGGGCAAAGGAGTTTCCACCCCATAACTTACTAACATGCTAAGGTATTTTTAATTAGGTTGTAGTGTTTTTATGGTTGTCTGAAGGGGTTTTTATTCCCTCTTCAGTCTATGGAGTGTCATTCGTTAGTGGTGGTATGTGTGTGTGGTTCAGGTGGTCTAACATTTCCTAGCATGAGTGCCCGTGGTAAGAGAGGGCTAGGGTTTCCTGTCAACAAATTGGTCACGTCCAGTTGTCAGACCCTTTTTGGATAGCTTCCTCAACATACAGGTCATGTCCTAGTTGAGAGCTACTAAGGTTAAGCAGGCTAAGAGGCAGGACCTATGAAGTCAGCTACCTTAGCAGGTAAGGAACCAAGGAGTATTTTAAAATTTTTTATTTAAAGTTTTAATCTCCAACGATGTTGCTGTCTTTGACCCACCTCCAAATGTGTCAATCAGCTATATATATATATACCTGCCAGGTAAGTGTCATGCATAAAAATGATGTTTTTATGATAAAATAAAGTTTTATGTATACTTACCTAGCAGGTATATATAATTAAATTCCCACCCTCCTCCCCTCAGGAGACAGGGTTCAGAGAAAATCTGATGAAAATGGGAATGGTTCCGAGCGCCAGCGCCACGGGAACAGGGTGGCGATCACCTGAACTACCGGTGAACTAGCGGTTGCCGCGAGTTTTGAAAATTCTGCCAGTGCGACAGAGGATTATAGCTATATATATACCTGCCAGGTAAGTATACATAAAACTTTGTTTTATCATAAAAACGTCATATTGATTTTCTTGATGCAAAGGAATTCACACAATGAGTTAAGGAAATGATTATTGAATTCTCCACCTGAGTCAGAGATTATCATGTGTGGAATTCCATGTTTACAGATATAGCACTCGTAAAATTTCCTAGCGCATTCAATTGCTGTTTTTAGTTTTTAGTGCTATCAATTCTGTATATCAAGTCAAGGCACCTATTATCACTAAGAGGTGCTTATTTCCTTGGTCAGACTTGTAAAACCCTGTTAATAAATCTAAGTGTACTCTTTCAAAGGATTGGTTGGGCACGGGATAGGCCCCCAAGCTGACAGGTGTCTTAGTGTGCCCTTTGTTTTCATGACAAATGTGACAATTAGCTATGTGCTTTTATATAACTGTAAGCATCGTATGGCAATAAAATAGTGATTTGGCTTTCTGTGACATGATAGAGAACCCTGGATGACCATGTAATGGATTGGAATGCAACCAGTTTAAGACGATTGGTATAAGCGAGATTGGAGCCACTACCTGGTTGTTAGTCACCTACGGGGTGCTGCGGGTTTTCCTTGTCACGGACCTACACAGACTATTATCCTTAATTATATAATTCTGCTGCGTATACTTCACATATTCCTTTTCTTGAGGAGTTAACTGCTGATCTTTTCTTTGTTCAGTCTGTACTAGTTCAGCGCTCCAACCCAGGTCTTCCTGTTCAGATAACAGTTTTAACAATAGGCACGAATGTTGATATTAGTTCAGCTAATGGCTCCATACAAGATGGCGCGGGGTTGTGTGATAATGCGTCAGCAATGATATTTGCTTTCCCAGGTAGATATCCTATCCTTGTGCCAGAGTCTTGAATGATCATATGCCACCGAGTTCTTTTGGGACTGTGACTAAAGCCTTTAAAGAAGTCGGTGAGGGGCTTATGGTCAGTAAGAACCTTGACAGGATAGCTGTATATTATGAACTTAAAATGTACTAGTGAGTTAACAATAGCTAGCCCTTCCTTGTCTATTACTGCATATTTACTTTCAGAAGGTCTCAGTTTACGTAAATAAAAAGCTATAGGGAAGAACTGTTTGTCATATTGCTGAAGCAGTACCCCTCCTACCCCTTGGTCTGAGGCGTCAGTTGCAATAAAGAATTCCTTACTGAAGTCAGGGAATTTTAAGATAGGTGAACTGCATAATTCCACTTTCAAGGTATCGAACGCCTGTTGATGCTTTTCAGACCATATAAAATCTACACTCTTCTTCGTAAGATCGGTTAGAGGAACGGCTATAATTGAGTAATTGCGTATAAAACGGCGGTAATACCCACTACAGTCTAAAAATTGCTGTATCTCCTTGACGTTAGTAGGTATCAGAAAGTTACGGATAGCCGACACCTTATTGTGGACTACCTTGAGACCTTGACTAGACACCGTAAAGCCTAAATAGACTAGTTCTGTTTTGAAAAATTTACACTTAGTTATCTTTACTCTTAAATTATATTGCCTTAGTCTCTGTAGCACTAGCCCTAGTTCTTCTGAGGTATTAGAAAAGATTACAAGGTCGTCCATATAGGCAGGTAGGGTATCCCCTAACAAGTCTCCGAACACTATATTAATAATTCTGGTGAATGTAATTGGGGCGCAACGTAAACCAAAAGGCATACGTAAAAATTCATAATGTCCCCTGGCTGTGCTGAAGGTGGTGTATGGGATACTCTCTTTTTCTAAAGGTATCTGGTGAAAGCCTTTAAGTAAGTCCAAACTGGTGAAATATTTGTTCTCTCCTAACAAGGATAAAATATCGTCAGTACATGGCACAGGGAATCGATCGGGAATCGTTTCCTCATTTAAGCGACGGAAATCTACGCAATTATGCCAGGTTCGATCTTTTTTCGGTATGACGATTAAGGGGAAATTATAAGGGCTGTTCGATTTCCTAATGACTCCTTCTTCAAACATTTTACCTACTTCATCATTGATCTCATTCTGGAATTTCATAGGGAGTTGGTACAAAGGTACGTAAATGACTTTATGCTTGTCTTTCATCCGTTTTTCCCAAAGATCCCTCGGTAGTGGAGAAAACATCATGATATTTAGTTAAAAGATAAAACAATTTCTGCTGAATCTCCTCTTCTTGAATGTCTTTATTGATTTTACTTTTGATAGATTGTAAGAGGGATTCATCCATAACTGATTGAGCGTGATTAATTTCAGCAACGGTAAGAATGCGATACTTTACTTCACATCTATGATGTGTGATTTTTGTGGATCACTAGATTGGTATTCAAATGGTTACAGACTTCAATGTTAACTTGTTGCTGCAAATCAACAGTGTGTAGTCCTTGAGCTACGGACAGTCCATTAATTTTCAGAGTGTCGGAAAGGATTAACATTTCAGATCCCGGCAAAGTCTTCTTTACACGCATTAATATATTCGAAGGTACGTTTGGCTCGAGAATTTGCGTGCACGCTGCTATTACGGGTGTGCGAGAATTCTGTTGGGTCGCTTGAACAATGTCATGATTCATGAGACAAGTGATTGGTTCCTCAATGTACGTTACAGTTTGATTGTTTGTCTTTTTTGTCCAAAACTGATTTTAAGGTGTTAGAAGATTTATAAAATTTTCCTTTGATATACACGCCGTGTTTGGCAGGGGCTAAGATAATGTTTTGAATGCCCATAGACGGGTATCCTATCCAGCTGGATACATATCAATGTTTTGTACAACTATAAAGGTATCGGTAAGCATGCGCTTGTCCACCTTGTACTGAATATGAGTTACTCCTACTACACTTAATTCATTATTTCCAATACCCAAAG
>NC_087221.1:37568834-37663627 GCF_015104395.2 Macrobrachium nipponense | reverse complement strand
TCCAGGAAGTACCTCCGCTTCATCCTCGACGGGACAGTGTACCAATTCAGGGCACTTTGCTTCGGTCTCTCAACCGCCCCACAGGTGTTCACGCGAGTGTCCACTCTGGTGTCTGCTTGGGCCCACTCGGTAGGGATACGTCTTCTGAGGTATCTCGACGACTGGTTAGTCCTGACGAGTTCCTGCTCGCAGTTGCTACAGGACAGGGATCGACTTCTCGAGTTCTGCTGCAATCTGGGGATTGTGGTGAACTTCGATAAGATCGATCTCGAGCCCAAGCAGAGGATGAAGTACCTGGGTATGCTGATCGACACGGTAGCAGGGCGAGTCTTCCCCGCAGAATCGCGGATCAGCAGATTCAGGGAGGCAGCCTACCAGTTCCTGTTTCGGCAGGAACAGTCAGCTCAGGAGTGGCAAGTCGTGATCGGCCACCTGTCGTCACTCGAGAAGTTAGTCCCTTACGGGTGTCTTCACCTGCGGTCTCTTCAGTGGAGACTAAAGGAGAGTTGGTCACAGGCAACAGACCCACCTTACTTCCCTGTGTCCCTCACGGAGGAGGTGAGGCAGGACCTAGCCTGGTGGCTGGACGACAGGAACCTCTTAAGAGTAGTGCCTCTTCACACACACACACACACACACACACCCCCCCCCCCTCAGAGATGTTGCTGTTTTCGGACGCGTCAACCGAGGGATGTGGCGCACACCTGGAGAGTTGCTGGCTGCAGGAGTGTAGGATCGTCACGACAAGCACCTTAACATCAACGTCCTGGAGCTCAAGGCAGCGTTCCTGTCTCTCCAAGAGTTCCAGAACCGCTTGATGGGACACTGTGGTGTTGATGTGCGACAACACCACAGTAGTGGCATACGTCAACAAACGGGGGCCTAGTGTCCCTCCTGTTGCACCAGTTGACGTTGCAGGTGCATGAGTGAGCCGTGGCCCACTTGGTAGAGCTGTCAGCCCGCTACATTCCAGGGTAAGAGGAATGTAGTAGCAGACAAGCTCGGCCGTCAGGATCAGGTGATAGGGACCGAATGGTCTCTACACCCAGACGTGGTGGAAAGGCTGTTCAATCTGTGGAGGCGTCCAGTTGTGGATCTGTTCGCCACCCGGCACAACAGAAAACTTCAGGTTTTCTTCTCAGCTGTGCTGGATCCATGGGCAGCTGCAGAGGACGCTCTTCAACACCCGTGGGACAACCTCTTCCCGTACGCCTTTCCCCCATTCTGTTTGATTCGCAAGGTGATCAACCGAGTGCTGGTCACCCCGAATCTCCGGATGATCCTGGTGGCTCCCAAAATGGCCCCAGTCCATTTTGGTACCTGGACCTGCTGGCTCTGCTTGCAGAAGCACCCAAAAGAGATTCCCCCTTGGCACAACCTTCTCGTCCAGCCACACGTGGAACGGTACCACCAGACAGTCCAGTCTCTACATCTTCACGGCTGGCTGTTATCTACCATTTCTTGCAAGCGAGAGGCTTTTCTCGCCAAGCAGCAACAGAGATGGCTGGGTACGTCAGAGAGTCCTCTGCAGCTGTGTACCAGGGAAAGTGGGCCGTCTTCTGTGGTTGGTGTCGTAGATGGGGTCTATCTCCTCTCAGAGCTACTCTTCAGCAGGTAGCGTATTTCCTCGTGTTTCTTCGCCAAGACAAGCTCCTCTCCGTCCCCACAGTCAAAGGAAACAGAGCCGCTCTGGCCCTAGTCCTGAAACTGAGGGGAGTGGATATCTCAAATTCGTTTGAGATCTCCCTGCTTATGGGGAGCTTTGAGAGGTCTTGCCCACCCAGGGAACTCAGGCCCCCAGGGTGGGACGTGACTCTCGTCCTTAGGAGTCTGACTCGAAGTCCCTTCGAGCCACTCCGAGAGTCGTCAGACAGGGATCTGACCCTCAAGACCCTCTTCTTGCTGGCCCTGGCATTGGCAAAGAGAGTAGGGGAACTGCAGAACTCCAGGGGATGGGGATCTGTGACGCTCGATTTCATCCCGAACTTTGTAGCTAAGACTCAGAATCCTTCGGTCCCTGACGACTGGTTCGAGTCTTTCACAATCCCCTCCCTACTGGACTTCACCGACAAGGATGCGGATGAGATGCTGCTCTGTCCTGTGAGGGCGCTACGGCGCTATCTGAAGGATAACTCGGCACCTCAGGCCTGAGTGTCGACGCCTCTTCGTTAGCACCGGGTGACCAAGAAAGAAGTATCCAATAACACTTTCTTTCTGGCTGCGTGAGGTGATCAGGAGGGTGTACGAAGCTGATGGTAGCAACGACATCTGTACCCTTCGTCCGAGAGCCCACGAAGTCAGAGGTACTGGTCCTTCCTTCTCCATAGCGCAGGTCCTGAAGGCAGGGGTCTTGTCCAACCAGACCACCTTCACCTCCTTCTACCTTCGGAATATAGCCCACAGGTCCTTGGACTTTTTTTTTTTTTTTTTTTTTTTTTTTTTTTTTTTTTTTTTTTTTTTTTTTTTTTCCCTTCCCTTGGGACCCGTGGTGGCTGCTCAACACCAAGCGGACAGAACAGCATCGCATCCTTGTGTGACTGCATGAATGGATGAGTGAATCAGAGTGTGACAGGCTTCTCTTCCCCATCTTTTTCTCCTCTACCTGTGGGCAGAGGGACGCGGTCGTCACTACGCTGGAACAGGAAGCGATGCAGGTAAGCTACTCGACCGAGCCCCATCCTTTAGGGATAGGAGCGATTATCCGCCACTTCCCCCCGACAAGGGGGGGGGGCGAAGTGGAAGCCAACAAGAGACAAACCCATGACTTCATATTGCCTCTTGCAATAGGAACAAGTTCTTGCTTGCTAGTTTTAAGAGGTACGCTTGCCTCCCTCTTATTACCTGGGTCCAGAGGTCTGACCATTGATCCTGCGGTACATAGCCCAATCATTGGGCAGAGGCTAGGATCCCTCCCTCTACTCTTACGACCAGGGAGGGAACCAAGGTTGGACGAACACCAGTCTGTTCTTAAGACTCAGATTCCACCCACCAAGAAGTGAGTCTTCCTATTGTAAAGGACCGATGGTTTGTATTCGTATCGGAACAAATAACAATTTGTCAAAAATTGTATTTTTCCTAACTATACAAACCTGAGGTCCTTTACACATAGTCCCACCTCATGCCACCCCTCACACTGCTTTTCCTGGGCCTAAAGCAAAGTGATTCTTCACCTCCCAGTCGTGCGGTGTGCTGACTGTCGGACAAGCAGTTAACTACCGAACTCCCTTGTTCGAAGCTTACGACCTCAGGTTTGTATAGTTAGGAAAAATAAAATTTTTGACAAATTGTTATTTTTGCTATACTATACTAATTCCCTTAGGGTTCCTAAGGGTAACAAATTCACTCCTTGTGTATGTGCTGATTCAGTAGCAAATTAATTTAGGTGTTGAGAAGACAGTAAGGTTTAAAGGTTTTGATATAATTTTGTTTTAAGAAATTATGTTTATTCACAAATTTGTGGCCTTATCATAGACTAAAAAGCAACTTAGGTCTTCAGAAACTATTCTGTAAAACTGTTTTTCATGTTAGATGTCAGAAGATGGGCATCCATTAATTGATACCTTTAGTTTTCTCAAAGTATAAGGTTATTGAGGAGTGGTATTTGTTCATGGTAAAGATTAGATAAATTACATTTCTCTTGTCCTTTAGGAATAATATTATCAGCACAATTTCCTTTATTTGTGATTCAATATACGTGGTTTTGATTTTTTTTCAGAGGCAAGGAATCTATACACATGGTTGTACATCTGGAAGTGTTAAGAGAGGTAACTATATTGGGTACATGTGTTTATTGTATCACATCAAGTCGGGAAATGTTAAAAAGGAAACAACAAAGTACTAAGTACTGTTTCTTAGCCTTGTAAATGTTGACGGATGTAACTTCAACTGATAATTTAATCAAATGCATATTTGTGGCTTCTGTATTTCTTGTAGATTTTTTATGGTTTTGTAGTTTTTTTTTTTTATATACCCTTTTAACTACCAGTATTTTAAACTGTATGGATAAGTAATAACAACCATATATTCATGTTAGGACAAAAGTCCACCAAGGATATAATCTCGGGTTAATAGTGGGCTGTTTTCTCAATCAAAAATTGTTTATCTTAGGAATGTTATTCATAAAGGTGTTTAAAGGAGGAGAGCAAGGAGCAATAACAAAAATTTACTTGGCGCCATAAAAATTATTTGATCTGTAAAATGTAGCATACCGATTAATTGGTTTATCCAGTAACTATGAAAGGGATTGATTGTTTTTGTTTTATCTTGGTTCCAGCTAGTAGGATTAAATTATAATTGTTTATTTATGAAACAAACCTTCGTTCTTAACATTAGGATAATACTAGTGCCAAGCTGGAAACCGATAGAATTAATAAAAAAACTTGTGAGATCCAGGAACTATTGGCATTTGTACCAGTTCACGAGGTATTGTAGTTCCCATAATGCCCTTGGCGTCCTGTGACCTATCAGTTACTTTCCTACTACCTTTTAAGATAGGACGTGATTACTTTCTATCTGTTTCAAGCCGGTTTAATTTGCCCGTTGTTATTCATATTTTCCTTTTTTATCTCTCTGGATGATCTCAGTGTGGGTGTGATCTGCTAGGTGTGCACTACGTTGTGAGAGATGGAGAATTTTACTTCACCGAGGGAAATTTCTTCAGGTTTCTCAACAAGAGACAAGGAAATGCCATAGAGTGAGTGGGTTTCCTTGTTCAAGATTTTTTTGTTTATCATCGGTATTCTACAGATCCACATCCAACGTGTAGTAGGTGCAGAGAAAATGTATTTGTTTACTATTACTAATCCTTGTTCAGGTTTGTCGTGGTTAGTCGATGGAACAATGGGTGAAGTTTATGGGAAAAGGCCAGTACAAAAGAAAGGAGACAACGCCACTCTTGGATGACCAAGCGTTGTCGGCTTCTTTTGTATCGGCAATACAAGTGTTCCCCCCGTATTTGTGGGTGATGCATACCAGACCCCCCCGTGAATAGTTAGAATCCGTGAATGTTTGGAATCCCTATAAAAGCGCTAAAAACAGCCTATTTTGTTAGTTAAAACTTAAGAAAAACCACCAAAAATTTTCATACTTGGTTTTTTTAATAGTTTTATCACAAAAAGTCCATTTTATGATGAAATTGATCACAAAAACCAGGAATTTGTGGATATTTCTCATAGAAAAATACCGCGAAGGCGCGAATTTTCCACGAATAATGCGGGGAAACGTTCCCGAGAGAAATCCGCGAATGTGTGAGTCCGCGAATCCGGAGAACGCGAATACGGGGGGTCCACTGTACATCATACTGCTTCATATGTTACATCACCTGCTTTTGATGTTTCTCATACCCCTTCAGTTTCTTCTAGCAATTCGTTATTGGAAACTCCAGAGTGGTTTTGGGTAATTTTATGCATAATTACACTCCGTCATTCCTGGCAGGGAGAGGGGGAGCATCGCCATCTTTGTCCCAGATTTCAGCCCCCTGATGCGCAGAGAATGGAAGGAACGTGGTCAGCGTTAGGCCTACCAGGTGTACCAACCTTGGAGGGGTTGCTTTCTCACTATATGGCGTCACGTTTCCACCCAGACCCGACAACGATGAATGTTCCTCATCCCCCTGGCCTGCAATTTATGGGAGCAAATGCAACAGCACGGGCAACAACATCGATGTTTCCGGTGATGCAGAAAACGTTGGAGGTAGTTTTGCAGCACACGCAGGGATGCCTGCAGCAGCTGCTCAATCTCTCCCTACAAGCATAGTGACGTCACAACCGACGTCACAGCCTACTTTTTCTCTCACTACTTTGTTGCCTCCAGAGACGAATACGCTCTCTGACTCTGGTACACACAGTCAAGAAGAAATTACAATCTCTAGAGGACAAAATGGATAAGAAAGACAAAAAGAAAAGATCTTAATAGTCTTCTCTTCTTCATCTTCTTCCTCTAGTTTGGCGTCATCACAAAATTCAATGACATCACTGCATGTACCAGTCAAGCGTTGGAGGATATGGGACTTCATGACTGATCCTCGTGCCAAGAGAAGTGTAAATTCTTCTTCATCTTCGAGCCAGGGCTGTCACATCCCTGTCAGCAACAAAGTGAAGAAGGCGGTGGTTGGCAAACTTAACGTTAACAGATGAAGTCATTTACAGGCGTCCGAACGGGCGAAAGCACTGACGGTCGCTGGAATGGCGACTGCTGCGGAGTTGCCAGCGGCGAGGACGAAGCATTTAGCAGAGACTCCACTGCCGTTGGTAAAATCAACGGTGAGTGGGCAGCATTCAGTGAAGAACAGAGAACGTATACCAGTTTCTCCTATAAGACCTTTTATAGTAAGAAGGAAGGATGAGAAAGCTCCCATTAAAAAGTCAAATAAAGAGTTGCTAACCTCTCCTGATACTCTGATGGAAGGCGTTGTTCGCCTCAACTAGAGATCAAGGTCAACTTCCCCGACGGCCGTCGGAGATGATAGTCAAAAACCTTGAATAATATTAATAGAGATAGAGAGGAAATTAGCTCTTGGTTTTCGGGAGAACCTTCATCTGGAGGTATAGACGGAGTTCTCGCTCTAGATCTGCGAGTAGAGAAGCAGTTAGGCAGCCACATTCTATACTGGACTATTCAAGATCGAGCCAACGTAGGCCATCAGAGATCAAAGATGCTGTGGTTGAGGGTCGGACGGCCATGACGCACCCGAATGTTTGTCAGAGGATAGAAGTGAACTAGCTTCTCCTGAGGCTGAACACAATATGTTGGAACCGGAGGAAGGGGAAAACCAGGAATTTCTGACTTCGTATGTGGAGGTGGTTGATTTGATTCATCAATTCAATAACCTTTCGAGGAGTTCGTAGACACCTGCCAGTACTATACTTCTTCCTCCGGGAATCGATATGGTATTTGGACTGAAAAAGGATATGAAGGTGTCGTATGAATTACCTTGCTCAAGTCATGCACAGTCAGTTTTACAGCATGTCAATGCACGGATTGCTGGAAGGGATAATTTGTTAAGATCAATTAGATCATTTACGTTCATTCCCCCACCATTGATGAAACATAGGAAATGTTATGTGACACCTATGGTTCCTTCGCTATCAAGACAAATTAGCCCAGATGTGGTAAGGTTAAAGCCCGAATTAACCTTGGATCAAGTTAAGATGGAATGCCCGTCGATGACTTGTCAGGAGGCTGTTACATTGGAGGCAACGGCTTTTCTTCTATCTTTCAGACTGCTTCTTGGTTAGACCTTTGGTCAACAGCAGTAGCAAAAATTGCATCCTCAGAAGCAACAAGAAAATTAGTGGATGAGACAAGGTTTTTCAAATTGCTCCAATCAGGTTCCAAAGCGGTTGTGTACTTGACGAATTTGAGTGCCAATGTATGGTCTAATATCCTATTGATGAGGAGAGATGCAGCATTGGCTAGATTAAGCCACACTATTGACTTGGATTCCCTGTTAGCAATGGAGATGGGGATATCCTAGAGTCGCAATTGCTGTTACCAAAGGGTGGACTGGAAGCTGCTATAGATAGAAGAAGGATGGATATTAAGGGGGCCGGCCGGAACCCCTATATATGGTGGTATAGGGCGAAAAATGCAAAGTCATGAAAAAATTCATGGAGCTTCATATGGCAATTGAGAATACGTATACGAAATATTTCGTCAAAATTCCTCTTACTTTCGTAGTTACAGGGTAATTAGTAAACATAACTCAATAAGCCTAAAACATTCATCTGTACAAGAAAATGCAATATTTCTTCTGTTATCGTAAATTTTAATAATTATTGGCAAAGAAATTGTGAGAAATGGCATCTGTGGAGATTCCGTGGCTCGCAGAAGCGAGTTACTGCGAGTATCTGGTTCAATCATGAATCAGTTGGACCATAGACTTCAAGTAGATTACACGTTCGAGTTTCACCTCGTGAAATTCGCTTGCATTTACGTATGTTTATGTATGTTTTGGCAAGAAGTTCATCATGCCAATGAGGAAAAGACAAGGAAAACATCTCGCTAACATACAGACGAAGAAAAATCGCTAAAGTATTATTACAGAATATCGTAATATACGCGTAGTTAGTGAAGAGAGAGGGGAGGGTCACCTAGTAACGCCCCCTTCTTGCCTGACAGCACACGTCACACTGTGCCCCAGGGTACGATCTTTGAGCAAAGAGATCTTCATTTATGATAACTAAGATAGCTTTGGTTTTTAAATTTATACCCAAAATGGAATTATGAAATTCATAATAATCATGATTTATTAAATTGTCTTTGTAAAAATAGTACATCTTCGAGTTTTACCTCTGACATTCTCTTGCATTTACGTTTGTTCATCTTTGTTTCGGCAAGAATGTCATCATGCCAAAGAGGAAAATACAAGGAAAACATCTCGCGCTAACATACAGAAGAAAATTTGCTGTAATAAGCCGAGTTAGTGAAGGGGAGAGAGGGGTTTACGTAGGAAGGAGTGCCCCATCTTGCCTCAAGCAGTGCCCCAGGCTACGATATATGAGCAAAGGGATCATCATTTATGATTAAGTTATGATAAATAAATAGTTTTGGTTTATTAATACACAAAAAAGAAATATAACATTCCAATAATCATTATTTATTAACTTTGTCTTTATAGAAATACGAAGGAAAACTTTGAACGCCGTATCTCAAAACTAATATTGACCTTCAAAATCTATCTCCTCACTTAGTTTTAAAGCTATAACATTGGAATTTGGTATATAACTCAGAAAGACATTATAGAACAATCAAATAGAGCCCTTTTTTCCAATTTTTGTTTCGTCTTTTTTTTATAATTTTTTTCTCATGATTTATAGGGTTTATTTATTGACCATATTGAAAAATTCATATCTAGCAAAAAAATTACTTTTAGAAAAAAACTCTCCATTTGATTGGAGGTCTACATCAGGTCTATATATGGTAGTAATCCCAGGTCTTAATATTAAATATCAAGGAAGGAGATAGAATTTGAAAAATGGTTATTTTCAGGATAAATTGCCCTGGCGTCACAAAACCAAAGGTCAGAGGCGAAAATCATATGCGGTTTGGAGATGTCCCAAGTCACCTTATTAAGTGGTATGAATGTCAAAGTCCTGTTAGAAAACGGCATTAGCCGGCCGGCCCCCTTAACGTCAGATTAGTCCAGCAGGCAGTTAGGAAAACATCTGGAAGCCAGGCTAATCCTAATGAGGTAAGACATCAGGAATTACCTCAAAAGAAACAAGTGAGACATAACATCTCTAATAGATGAAGACCAAGACCCTCTTCCCCAAAGGAAGTTTGCTCATTGGCCCTTTCACAATAGACCCAACAGAGGAAGGGGTATTAGGGGCAGGGGGGAGAGGTCAGACGATAGGATGGGCACCTCTCATCACTCAGCCACACAGTGGTGGGTTGCCTGGCAAATCATTGGAGGGTGTGGCAGGAATTTGGAGCAGAGCAGTGGGTGGTGGATGTTCTCAGAGTTGGATATTGAATTCCATTCGAAGTGGACCCCACCCCTGGCAGAACACCCATTACCACACCTCTCCTATGCTCAGGAATCTCAACAGCTCTTATTCTGCAAGAGGAAGTGAAGAAGATGATGGAGAAGGGAGCTGTAGAACAAGTATCGCTTCCATTAAAGGGGTTTTACAGCCATATTTTCCTTGTTCCCAAAGCCAACGGAGATTGGAGGACAGTTTTAGATCTGTCAACACTGAATCTGTGTATAAGGAAAACCAGATTCAGAATGGAGACCCCAAAGACAATTCTAGCAGCAGTCAGGAACAAGGACTTTATGCAGACAGTAGATTTGAAGGATGCATACTTTCAGATCCCAGTCCATCAGTCTTCCAGGAAATTTTTCTGCTTCAGTCTTGTAGAGAAAGTTTTCTAATTCAGAGTCCTGTGCTTTAAATTGACAACGTCTCCTCAAGTTTTTACCAGAGTATTCACTCTCAAGTCGACATGGGTGCATGCTCAGAGGATCAGGCTAATAAGATACCTATACGACTGGCTGGTGATAGCAAAGTCCAGAGAAAAATTACTTCGGGACAGGGATACCCTTCTGCAGTTTTGTCACAGCCTAGACATTTGGATAAATCAGGAGAAGTCAAAGTTGGATCCAAGTCAACAGCTGGTGTATCTGGGTATGATTATAGACACAGTAAAAGCCAAAGTGTTCCCAGCAGACCAGAGGGTAGAGAAATGCAAACAAGTGGTGAAAGCCTTTCTGGGAAAGCAAACACAGCCAGCAAAACAGTGGCAAGTAGTCCTGGGAATTCTGAGTTCCTTGGAGAAGCTGGTACCACACAGAAGACTACACCTTTGATCATTGCATTGGAGGGTGAAGGAGTTTTGGTCACCAATGGTAGACCACCCATACGAGCAAATTCCTTGTCGACAGAGGTGAGGAAAAGACCTGCTGTGGTTGGTGCAGGACAACAATCTGACAGTGGGAGTTCCCCTTCAGCAACCCTCTCCGGACCTCTTCCTTTTCTCGGATGCGTCACTTGAAGGTTGGGTCACCCACACGGAGAAGCTGATGATTTCAGAGAAGTGGAATTACAAGGATAGAGAACTCCATATAAACGTGTTGGAGTTAAAAGCCGCATTTCTGGCACTACAGGAATTCTGGGAGAGGGTGAAGGGGCAATCAGTGGTATTGATGTCAGACAACACCACAGTAGTAGTTTACGTAAACAAGCAAGGAGGCCTAGTATCTCTAGTTAGACAGGATGACAGTTCAACTTCATCAGTGGCCAGATATATTCAAGGAAAAAAAAACATAATGGCCAACAATTGAGCTGCCGGGACCAGATTCTAGGAACTGAGTGGTCCTTGCATCAGGAAGTGGTGGACAGAATGTTCATCTTGTGGGAAAGGCCAAACTGACCTATTCTTAACCAGGTACAACAAAAAGTTGGAAGTGTATTGTTCAGTAGTCCCGGACACAGAGGCAGTAGCAGAAGATGTGCTACAACACCCATGGGACAATCTGGACGTGTACACATTTCCTCCATTTTGCCTAATCCGTCAGGTACTGAACAAGTTAATGTAGTCTCAGAACCTCAAGATGACTGGTATCCCCATTGTGGCCGAAGGCAGAATGGTTTCCGGACCTGTTGGAACTCCTGATAGATGTGCTGAGAGAGTTGCCTCCATGAAATAACCTACTATGTCAACCACACTTGGAGAGGTACCGTCAGTCAGTGCAGTCCCTATCACTTCATGGAAGGAGACTGTCAAGTATCTCCTGTGAGCGAGAGGCTTCTCTCAGAAAGCAGCAACACAGATGGCAGGAAATAAGAGAAGGTCATCGGCAGCTGTCTACCAAGGAAAATGGTTCGTGTACTGTGATTGGTGTCATAGAGGGAACTTGTCTCCACTCAGAATCACTATTCAACGGTTAGAAGATTTTCTGATATATCTCAGGACAGAAAGACATATGTCTGTATCTGCTGTAAAGGGATACAGGGCTGCTCTAGCTTCGGCATGGACATTTCTTCTTCATGGGAGATGGCTATGCTAATGAAGAGTTTTTAGCAGTCCTGTTCCATGTAGGAACTAAAATCCCCAGATTGGGATTTGACCATGGTACTGAGTAGTCTTACAAAACCCCCATACGAACCATTGAGACAGTCCACAGATAGAAGCTTGACCCTGAAGGCAGTCTTTCTATTGGCTCTAGCCTCAACCAAAAGGGTGGGGGAGCTGCATGGTCTGTCATGTGGTGAAGCATTCAAGAGGTTGGAAGTTTATGGTTTTCGAGTTTGTCCCAGAATTCGTTGCCAAAACTTAAAATCCATCAGTAACAGATGGCAGATTCGACTCCTTTTCCATACCTTCTCTGGGAGAATTTGTGGACAATGTCCCTGAAGAAATGCTGCTATGCCCTGTCAGGGTACTAAGAGCATACTTAAGAAGAATGCGGCATCTCAGGCCAGGATGCTGAAGGCTTTTTGTAAGTACAGGACGGAACAAGAAGGAAGTGTCCAGGAACACAATATATTGTCTTGGCTGAGAGAAACAATCAGGAATGCATGCATGACAGGAGACAGAGGGTCAAATAGCCTGGAGAGAGCTAGGGCTCATGACATCAGGGGCTTGAGTGCTTCTTTGGCATTCAAGAAAAATATGTCTGTTGAGAGGATTTTGAAAGCTGGTATTTGGCGACGCCAAACAACTTTCACTTTTGTTCCCTTTTATTTAAAAGATGTCTCCCTTAGATTGTTGGACACTTTTTCCTTGGGTCCCTTGGTGGTGCCAACAAGTGGGTATAGCTCATCTAGTACCCTGACGGGTCAGTTTATGTCTAGTCTAAGATGAAGGTATGAAAGTAGAATGAATGAGATGACTGGTATTCCTTCTTTACTACTTTTCTAACTACTCCTTTACCTACGGGCAAGTATGAGGACAGTACCATCATGCGCTGGAATGGACTAGATGCAGGTGAAGGGGACAGCCGTACTGTAAAGATAATCTAGAGTACTATAGGATACTTTCAGTAGCAACACACTCCTCTCAACAATAGGAAGAGAGTGGGGTGGATAATAGCTCAGATACAAGGGACAGGAGTGGTTTATGAGAACGGATAGCTCTCCACCTTCCGTAATGCAATAAGCCATGGCATTGTATGAAACACCCAGAGAGGGAAACCAACAGATTCTCATATATCTTTGGTTCAAAGGTTAATAGTCCATTGTCTTAGAATACATCTATTTGGAAATGGATAAAGAAGGCAAACTCCCAGTCAGTTATAGAGACTTACCTCCCACCAATAAGTAAGTCTATCCTAATGTTAAGACCGAAGGTTTGTTTTGTATATGAACAAATAACAAATTTTTAACCAATCTGTATTTTTCATAACTAACAAACCTGAGGTCTTAACGGATAAGGCCCACCTCTAACCACCCCTCTTAACAGTCTAAACTGGGTTGGAAGAGTAACTGATAGGTCACGGGATGCCAAGGGCATTGGGTGGGAACTACAATACCCCACCGTGAAACCTGGAGTACAGAGGCCAATAGGTCCCATGGATCCTCCAAGTTTTTTTTAGGTTAATTATTCTAACTGGTTTTTCCAGCTTGGCGCTAGTATTATCCTAATGTTAAGACCTCAGGTTGTTAGTTACGAAAAATACAAATTGGTTAAAATTTTGTCATTTGAGCCTCTTAACTATATGTATTAGAGCTATGGTAAGGCTGGACCTTAGGGAATTACTTCTTGTGCATATCACTCGTTTCGTTTGTGGAATAAAAAAAAAAAAGCGGTTTCTGGGGACTATACTAATTGGAAGATTTTTATGAAGAAATTAGCCCAAGATATGGTTCACATGAATGCATTGTGGTTACAGATTTTGGCTTAAGCAAAGAGTCTCAGGCCCGTGCAGAAGCTAATTTGTCACGTATTTTAGAGTTAGCAAGTAATTCAAATGGTGACAATCCACCCAAACATGCATCATCCTTGTCTTCCCTCAAAGATGATTTTGTGGATCGAGAAAATGAGAACAGCCAGAATTTGAAGGAATCACCAGTGAAAAGTAAGTCGGTATCATAGTTTTGTTAGTGCAATTAAAAGCTAAACAATTTACAAGAAGAATTATAATTCTTTGGAGTTATTCATTATTATTTACCATGTTATATCATATATTTATTTCTTGCTCAGTAGTACTTGGTGGCATTGATTTATGTAAGAGTAAAACATGATTACTAGGACAGTATATACTGGTTCACTCCTGAGTCATGCATTTGTGTTTGTTCCGATACGTAATACAAACCTTTCAGTCCTTTAACAATATGAATATACTTTCGGCGTAGCTGGAATTACGGCCGTTGAATCTTGAACAAGGTGGTTAGGCAGTAACTACCGTGGGGCAGGCTAGCCTGCCCGGATGTAAACACTCCACTTTACTTTCAGCCGTCTTCCAAGGAAGACGTGTGTTTGTGAGCTCCGGCTGACTGGTCATTAATCTTTTTTCCCAGTGGGATCCTTTTGGTTTATTTTTTTGTATATAAATAATTATGCATATACAGTGTTTGATATTAATACTAAACAAAGGTTTGTCCTTGGCTTTTCAATTAATATACAAACCCACTTTTTGTGATAGCCTTTGTAACCGCCCCTCTACTTGTGTTAAGAGCCGGCGGCTAAGGTATGCCAACATATTTACATCTTTCGCCCTTTAACACTGGCTCAGACCTGCATGAGGACGAGATATGTATTTACCGTGAGGATGAGACATGTATTTTACGTAAGTTATATTGATCCTGTAACGAGACATGTATTCATCCGGAAATTACGCTTACGCTTGGGAATTACCAAGGGAACTTCAAAGGTTAGTCCGTGTTTTGTTGTATTAGTAATTTCTCTTCCCCTTCTTCCTTTCACTTACTATCAGAAGAAGGTAGAAGGATGGGCGTGCGGTGCTGATGTTGGGGGATCTCCTCTCACTTCGGAGGGCGGTGCCCTTGGATGTGTGAGGAGTATCCTCATTACTTTAATATTTGTTCACAAATCTTACCTGCCAGATATATATATAGCTGTATTCTCCGAAGTCCGACAGAATTTCAAAACTCCCGGCACACGCAGTGGTCGGCCAGGTGGTAGTACCCATTCCCGCCGCTGGGAGGCGGGCGTAAGGAACCATTCCATTTTCTGTCAGATATTTTCTGTCGCCGGTGCAGACAACAAGTGTTTTCTGCACCTCCGTCATTGGATTTTGGAACTCTTTTGGTCACTTGAGTATCCCGATTGATTTTTGGTTATTTGATTTGGATCGGTGGTTATGCATACGCTAATTGTGAATTGTTTTTATTTTGGCTTGATTTTTCCTTAAAGTTACGATGTCTGGATCTAGTTTGACTAGGCCAGAGTATGTTGTGTGGAAGAATGCAAGGTTAGGCTACCGAAAACTTCAGTAGACCCTCATACAGTGTGCGCGAATTGTAGGAAATATGTTTGTATGTTTGATGACCGCTGCAACGAGTGTGAAAATATGTCTGATTCTGCGTGGAAGGCTTATGAATCATAGGTACGTAAACTAGAACGTGATATGTAAGGAGGTCTTCCTCCAGGCGTGTAACACAAGTTACCTGCCTCCAGTAGAATTTATCCCTCCAAAGACCGGTGATTGCCTTCGGGCCCTACAATAGTCTTTGGAGGGTAATACCCTATCTGTGATTCTTAAATCTTTGCGTAGCCTGGAATCATGTTTGCATTGGAAAGTCTTAGAAGTATAGTGATAATGCCATGAGTGTTCATTCTATCGCGTAAGCGTATAATTTCTCATTGACAAAACACTACCTCGTGATGGCTATCCCTACCTTGGCGAGGCAGAATGTAGTAGGGAGGTAGCTGTTCAAGTGTCTAAAATACTCTACGTTTGTTCATAAAACTTACTAGTCAGATATATATATATATCTGCCGGGTAAAGGTGAACAAGCGTTGTTGTATCATAGTAATATTATTTTTGCCCTTATGTCATATTACTATCAAGCGGTTGTATGGTTCAAGTTATATACTCATACCATAGTTACTCCTACGGAGGACAACCGAGAGTACGATTATTCTTATTACATTTAATCGGTTCTCCCTGCAACTATTCAGGGGTTGCCGGTTTCCCTATTTTTAAACATTTAAGGTATTGTTATGACAATACAAGTTAGCCTTTTATATTTAGCAAATTCAGTTTTCGCTTAAATATACCAGTTGATGGTTTTTTGTTTCTGCTCTAGAATGATAGTAAACCTATTCATTTGTAGAATGGTGTAGGTGGCAACTCAGGCAGAGCAGTGCGAGAACGACGAACGGTTTCTCTAGTCTGCTGTCACTAATGCCAGTGCTCAGTTCCATCTGATTGTCTGCCATGCGCGGTAGGTTACGTCTCTCTCTCTCCTGCGGGATTGACGGACTAACCGTATTTCTACCCTACAATCATGGCCTTAGCCTCGGGGTTGAGGGGCAATTCGGCGATACATGACTGAACATCTTCACTTTGCGAGAATTTTTTCATTAAAAAAAAAAAAAAAAATTAAATTAAATAAATAAATAAATAAATAAATAAATCTATATATATGTATGTATATATATATATGTATGTGTATATATATGTGTATGTGTATATATATATGTATTAGACCTTTTTCGGTTCTGTTTACCGCAAGGTAACAGAATTCTGTCCGAGTCTACAGCGGCATAGCATACATGATTTCCCTCGAAACAAGATTGATGTGCAAGAGATGCAGTCAATTAGCTCGCCGAGAAGTCCCTCGCTTGATTATGAGGGGGACTCCTTCCGCTGCCAAATACGACAGCTCCGAGCGTGACGCTCAGCAGGATGCTTGGCTGGACGCACAACGTAATGCTTCTTCAGACATTCGCCGAGAATCAGAGAATAGTAATGGATCTCAGGAAGGAGACTTTTAGGAAGAAACAAATGAACAATCTTCTACAGTGTCTTCAGATTACTCCTGTTTAAGTGAAACGCAGCCTTATTAGGGAAGGAAACATGCTCGGTGAGGGAATGAATGAATTGCAGGGGACCATTTCCTCGCTGGAGAAGTTTGTTTTCCCTGAATAGACTGAAATTCACAACTCTCCAGTTTTTCCTGCAGAAAAAACCTGATAGCATAGATGATCTAGAAATGATCTGAACATCTTCATAGTCAAGATTCGTTATATAGGATGTCATGGCTCATAATCTCATAGAATTCGAATCTTGACAGATTACTTTTGTCTTCAGAGACGTCCTCCCCGCGCAGGAGTTGGAACTCTCGGAGGGTCTCGCTCCCTCTGAGGAGAACGAAGACGCTATATGTCGCACAGGCGGCCGTCGTCTTTGGTTCCTCGGAGGGGGACGCTTCTCGTCCGTTAGCTCCTTCTGCTTTGCGGTCGTCTCCTGGGCAATTGGAAGACTTTCCGCAGTAAAAGCCCCCCAGATGCTGAAGCTTGCCGAGGATGGGGGGCTTAGGTTCAGCAGCTGGGCCCTGATGCCTGGTGGGAACTGCTTTCTCGCTGGGCCTTGGTGCCCAGCTGTTGATCCAAACGAAATAAGTCAGCCCTTTTCTTCTACTAAAAACGTTTCATCTTTCTGCCTCCTCCCCTATAAGGTATGGATTCTATGATGACGACTATTGGCTTGGTTTTGGACATGATTTAGTCTAAATCTTGGGATTTGAAGGAGGGTGAGGATGGACGGCATGCCACCTCGCCCGTTAGAACTCTAGTACCTGACGTGGTTTGAGCGAGGGGAAAGTTTAATGTCAAACCCTATCCTCAGTTGCCGGGTCTGATCTCTACGGACATCATGACGCCTTAGCACTGGAGATAGGGTGTATATCCAGTAATTACCCCTAGGACGACCCTAATGAAAGGGATGACCCGTCTCTAAGTGTGACTCCATGGTGGGTATGGGGAAATATCTGGATGAACTTTGTTTTTCACGTCTATGGCAACCCCCCCTATTTCGGCTGACGACCTATGCTTTTGTCGAAGGACTTGTCCACGGAACCCGAACTTCAATCAATCATGGTCGGTCCCTTTGATCAGGGTAGTACCCCTGGACCGAATGACAGACAGACACAGATGACGACCCAAAGCAAATGCGAGTAGATATATCCGCCAAGAAATCTCAACAAAAAGCATCTGGCTCCAGTATTGTCACACTGGAACCATATGCCATGAAGAAAATAAAAAGTGTGAAATAGCTCCTGGGGTCTTTGTACCCAATTCATTTAATAAATACCTGAATTTGAAGCTTGAAGGTGACAATATTGACATTTTCCAAGTACACAGGGAAATCATGAAATGTTGTGGCAGACAGCCAAAAATAACAGCCCAAAATGGAAATATGCTCCTTATAGAAAGCATCTCCCCAGAGGAGAAGCAGTAAGTTGATGGATTGTCGGACCTTGCGGGAATTACGGTGAGTGCACTCCCCACTTTAGCCTGAACTCAGCAAGGCTTGATTTATGCCCCTCAATTGATGGCTTTTTCTGAGGAGAGACTTTTAACAGAATTAAAAGACCAGGGTGTAATAAAGGTTGACAGGATGACAAAGAAGGTTGAAAATAATAGGAATACCTCAGCCTACCAATTAATATTAACTTTTAGTACTTTAAGACTTCCGGAAATATGTCTATGCAGCCTGGTATAGGTTTAAGATAAAGTTGTACATCCCAAGACCAGAAGGTGTTCCATTGCCAGCATTTTGGACACACTCTACAATCGTGTCGATCCAAATTGCAAGAAAAGCCTGCAGTCTGTGTCAACTGTGGAGAGGATGAGCATGGAATGTGCACAGGGAACCTAAATGTGTTCACTGTGGTGAGGGACATGCCTCGTCATCTCAGCAGTGTGATATATTTACTTGAAAAGGAAATACAAGCAATTAGAGTGATTGAAAAGAACAACATTTAAGGAAGCACGAGAGAGAGCCAAAGCAAAGACTGTAAGACCCGGTCTAAGTTTTGCTACTGTAGTAGCAAAATTAAAAAGCCAAAGGAAAGAGACAAATAAAACACCCAAGTTAAGAGCACAAAAGGAAAATCAAATAAAGAATCATTAAAAAGACAGCTAACTGAATCATCTGAGTCAACTGATGATGAGAATATAAAGACAAGGTTCACTAGAACCAACAAGAAAAGAACCCTAGTGTGGAATTGAAGAAAATTGAAGTGCCATTGAGATACACCCTCCACCATCTGCCTCTTTGGAGGCAAGGCCAGTGGTTGCTGGTCTGGTGCCAGCTTCTGTTGGTGCCAACTCCTCTTTGGAGGACAAACCAGCAGATGCTGGTCCCCGGTGCCAGCCTCGCTGGTACTTCTGCCTCATCAGAGGCAGAGCTGGCTACTGCCAGCAGTACAAAGACACTTGAGGTGGTCTCTTTAGAGAACACCTCTGCTCTCTCCATCTCGGTAGAGATGGAGAGCGAAGAAACTAAAAAACCCCAATTCAGTATCAAAAACACTGAAGGAAAAGATGTGGCTCTACGAAGGTGATAATTCCTCCAAGAAGCCAACAAAACCTTCCATCAAAATGCCTCCCCTTAGTAGAAAAAAGAACTCTCCCAGTCTTGTAAAAAGGAACCACAATGTTGGTCCAAATAAACGTGAATAAATTCACTTCCATTATTCAGTGGAACTGTCAGGGACTGCGAGCGAAGTATGAGGAAGTGAAGCTTTTAATCTATGAGCACTCTCCTGTAGGGATATGTTTCAGGAGACTATGCTAGGTGAATATACCCCTTGTCCTAGGGAATATGTTCACTATAGAACTAAATTTGATTTACAGGTGGGAAATCATGGTGGATCCCTCATCTACATCCGTCGCGATGCTCCACACTACAAAGTAAAACTAAATACTCCACTTCAAGCTGGGGCTGTACGAATTAATTTGAGGAGGCAATATACTATATGTTCCCTTTACATTCCGCCCAATAGCCATGTCTCCCAAAGAGAACTTAATACACTTGATGCAGCAACTACCAGAGCCATTCCTTCTACTTGGTGACTTCAACAGTAGACATCCATTGTGGGGAGATGTAACATCAAACCAAAAAGGGAATATGATGGCATCATTAATAGAAAATGAAGATATAGGCCTTCTTAATACTGGAGAACCTACCCATTACCACATTCAGACAGGCACCGTCTCCTGCATCGACCTTTCAATATGTAGCTCCAACTGCAGTGTTGATTTTAGTTGGAGAACTGATGACTGGCATACCAGTGACCATTCTCCAATTGTGATCGACACCAATGAAGGCCCACCTATCCCGAGATCACCAAGATGGTGTTTAGAGAAAGCAAATTGGAGAAAATTCAAAGATTTGAGTGAGTTGGAGGGGAATGCAAAAGATTTCCCAAGTGTAGATGATGCCATTGATCTACTCAATGAACATTACATACTGCAGGTTCTGCACTCGATTCCTCGAACAAAAGGACTATCAGGAGACGGCCAGTACCGTGGTGGTCAGAAGACTTGAGGCTGTTACACCGAGCTACAAGGACATCATTGACCAGGTGCCGTAGACACCGCACCTTGGACAATGTCATAATTTGACAAAACAGTGTAGGGCACGATTTCGAAAAGCCATGAAAGCTCTGCCAGAAGACAATCATGGGCCCGGATATGTATCCTCTATTAACAGCAGAACACCAGTTTGTAGCATTTGGAAGAAAATTAAGAAAATTCAGGGGTAAATTTACACCCAATCCTCCTCCAGTACTTAAAGTGAATATAATCATGTCACAGATGCCAGAGAAGTTAGTAATTACATTTTCAGAACACTTCGCTCGAGTCCTCTGAGAAATCGATAGTTCCCCAGAAACATAATTTCAGAATGATGGAAGAACAAAGGTACGTGACTTTTCAGCAAAGAAAGCTGAATCATATAATATGCCGTTTTTTCTGAGAGGGAATTTGACTCTGCTTTGTTTATCTAGGAGCAAGAACACTGCCCCTGGTCCAGATGAGATTCCTTATGAAATGTTTAAACACATTTCAAGGAACACAAAACTTTTTATAATAAGTATTATCAATAGAATATGGGATGAAAGCAGCTACCCTACCATATGGGAATTAGCTACCATGTTACCATTCCTTAACGCTGGAAAAGATCCTCTCTGTGCAGCAAGTTACCGCCCCATTGCTTTAACTTGCTGTTTGTGTAAGTTGATGGAAAAAATGGTAAATGTAAGACTGATGTGGTATCTAGAGCACAACAATATTCTAACACCTTCTCAGTGTGGTTTTCGAAAAATGCACTCCACCCTGGACATCTTACTGCAACTTGAAGCCTCTATCTGTGAGGCCTTTGCCTCCAAGCAACACCATGTGACAGTGTTTTTTGATATAGAAAAGGCATATGACACTGCTTGGAGACAGGGATTCTGAAGACTATGCATAATGGTGGTCTACGAGGCAAATTACCTTTATTTGGTGAAATCCTTTTTACATCGTAGGTATTTTAAAGTTAAAGTTGGCAGTACTTTATCAGAGAAAAAGTGCCAAGAAGAAGGTGTTCCCCGAGGGTAGTGTTCTCAGTGTAACACTTTTGCTCTGGCCATAAACAGTGTTGCAGCTGTCATTCCAAGAGAGGTTTTAAAGACACTGTTTGTGGATGACTTGTCAATATCCTTTGCTGCCACCGGATGACTGTAGCAGAAAGAAAGCTACAATTAACAAATAAAATAAATAGTAAGTTGGGCTGAGAAACAGGGTTTTAAAATCTCTGTAAGCAAGACTACTGCTGTCCACTTCTGTCGGATCAGGGGAGTGCATCCTGATCCAGACCTCTATTTGTATGGCCGTAGAATCCCATGTGTAGAACAAGCACACTTCTTAGGCCTAGTTTTTGACAATAGATTGACTTGGGTCCCCCATATAAAACACAATATAAAAGCAAAGAGAGCCTAGAAGCTCTACACATCTTGAAGGTGCTTTCTCACACCAGTTGGGGAGTCTGATAGAAATCTGTTACTAAAGCTTCATAAATCCCTAATCTTGTCAAAGCTGTCATATGGTTGTGAAGTTTATTCTTCAGCCTCTCATCTAACTTGAGAATTTTAGATTCGGTGCATCATTCAGGTATTCGTATAGCCACAGAGCTTTCCGGTCGTCACCAATACCTAGTATGCTAGTTGATGCAGGAGAGATGCCCCTTGAACTCTATCGCCAGTCATCATTACTTCGGTACTGGTTTAGAGTGCAAAGACTCCCCAAATCTCTGGCATTTGCTGTGGCAAATAGAAATTTTTTTAACGGTTTTTATGAAAGTCATCCAAGGTACCCACCTCCTTTTAGCTATAGAATTAAAAATATTTTAGAGGATACGAATATTAAAAAATTTCCCATTATCCCCTTTGTGTATCCCAGTACTCCTGTCTGGAGGTTACCTGATGTGAAATTCTGCAGGTACTTCAGTGGGGCAAAGAGGGATAAATCTGATGAGGAAATGAGGTCCATATTTTTAGAGCATGTATCAGAGCATGTAGATACAAGTTTTATATTTACTGATGGCTCTAAGTCCAATGCTGGCGTTGGATATGGGGTTTTTAGCGAATCTTTTAACCGAAGAGGTGCACTTCCTTCTGTTGCCTCAACTTTACAGCTGAATTGTATGGCATCCTAATAGCACTGGAACATATTACAACACTCCCAGTTTGTAGCTATACAATATTTTGTGACTCCAAAAAGTGCCTACAGTCCCTGGAAGTCTTTAATACTGATCATCCTTGGTGTTGAAGATCTTGCAGTGGATTTTTTGCACCAAAATAGAGGCAGCATTGTTTCATTTTGTTGGGTTCCCGCCCATGTGAAACCTATCGGGAAACGAAGAGGCAGACAAGCTAGCCAAATCAGCAGCGCAAACTTTGGTACCGAGAAAATGCCCTGTTCCATATCGAGATACATTCTATGATATATGGAAATCCATCCAGCAGTTATGGGTACTTCAGTGGGACAGAGTAGGCCCCAATAAAATGAAAGAAATTACTAGTCAGACACACCCTTGGAAATATGACCTAATACCAAGGAAGTGGGAGATTGTATTGTGTAGATTACGTATTGGCCATACGCGTTTAACTCATGGCTTTTCTCTTGATGGATGGGGAGAATGAGCCCTTCTGTGATGATTGCTTAGTCCACTAACCGTTAGGCATTTGCTGGTTGAGTGTCCAGTCTGGTGGAACTTAGGAATCGTTTTTTAGGTTATAGTATGGAGCAGGGGGTAATTATAGCATGGCAAAACTGTTGGGAGAAAGCGCATGTATTAATAACATTATCTCTTTTATCAAAGAAGCTGGTCTTCTCAAATATATCTGACAGCTGTGCTGTCTTAGTATATCTATTTTTTTTTATTTTTTTTATTTTTTAATAGTTTTACGGTTGTGATCAATCACAATTCTTTTTATCGGAATATTATTTATATTTTTATCAGAAATTTAATTTATTTTTTTAAATCAAATTTATATATCTCTCATAAAGATAAAGTTATTTTGAATGTTGTATAATATATTATAAAAGTTAAAAGATCACATTTAGTATTCGGCGTCGGTGACCCTGGTAGTTGTGACGCCAGATAACTCACAATCAATCAATCAATCAATCCGCAGTAAAAGAGAGCTAAGATGTATGATGTATGTCGCACTAGCGCCCTTCGTCTTTGGTCTCAGGGAGGGGGACGCTTCACGTCCTCTCTCTTTTCTGCTGTGTTGCGATCTTCACCGGAGAGGACGTCTTCGATGAGTATGCTTTTGAGCGCTTCGGTCACTCCAAAGATATATCCTTGGCGGATCAGCCCTTTGCCTGAGAAGGAATGTTCTCCATCGAAAAGGATGATTGTGTCTTTGCAACAACAACTTGTTTCGTTGATTGCAGAGAGAAAGGCAAAGCCACATCGATAGAGGAAGGATGATAGGCTGCCAATCAAGAGTCCAGGCAGTCCCCTTCTCCTTCTCCTCGTTCCGCTCTTTTGCCAGTTGCCTTGCTCTCTAGATTTCATGCAGCTCTCCAGAGGTTGTCTAGAGAGCACGGTTACCATCTTCCCGAACGTGTGTCAGTTGAGAAGAAGAAGAGGTCTTGGTTCGATGGCTTCGAGCCTCTTTTGAAGAATAGTTTCAACCTGCGGCCCCTCAGTCTCCTCCTTCGCAATTGTTATCTTCGAAGGACGACTGGATTCATTCATGCCTCCACTCAAACGCGGGGTTTGCTGAAGGATTTTCAAACTACTTAAATCTTTGGTGAAGTCCCTGGGACTACTGGTGAATTTCGAAAAGTCACATCTGATCCCAACCCAATCCATCGTGTATCTGGGGATTCAGATGGATTCAGTGGCTTTTCGAGCTTTTCCGTCCCAGGGACGTCAGCAGCAAGGCTTAGACAAAGTGTCAGCCTTCCTAAGGAAAGATTCGTGCTCAGTGAGGGAATGGATGAGTCTAACTGGGGACCATTTCCTCGCTGGAGAAGTTTGTTTCCTTGGGGAGACTGCACCTCAGACCGTTACAATTTTTTCTCAAGTACAGGTTGGAAAGAAAACAAGAATCTACACAATGATCTTGGAAATTTCAGGAGAGGTAAAACATCACTTGAAAATGTTGGCTAGATCCAGTGTAGCTGTCGGAGGGCGTGTCTCTCAAGCTTCAGAGCCCCGACCTAGTGTTGTTCTCCGACGCGTCCACCACGGGATGGGGAGCATCATTAGGGGGAAAGAAGTGTCAGGCACCTGGAGAGGGGAACAGGTGTCCTGGCACATAAACCTAAAGGAAATGGCAGCCATCTTTTTAGCTCTCCAGTTTTCCAAGAAAAAGTCTCTCATCGAATAGTCCAAGTCAACTCAGACAACACCACAGCTCTGGCGTACTTGAAGAAGTAGGGAGGAACACAGTCTCGGTCCCTTTTTGCTCTGGCAAAGGAGATCTTGCTGTTGGGCAAGGGCACTGGACGTCATGATCCTTACGAAGTTTGTAGCAGGAGTAGAGAACGTCTGGGCAGATCTCCTCAGCAGACGAGGTCAACTTCTGCCAACCGAGTAGACTCTGCATCAGGAGGTATGCCAAGAGCTGTGGGGGTTATGGGGACGTCCACTCGTGGATATCTTTGTGACGTCCAGAACGAAGAGGCTTCCACTGTATGCTCCCAGTACTCGACCCAGCTGCAGTGACGATAGACACACTTCTTCTGGGACTGGACGGGGATGGACCTGTTATTGCCTTTCCCCGTTCAAGATCTTAGGGGAAGTCATGAGAAAGTTTTGTGGCGTCGGAAGGGACGAGAATGACTTTGTTCGCCCCGTTCTGGCCTGCGGAGAGAGTGGTTCACAGAGGTCATGGCCTTCGTAGTAGACTTCCCGAGGACGCTTCCAGTAAGGACAGATCTACTCAGACAGCCCCACTTCGAGAGGTACCACAGAAGCCTCTTCGCTCTGAGTCTGACTACATTCAGACTATCCAAAAGTTGGCCAGAGCGAGAGGCTTTTATACGTCAATGGCGAAAGCTATCACCAGTGCAAGAAGAGCGTTTTCCAACGCAGTGTACCAGTCGAAGTGGACAGTCTTCAGGAGTCGGTGCAAGAAGAACGGCATTTCCTCCACCACGACCTCTGTGAGCCAGATTGCTGACTTCCTTTTCTGAGAAGGGATCTAAAACTTGCAGTCTCTACAATCAAGGGTTATAAGAGTGTGCTTTTAGTTGTCTTTAGGCACAGAGGCCTGGACTTGGCGGACGACAGAGACCTTCACGATCTCTTGAGATCTTTCGAAACGATGAAGGTTCAACAACCCAAGTTGCCGTCTTGGAACTTAGATGTAGTTCTGTAGTTCCTCATGTCCAGTCCATTCGAACCTATGCATGAAGTGCGAGCTTTTATGAATTCTTCTTGGTTCCATAACAATATGTTCATAAAGGACATATGAGCTGTCACTTACGGGAGATGCAATTCTGTGGTTGACCTCCATTACACGAAGGATGTCAATTTAACCACTACAAGAGATCCTTTTCTCTTGGTTATTCGTGTCTGCGGATACGTTGCTGGGATAGGGAGCCGACACTGATCCTTAACTAGTGAGTTAATTTTTAGTTTAACTTAGTGATTTTTATTGGGGATTTTGAAAGGAGTTTGGGGATAACTCTTTTCAAATTAAGTGCTAACCCTCGTGTTAGGATCAGGTGATCGGGATCGGTGTTGTGCTCCTTAATTATGCTAATAGGCATAGGTATATGGTCATATGAGTGGATTAGCACCCATTGACAAATGCCAGTTAGGCTCTGCCGAGTAAGTGGATAAGACCCCATCGGCAGACCCACAAGAACTCTTACCCATAGGTCACTCCTCGCTGAGGCTCTTGAGACGAAGCAGACTCCTAAGCAATAGCTAGGAAGTCAACCCTCCGTCTGAAAAGATAGGAACAAGGTTTATAAGAGGTCCTTCTGATAACTTGTGGTGTTCGGTCAGGAAGCCAAGGTTACCAATGTCAAAGAATGCTTTGGCTTTTTTTCTTGAGGGACACCATCAAGGAAGTGCATTTATCCTGTCAAGACAGTGATATGAAAGTGTGAAGGTGAATGCGCATGGACTGAGGGCTATTTCTACGTCGGTAGCCTTCCAAAAGAACATGGCACTCAATGACATCTTGAATGCCACATTTTGCGTAGTAATTCAGTGTTTGCCTCTCACTACCTTCGGGAGGTGAGGATTACATACGAGAAACTGCTACTCTTTGGGCCCATATCGCAGTAGACACTATATTGGGGACATAGAGTAGCACTCTTCCTATCATTTAGAAAATAATATGTTAGTTTGGATTTTTTAATTTTATTTCTTTTTATTTTTTGTTTTTATTATGTTTATGTAGGTGTTTAGTTTTTTGTGGTCTTGGGTAGGCCGCCTTAGGCGGACTTCCCTCCATTAGCCTTGGTTATACGAAGTTTAACCAGATAGGCTAGGTCAGGTGGTAATGTTTTTGCTTCGCCCTCATAGTAGGGTAAAATGTTTTTTGTCACAGTGTGGTCACGCCCCCGTTGACAAATCATCTGGAGCGCACCAGCTACATAGGTCACGTCCTTACTGGCACCTCCAGTGAAGCATTAACAGCATTCGGTGTCTAAACAACACCTATATGATCTGTCTCATTGTGGTCACGCTCCCCGTGACAGTTCATTAGAGCGCACCAGCTACACAGGTCACGTCCTTGCTGGCACCTCTAGGAATGCAGTACCGAAATTGGAGGTCTATAATATAGGATCTAGTTGCATTGTGGTCACGCCCCCGTTGACAGATCCTCTAGAACTCAACAGCTTCACAGGTCACTACCTAGCTGGAGTCTCTAGTAAAGCAGAAACAGACTTGGGTGACGGTACACGAAAGTCAGCTATGCTAACAGTTAAGGAACCAAAATATCAATCATATATATGAAATTGTTTCCCAAAATCGAATCTGTCTCCCCCTTCCTCCAAAGGTGGGATTCAGCTATATATATATCTGGCAGGTAAGATTCGTGAACAAAATGATATTGTTATGATACAATAAAGTTTGTTCATACTTACCTGACAGATATATATAATCAAAGTGCCCACCCACCTCTCCTCAGGAGACAATGGCACTAGAAAAATCTGACAGAAAATGGGAATGGTTCCTTACGCCCGCCTCCCAGCGGCGGGAATGGGTACTACCACCTGGCCGACCACTGCGTGTGCTGGGAGTTTTGAAATTCTGTCGGACTTTGGAGAATACAGCTATATATATATCTGTCAGGTAAGTATGAACAAACTTTATTGTATCATAACAATATCATTTTTTTTCCTTGTTTTACAGACTACTGGTGATTGTGTTTTCAGCAGTATTGGTTGGATGCTCTTCATATTGGTAATCCTAACCTTGGAATTGTACCTATGACTCGTAGCATGTTGTGTACCAATCCTCGAGTGTTTGTACTGATCCCCTGCTGAGAATCATTTTCATTACCACTACTACCCGGGAGTTATGTCACTGGACGAAGCTGTCGCGCTGCCCTGTGGTTAGTTCTTACTCCTGATTGTAGAAGTCCTGGCAGAAGGAGAAACCGAAGAGGAAGAGAGCTCGTCTAGTGTCGTCATCCTCCTCTTCGAGATCATCATTTCTTCGTGCCTCCCCCCCCCTTCAACTTTTAAGGCTTTGCCGTAAAGAGAAGGTGGTCTCCCCCCCTAAGAAGTCTCGTCACAGGACTTTTAAGGGTCTGTCTCGCTCCGGTGAGAGAGGTGGGTCTTCCGTGGGTCCTCCCGTTCCTTCGGGAACGGGGCCCTTCTCTCCTTCCTTGGGGAGGAAGCAGACGAGGACTATGAAGGTACCGGCTACAGCTGGTATCTCCTCTCTCAGTTCCGAAGGTTCCACCTCCGGACCGGGAACAGTCTCGGCCACCCGCTTGCAAGCGTTACAGGCGGCCCACGGTTAACGGCGCAATCACTCAACGGCGAATTGGTTTTACGGCGGTCGTCAAAAATATTCATTAAAAAATAAGGCATTTCAAAAGGTTATCTTTACGGCACAAATTTCAAAAATTAAACAGCGCGCTAGCGCCGTTGTCTAACGAGTTCATACATATGTAGAAATGCCGTTCAGACCATAAAGGTTATGCAAATTATATTAACAAATTTTATGGAGAGTTATTACGTAGGTATTAGGGTAAAATATATGTCTCTGACGCTGATCTATGCCGAAAATATCGAGTTACATAAGTGCAAATTTAGCTATGTATGTGTCGATTCATAAATGTTCATGCTTTTGTTTAAAATGCGTATGAAAATGTATTACGTGAAAGGCATTATTATTTCTGTACAGAAATATGATACAAAGGCAGCTTTTGAAACTGCCCTTCACGTTTATCAAATACGATATTTTTTCATGTTCTTTCTTGTAAGCCGCCGCCTGGCGCTCTTCCGAAAATATCGATTTAAAAAAGTGCAAATAGCGATCGATGTGTCGATTTTATATGTGTTTTATGCTTTTATGTTTAAAATGTATATGAAAATGTACTACGAATAGGGTATTTTTATTTCTATGCAGAAATATGATAAAAGGCAGCTTTGAAACTCCGCTTCAAGGTTATCGACCTACGATGTGGTCGATTCATAAATGGTTCATGCTTTTGTTTAAAATGTGTATGAAAATGTATTACGTGAAAGGCATTTTTATTTCTGTACAGAAATATGATACAAAGGCAGCTTTTGAAATAGCCTTTCACGTTATCAAATACGATTTTTTTTCATGTTCTTTCTTGTAAGCCCCGCCTCCTGCCCGCTCTTCCGAAAATATTGATTTAAAAAAAGTGCAAATTGTAGCGATCGATGTGTGCGATTTAATAAATGTTTATCCTTTTATGTTTAAAAAAATGTGTATGAAAATGTACTACGAATAGGGTATTTTTATTTCTGTGCAGAAATATGATAAAAAGGCAGCTTTTGAAACTCCCCTTCAAGTTATCGACTACGATGTTTTTTTCAAGTTCGTTCTTGTATGCCGCCGTTCTGCGCTCTTTCCGACCAAAAATATCGAGTTAAAAAAGAAAAAAAAAAAAAAAAAGTGCAAATTTAGCGATCGATGTGTCGATTTTTCAAATGTTTATGCTTTTATGTTTAAAATGTGTATGAAAATATATTGCGTAAAGGTATTTTCATTTTTGTACAGAAATAAGATACAAATTAAGGCAGCCTTTGTAACTAGGCTCCACGTTGTAAGGGGATGGTTTTTCATGTTCGTTCTTGTCCGCCAGTTCCGAAAAATGCATTGTGTTATTTTATTAATTACGCATCTTTTCCATAAATCCTTTAAAAGTTTATACATTATTTCACTGTATCCAAGAATATTGTATGTATTCTCATATTATTGTATTTTAAAATACTACGGCAAACTTAAGCCCGTATTCCGCGGAGCGGCCAATGTTGTGGTTTGAAATCAGCTGATGAATACGAGTCTGTTTCACCATAACGCAATTCTGAGCGAATGCTCTTGCTTCTAGTTAGCATAAACGAATATCTATATACTTGACTTATATGAGACAAAGTTATTTTTCCATATACAGCCATGTTTTTAGGTGGAAATAAATATTTATTGAATATGTCTCGTTGTGAATGTGAACTACTATTTTTTTTTCGTTAACAGATTACGTTGGCGGCATATTTATTGCGTAAAAAAATTACGTGATTCCGTTCGCAATACGTAATCCTTTATATCATCGTAATACGAACTTTACGTTATTTATCTTATATCGGCGTGAAACCAACAGTAAAATGTGTTCTTTCAAGCACAGTAGTTTTGATTAAAATGATTTTATCCCAATTTTATCTACAGTTGTGTGCGATGGCAGACGTTTACTGCAGTTTTATCCTTGTTGCCGATGTATGATAATAGTCATTAGCAGTTTGAACAGTTTTCTCAGTTTCAGTTATAACTAGGTTTAAATTTAACGGTATATTTCTCGATTGATCTTAATCTATATTGATCTCTGATCTATAGCGAAAAAAGTTTTATTACATTAGGATATCTCAGTTCTTTTCTATACATAACGCCATTTATAACATATACAGTAATGTTGCACTGTAGTACGATGATCGAAATACAAGCCAAACAGATGTTATCCAGTTCGGTTGTACTTAGAAAAAAAAAAAAGTAGTTTCTCGTTCGGTTGTTCATGGCTGTACACGTTCACGCAACGAGTATAATGTTAACACCATACTTTCATCATTCTCTTTTGCTGATTTTGAACTTATGTAACTAGAAGATGGATAAAGTTAGACCATTGTAAATTGATCTCTCATAAAATCGAACTATCGTAAGACTAATGATTGTAACCTGAACACTACAGCTACCTGTACACTGTATAAACTTTATTATATCTTTACATACTTTAGACACCCACATGTACTGTACAGTAAATTCTATAGTACTATACTGCATAAATATAATTTTACTTATTGCGCCGTTGTGGGATTACAGCGCCTT
The DNA here is from genome assembly GCF_015104395.2 of Macrobrachium nipponense. Lineage (NCBI taxonomy): Eukaryota > Metazoa > Arthropoda > Malacostraca > Decapoda > Palaemonidae > Macrobrachium > Macrobrachium nipponense. The sequence goes on along the minus strand of NC_087221.1, from coordinate 37,633,173 downwards.
TGACTGGTCTAGAGTTTCGAAAGAAGGTGTGCGGCGGCTGTAGGCTTTAAAATCGCTCAGCGTCGAAAATCGCTTGGCGTCGGTGGCCAGGAACGGAACCCCTGCCGCTAACCGAGGGCCGCCTGTACTGAGTGTACGGTCACCTACAGGTGACCGTGCAGCCAAGGTCCAGACTGCGGAGTTCGATCACCGTGTCAGGACCCAGGCACGGAGCGGAAGATGGTAGGAGTCGCTCGGGTGACTCTCGCCAGACCGGCGATCGCTCTCGCAGCAATCGTCCGGTGCCCAGGGTTGCCGTTCCTTTTCTTTCAGAGACAGCCCCACCCAGACGACGGTTGCGTTCGCGCGACCGATCAGTCCCGGGGGTGGCAGACGCTTCACCTGCTAGGTAGGAGTTTCGTAGCCGCCCTCGAGGAAGCGTACTCTCCACTGCTACTCCTGCAGGTCCCTCCGGACAGGTGCAGTTGGGCCGTGTTGCTTCGGCAACTGCCCCAACTCTGTCCTGGATGGAGGACCTGTCGGTTGTCCTGAGGAACTGGCGAAGAGGAAGTCCAGGAAGAAGAGGAAGGTGTTGCCGTCGTCTTCTGCCGCCTCTTCCCCTTCGACTTCCGAGGCCCTCCAGCCGAAGAAGAAGGTAGCCTCCTCCCCCCCTAAGAAGTCTCGCTCAGAGACCTCAAAGTGTCTGTCCCACTTTGGTGGGACAGTTGGGGCTTCCGCTGGTCCTCCTGTTCCTTTGGGAACGGGGCCCATCTCTCCTTCCGCAAGGAAGATGATGACGGGGACCGAAGGGGTACCGGCTAACACTGGTACCTCCTCTCCTGGCGCCAGAGGTTCTGCCTCGACGCGAGGTAGCGTCTCGGCCTCTCGTTTGCGATAGGTACCACAGGTGTGACCATGCAGCCAAGACGCAGGCAACCGAGTTCGCTTGGCACCAGGATCCGGAAGACTGGTGGGAGTCGCCCATGTGACTCCCACCAGGCTAGCGATCATTCTCGTGGCGAGCTGCCGGTACCCAGGGTTGATGCGACGGTTCCAGACTGGCCGTGGGGTGAGGCAAGGAAGTGGTCCCCTCGGTCGCCTGGACCAGCCTTGGCTGTTCCAGGCGGCGTGATGCGCCGTCAGGACAGGCCTCGCTCCCACTGCGACAGCAAACTCTGCCAGTCCCCTGACCGCCGCTCCCACCGGGACTGGGCGGAGAGGGGGACCAGCAGCAGCTCTTCTGACGCTCGGGACCGTCGACACTGCTTGCGGTTTAGCCGCTTTCCCCTGGAGAGCCGCTCGACCAGTGCAGCCCGATCACCAGCACCTCTCCTGAAGAGCCTGACGCTCAGTTCTTGGTTCAGCGTTTCCCCGCAAGAAGACCGCTGGTCCAGACCGGCAGCTCGATCGTCACCGTGGTTTATGATCGCCTACAGTCCTCCCAGCCTACCGGTTCTGCTGGTAGGCAGGGTAGGAGCTCTCGTAACAGCTCCACTGACATAAGAGACTGACGCTCCATTCCTCGGCCCAGCGTTTCTCCGCAAGAAGACCGCTGCTCCAGACCTGCAGCTCGATCGCCTCAGTGGGTTGGTGATCGCTTGCAGTCCTCCCAGCCTGCTGGTTCTGCTAGTAGGCAGGGTAGGAGTGTCAGGTCTCCCTCACCTGTCCCTTCAACCTCCTCAGCGGAGTGACCATCACTGCCGTTCACGTGATGGTCCGGCTGGACCACGCACACAGAGACCTGGGTGGGCTCCCCCTTCGGTTCTCTTGAGAGGTTTCGACCTCGACGAGGACTGGGACGCGTCGGAGGACAATATCGGCTCTCTCCTGTCAGGTGCTCGCTCAGCCCCACCCAGACGACGGTCACGGTGGCAGCAGACGTTTAGCCTACAGTACGAGTTCGTAACCCTCCTCGGGAAAAAGTTTTCTCCAGACGATAACGTTTTCCTAGACTCTGTGCGGTGATGGCTGATCATACTCGCTTCTCCGGCTGCTAGCACCGTTGGGAAGGCGAGCGAGTATCCAGTCTTCCTCCCCCTTTCCCCCTCTCCCTATGGCTGCGAAGGGAAGGGGAGGGATCCTGCAGAGCATTCTCCGTAGGATTCCATGTCGGGGACTGCGTTCCTTGGGCGGGGGGACCTTCGGGTCCTACTGGACGCAAGTCTGTGTCTTTGAGGAAGGATCTTGCCCCATCCTCGATTTCTACGGGAATCGGGAGGACCACCACCTGATGATCGTATGACGAATTCTGTGGGGGTTTTGCCGAGTGCTTAGAATTCTTCGGAGTTTCTAGCACTCTCCGAGTGTTCTGGTCTTCTACGATCTGCAAACACTTGGGCGAAACCACAGTCCAGAGTGGTGAGACAAGAATCCCAGATAATTGTTACTACGATAATCGGGAATCTCGCCGAAGGCTCGAATCCCTTGAATTTCTAGCATTCGAGAGAAGCACTGCTGCTAAAGGAAGAATATCTCGGGAGGGGCTCAGCCTGGATGGACCTGACGGTCCGTCGCCTCAGTAGGCGACCAACCCCGGGATAGAGAAGTACAGGTGTGAACATCCAGTTCGGCTCGAACTATTGTCTTCAGTATCCTGTTATCACCATAGAAGTCTTCCTTCGGGAAAACTTCTCCTTCGCTCTCTTCATTAGAGAATGAAGGGTGTCGGCTTCCAGTCCTTATTCTTGTTCCTCGAATGGAAGAGAATTTAGGATGGAGGTCTATGTACAGGAACCTACAAATATACTACGTATATTGCCCTCGCGGCATGCTCCTGTTATCAGTTGAATTGTCTGAGGTGTAGGCACATACCGTAGTTAACTCTACAGGTTGTGACCGAGACGAATAGTATCTTCTTAACCCTTAAACGCCGAGTGGAGGTATTTTACGTAGACATTTTTTGTCTCTCGGGTGCCGACTGGACGTATTTTACGTCTACATACAAAAGTTTTTTTTAAAGTTCGCGGAAAAATACTTATAGGGCTACCAGCCGAAACTCTTGAATCACGCGGCTTGGGGGATGCTGGGAGTTCATGGATCAAGGTGTTGTTTTGTATACAATCGTTACGCAAGCGCGAATTTCTTTCTTGCCGCACTAAAAATTACGGTGACACATCTCGGAAATTATTTCGTCACTATGACATAATTTTTGTACCATTTTAAATTAGCTGTTACATGTGGTATTATATATGAAAATGTGCGCATTTTTATGTAGAATACAACTAAAAAATACTCATGATTGTAGCTTTTATCAGTTTTGAGATATTTTCATATAAATAACGATAAGTGCCAAAATTTCAACCTTCGGTCAACTTTGACTCTACCAAAATGGTAAAAAAACGCAATTGTAAGCTAAATCCCTTATATGTTAGTAATATTCAATCATTTACCATCATTTTGCAACAAATTGGAAGTCTCTACCACAATATTTCGATTTATGATGAATTTATGAAAAAACTTTTTCCTTACATCCGCGCGGTAACTCTTCCGAAAAAAACCATACGTGCGATTGTGGTAATGTTTGCACCATTTTAAATTAGCCATTACCTAAAGTTTTATATATGCAAATGTGCGCTACCGAAATGGTCGAAAAACGCAATTGTAAGCTAAAACTTTTATATTCTAGTAATATTCAATCATTTACCTTCATTTTGCAACAAATTGGAAGTCTCTAGCACAATTATTTCGATTTATGGTGAATTTATGAAAAAAATAACATTTTCCTTATGTCCGCGCGGTAACTCTTCCGATAAAATCATACGCGCGATTGTGGTAATGTTGGCACCATTTTAAATTAGCCGTTACATAAAGTTTTATATATGAAAATGTGCGCAATTTCATGTAGAATATAACAAAAAATAATTGAAGGTTATAGCTTTTCTCATTTTCAAAATATTTGCATATAAATCACGATAAATAGAAAAAAAACCACGTTCGGTCAACTTTGACTCTACCAAAATGGTCAAAAAACGCAATTGTAAGCTAAAACTCTTACAGTCTAGTAATATTCAGTCATTTATCTTAATCTTGAAACAAATTTGAAGTCTCTAGCACAATATTTAGATTTATGGTGAATTTAAGAAAAAAAACTTTCCTTCCCTCCGCGTGCTGATTCTCTGCCGCAAATCTCCAATATGCGTATGTCGCATTCTCGGAATATTTGCTCCATTTCATATTAGGCATTTCATAGAGTTTTATATATGAAAATATGCGCAATTTCATGTAGAATAAAACGAAAAATATTTGAAGGTTGTAGCTTTTCTAATTTCCGAAATAATTACATATAAAAAAAATAAATAGAAAAATTCGACATTCGGTCAACTTTAACTTGTCAGATATGGTAGAAAACTGCAATTGTAAGCTAATACTCTTACAGTATAGTAATATTCTATCATTTGTCTTCATTTTGAAACAAATTGTAAGTCTCTAGGACAATATTTAGATTTATGGTGAATTTTTGAAAAAATATTTGTTTATGTCCGCACGTTACAAATTCATGTATCATTTTGTGATAATATTTTCTCTGTGTAGCTTTTATCGTTTTTCAATGTGTTATATACCAAAATGATCGAAATTTAGTGTACATTACAACGAAAAAACAATTAACTCATTACCTTTAACTGTTTTGCGCATGGCGCGATTTGAATACAGTTATATATGAAATTTTGTTTTCGCGCTATCATATATCGCATTATTTATATATTATAATGATAATGTTTTTCATTTCTGATGGTTGCATACTAAACTTCAGGCAATGACAAAAAAAGGAGTAAAAAATGAACTCTTAATCTTGAAAACTAAGCGCGCTGTGATTTTTTGAAAAAAATATTTTTTCCGCTTCCGCGCTCACTCTGAGACCCCCCCCTGCACATGGAAAATGATTTTTAATATACCCCTTCGGCGTTTAAGGGTTAATTGAACTGCAACTCGGGACTGCCGTGCAAACCTCCCAGGAGTTACCAGTTTCAATTTTGAGATACTTATGATGGTGTTACAACAACAACACCTCAGCGTTTGCATTCACCGAAATCCGTTTCGATTAAATGCAAATGCTCTAGCGTACTTTTTTGCGCTCGATGGTTCTAGCCGAACGCATTCCTTCTTGGAATGGATTACCTGGCAACTCAGGATGACGAGTGAGCGAGAGCTAGTGGTGTATGGGCTGCCTGCCGCAGGCCAGTACCAGCTGGCTCTCCGAGATAGCACAGTCGGATTATGTCTCTCCTCTGCAATGATTGACTACCGAACCGAATCTCTGCCCGGCAATCACAGACTAAGGTCTCTGGTTGGCTGGAATTCTCGCATACATGAATGACCATCTCTACTGCATCGCCTTGGACATTGCAAGAATGTTCACACAGAGATATCTCAATAGACTCGCTATCATCTTTCTGTTTACTGCACGGTAACAGAAGTCTGTAACCTAGTGTCCCGCTGCATCGCCCCCTAGATGCTGACCCCTTGACGTGGGTAGGGGGCTTAGGGACCAGCAGCTGTGGCATGATGCCTGGTGGGGTTGGTTTCTCACTGGTCCTTGGGGCCCAGCTGCTGATCCAACTAAATTAGTCAGAACTTTTCTTTCTACTAAACATTTCATCTTTCTGCCTTCCTCCCTCTTATAAGGTATGGGTTCTATGATGATGACTATTGGCTTGGTTTTGGACATGGTTTAGGCTAAATCTTGGGATTTGAAGGAGGGATTGATGGACGGCATGCTACCTCACCCGTAAAGAACTCTAGTACCTGAGTTGAATCGAGCGAGGGGGAAAGTTTTTTTTATTGTCAAACCCTATCTTCAGTGCCGGGTCTGATCTCGAACGGACATCATGACGCCTTAGCACTGGAGAGGGGGGAAATAGGGTGTATATTCCGGTAAATTACCCCTAGGACGACCCTAATTAAAGGGATGACCCGTTCCACCCCCCCTCTAAGTGTGACTCCATGGTGGGTATGGGGAATATCTGGATGAACTATATTTTTCACGTTATATGGCAACCCCCCCTATTTCGGCTGACGACCCTATGCTTTTGTCAAAGGACTTGGTGCACGGAACCCAAACTTCAATCAATCATGGTCGGTCCTATGATCAGGTAGTACCCCTGGACTGAATGACAGACGGACACAGATGACGACCCAAAGCAATGCGAGTAGATATACCTCCAAGAAATCTCAACAAAAAGCATCTGGCTCCAGTATTGTCACAATGGAACCATATGCAGGAAGAAAAATAAAATTATGAAATAGCTCCTGGGGTCTTTGTACCCAATTCCTTTAATAAATACCTTAATTTTAAAAGCTAGAAGGTGACAATATAGATATTTTTCAAGTGCATAGGAAATCGTTAAATGTTGTGGAAGACAGCCAAAAATAACACCGCAGAATGGAAACATGCTCCTGGTAGAAAGCACCTCCCCAGAGGAAAGTATCAAGTTGATGGGATTGTCAGACCTTGCGGGAGTTACGGTTGAGTGTACTCCCCACTCCAGCCTGAACTCCAGCAAGGGCTTGATTTATGCCCCTCAATTGATGGCTTTCTCTGAGGAGAGACTTTTAACAGAATTAAAAGATCAGGGTGTAATTAAGGTTGACAGGATGTCAAAGAAGGTTGATAATAACAGAATACCTCAGCCTACCTTAATATTAACTTTTGAAACCTTAAGACTTCCGGAATGTGTCTTTGCAGCCTGGTATAGGTTTAAGGTAAAGCAGCAAGTACATCCCGAGACCCAGAAGGGTGTTTCCATTGCCAGCATTTTGGACACACCCTACAATCGTGTCGATCCAAATTGCAAGAAAATCCTGCAGTCTGTGTCAACTGTGGAGAAGATGAGCATGGTATGTGCACCAGGGAACCGAAATGTGTTCACTGTGGTGAGGGACATGCCTCGTCATCTCAGCAGTGTGATATATATTTACTTGAAAAGGAAATACAAGCAATTAGAGTGGTTGAAAGAACAACATTTAAGGAAGCACGAGAGAGAGCCAAAGCAAAGACTGTAAGACCCGGTCTAAGTTTTGCTACTGTAGTAGCAAAATTAAAAAAGCCAAAAGAAAGAGACAATAAAAACACCCAGGTTAAGAGCACAAAAGGAAAATCAAATAAAGAATCATTAAAAAGACAGCTAACTGAATCATCTGAGTCAACTGATGATGAGAATATAAAGACAAGGTTCGCTAGAACCAACAAGAAAGACCCTAGTGTGGAATTGAAGAAAATTGAAGTGCCAGTTGAGATACACCCTCCACCATCTGCCTCTTTGGAGGCAAGGCCAGTGGTTGCTGGTCTGGTGCCAGCTTCTGTTGGTGCCAACTCCTCTTTGGAGGACAAACCAGCAGATGCTGGTCCCCCGGTGCCAGTCCTCGCTGGTACTTATGCCTCATCAGAGGCAGAGCTGGCTACTGCCAGCAGTACAAAGACACTTGAGGTGGTCTCTTTAGAGAACACCTCTGCTCTCTCCATCTCGATAGAGATGGAGAGCGAAGAAAACTAAAAAACCCTTCAGTATCAAAAACACTGAAGGAAAAGATGTGGCTCTACGAAGGCAATAACTCCTCCCAAGAAGCCAACAAAACCTTCCATCAAAATGCCTCCCCCTAGTAGAAAAAAGAACTCTCCCAGTCTTGTAAAAAAGGAACCACAATGTTGGTCCTAAAACAACGTGAATAAACATTCACTTCCATTATTCAGTGGAACTGTCAGGGACTGCGAGCGAAGTATGAGGAAGTGAAGCTTTTAATCTATGAGCACTCTCCTGTAGGGATATGTTTGCAGGAGACCATGCTAGGTGAATATACCCCTTGTCCTAGGGAATATGTTCACTATAGGACTAAATTTGATTTAGAGGTGGGAAATCATGGTGGATCCCTCATCTACATCCGTCGAGATGCTCCACACTACAAAGTAAAACTAAATACTCCACTTCAAGCTGTGGCTGTACGAATTAATTTAAGGAGGCAATGTACTATATGTTCCCTTTACATTCCACCCAATAGCCATGTCTCCCAAGAGAAACTTAATACACTTGATGCAGCAACTACCAGAGCCATTCCTTCTACTTGGTGACTTCAACAGTAGACATCCATTGTGGGGAGATGTAACATCAAACCAAAAAGGGAATATGATAGCATCATTAATAGAAAATGAAGATATAGGTCTTCTTAATACTGGAGAACCTACCCATTACCACATTCAGACAGGCACCGTCTCCTGCATCGACCTTTCAATATGTAGCTCCAACTGCAGTGTTTGATTTTAGTTGGAGAACAAGTGATGACTGGCATACCAGTGACCATTCTCCAATTGTGATCGACACCAATGATGGTCCACCTATCCCGAGATCGCCACGATGTGCTTAGAGAAAGCCAATTGGAGAAAATTCAAAGACTTGAGTGAGTTGGAGGGGGATGCAAAAGATCTCCCAAGTGTAGATGATGCCATTGATCTACTCAATGGAACATTGCATACTGCAGGTCTACACTCAATTCCTCGAACTAAGGGACTATTCAGGAGACGGCCAGTACCGTGGTGGTCAGAAGACCTAAGGCTGTTACACCGAGCTACAAGGTCATCATTGACCAGGTGCCGTAGACATCGCACCTTGGACAATGTCATAATTTACAAACAGTGTAGGGCACGATTTCGAAAAGCTATGAAAGCTGCCAGAAGACAAGCATGGCCGAATATGTATCCTCTATTAACAGCAGAACACCAGTCTGTAGCATTTGGTGGAAGAAAATAGATTCAGGGTAAATTTACACCCAATCCTCCTCCAGTACTTAAAGTGAATAATACTCATGTACTGATGCCACAGAAGTTAGTAATAACATTTCAGAACACTTCGCTCGAGTCTCTGAGAAATCAGATAGTTCCCCAGGACATAATTTCAGAATGATGGAAGAACAACAGGTACTTGACTTTTCAGCAAGAAAGCTGAATCATATAATATGCCTTTTTCTGAAAGGGAGTTTGGACTCTGCTTTATCTAGGAGCAAGAACACTGCCCCTGGTCCAGATGAGATTCCTTATGAAATGTTTAAACACATTTCGAAGAACACAAAACTTTTTATAATAAGTATTATCAATAGGGGGGGGGGGGGGGGGGGGGGGGGGGGGGGGGGGGGTGGGAATTATGGGATGAAAGCAGCTACCCTACCATATGGGAATTAGCCACCATGTTACCGTTCCTTAAGCCTGGAAAAGATCCCTGTGTGCAGCAAGTTACCGCCCCATTGCTTTAACTTGCTGTTTGTGTAAATTGATGGAAAAAATGGTAAATGTAAGACTGATGTGGTATCTAGAGCACAACAATATTCTAACACCTTCTCAGTGTGGTTTTCGAAAAAATGCACTCTACCCTGGACATCTTACTGCAACTTGAAACCTCTGTCTGTGAAGCCTTTGCCTCCAAGCAACATCATGTGACAGTGTTTTTTGATATAGAAAAGGCATATGACACTGCTTGGAGACATGGGATTCTGAAGACTATACATAATAGTGGTCTACGAGGTAAATTACCTTTATTTGTGAAATCCTTTTTACATCGTAGGTATTTTTTAAAGTTAAAGTTGGCAGTACTTTATCAGAGAAAAGGGTGCCAAGAAGAAAGGTGGTTTTTTTCCCCAGGGCAGTGTTCTCAGTGTAACACTTTTTGCTCTAGCCATAAACAGTGTTGCAGCTGTCATTCCAAAGAGAGGTTTAAAGACACTGTTTGTGGATGATTTGTCGATATCCTTTGCTGCCACCCGGATGACTGTAGCAGAAAGAAAGCTACAATTAACAATAAATAAAATAGTAAGTTGGGCTGAGAAACAGGGTTTTAAAATCTCTGTAAGCAAGACTACTGCTGTCCACTTCTGTCGGATCAGGGCAGGGATGCATCCTGATCCAGACCTCATTTGTATGGCCGTAGAGTCCCATGTGTAGAACAAGCACACTTCTTAGGCCTAGTTTTTGACAGTAGATTGAACTTGGGTCCCCCATATCAAACATATAAAAGCAAAGAGCCTAGAAGCTCTACACATCTTGAAGGTGCTTTCTCACACCAGTTGGGGAGCTGATAGAAATCTTTTACTAAGGCTTCATAAATCTTTAATCTTGTCAAAGCTGTCATATGGTTGTGAAATATATTCTTCAGCTTCTTCATCTAACTTAAAACTTTTAGATTCAGTACATCATTCAGCTATTCGTATAGCCACAGGAGCTTTCCGTTCGTCACCAATATCTAGTTTGCTAGTTGATGCAGGAAGAGATGCCTCTTGAACTCTATCGCCAGTCATCATTACTTCGGTACTGGTTTAGAGCGCAAAGACTCCCCAAATCTCAGGCATTTGCTGTGGCAAATAGAAATATTTTTAATGGTTTTTATGAAAGTCATCCAAGGTATCCCATTCCTTTTAGCTATAGAATAAAACAAATTTTAGAGGATACAAATATTAACAAATATCCCATTATTCCCTTTGTGTATCCCAGTACTCCTGTATGGAGGTTACCGGATGTGAAATTCTGCAGGTACTTCAATGGCGCAAAGAGAAATAAATCTGATGAGGAAATAAGGGTCAATATTTTTAGATCATGATCAGAGCATATAGATACATGTTTTATATTTACTGATGGCTCCAAGTCCAATGCCGGCGTTGGATATGGAGTTTATAGCCAATCTTTTAACCGAAGAGGTGCACTTCCTTCTATTGCCTCAAACTTTACAGCTGAATTGTATGGCATCCTAGTAGCACTGGAACATATTGTAACACTCCCTAGTGTGTAGCTACACAATATTTTGTGACTCCAAAAGTGCCTTACAGTCCCTGGAAGTCCTTTAATACTGATCATCCTTGGTGTTGAAGATCTTGCAGTGGATCTTCTTGCACCAAAATAGAGGCAGCATTGTTTCATTTTGTTGAGTTCCTGCCCATGTGAACGTATCGGGAAACGAAGAGGCAGACAAGCTAGCCAAATCAGCAGCGCCAAACTTTAGTACCGAGAAAATGCCCTGTTCCATATCGTGATACATTTTTTGATATATGGAAAATCTGTCCAGTATTTATGGGCACTTCAGTGGGACAGAGTAGGCCCCAACAAAATGAAAGAAATTACTAGACAGACACACCCTTGGAAATATGACCTAATACCAAGGAAGTGGGAGGTTGTATTGTGTAGATTGCGTATTGGCCATACGCGTTTAACTCACGGCTATCTGATGGATGGGGAGAATGAAGCCATTCTGTGATGATTGCTTTAGTTCCCACTGACTGTTAGGCATTTGCTGGTTGAGTGTCCCAGTCTATTGGAACTTAGGAATAATTTTTTAGCTTATAGTAGTGAAGCAGGTGGTAACTATAGGCATGCCAAAACTGTTGGGAGAAAGCATGTGTGTTACTACGTTATCTCTTTTATCAAAGAAGCTGGTCTTCTCAAATATATCTGACAGCTGTGCTGTCTTAGTATATACATTTTTTTCTTTTTAATAGTTTTACTGTTATGTGATCAATCACAATTCTTTTTATCGGAATATTATTTATATTTTTATCAGAAATTTAATTTATTTTTTAAATAAAATTTATATATCTCTCATAAAGATAAAGTTATTTTGAATGTTGTATAATATATTATAAAAGTTAAAAGATCACATTTAGTATTCGGCGTCGGTGACCCTGGTAGTTGTGACGCCAGATAACTCACAATCAATCAATCAATCAATCCCGCTGCATCGCACCTGCCGCTGCGATAATGTGGAATGATTTCTTCAGACATCTGAGTTTGTCTTCTAAATATATATTTAGTTTTCGTAGGTGTGCAATTGTTCATTGTTCACCCTGAATTGTAGATGTATAACGGAAGACATTGCCTGTTCCCCGCCCTGCCAGCTCTACTTCCAGGTATATAGATCTCCTCCCCGGATAAAGCTGGGAAGAAGCGGTTCTTCAGGCAGTACAATTCCTGTGTTTTCATTACTGGAAAGCGCTCCGCTTTCATTGCAACTCCGACTTCTCACCGAACATCAATGAAGTAGCGGTTTAGCGTTTTCAGTCCTTTGTAAATCACAGGGATTAAGCCGTCTTCGCAGGTTGGTGTCATCGGTGGGACTTTTTCTATGTTCAGAATCGTGAGAGTTACTTCTCTCGATTCGGCTTTGAAGATGTAGGTTGGCATTCACCTATCACTTTCGTCTTCAATTGCACAGTGTTGTTTCTCTTTAGTTGAGATTCAGCTACTATGAGAACTGTCTTGCCATCAGGACCTCGGTCTCTAGAAGGCAATTGACTTTTGCCTGTTGGGCACATGCCTTGAGAGAATCATCTCGCCTTCCGGCATTGGTGGCAACAGATAGACGATTTGTATGGTCTCTCGGCATAACCCTTCAAAAGGCGAGGGTCACGTGACTACGCCTGGGATGCTTGGACAGCTCGCCTCACACAACCGAACACAGTCAGTCGGCAGCTGTCGAAGCGTCCAAGACCGTCATGAGCTATGCTGTGGACTTTGTATCTGTTGTTCCAGATCAGTTATTACTTCGTCCTACTAGCGTGTTCCGGTACCCATAACCATCCAGGACTGCCCACAGGTCCTTGGAACCTCATTTCCCTGGACCAGTGGTGGATGCTTGCAAGATGTGTTTGCTTACCCAGCTCCTTGACAGGACAAGTTGCATCTCGTCCATGGTGTGCAGTTGTGGAGGTAAGAAGGATGCGAGAGTGACTGGCTCTCCCCATTCCCCGTCCTTCGGGTTGAGGATAGGACTCGAACTCACACTGGCTGGTCGGACGATTGATGCGGTAAGCCTATACATAAGCATCCTTTTTATGTTTCTTATCAGAATCATAGAAAAATCCCGCTCCTTCCTCTAGCAAGGGGAGGAAGGAGACTGACAATAATGCAAACCCTTCCCAGAACTTTGCATTAATGTCTCCGACGCCAATATTCTTCACAGCCCTTTTTCGGATGAGTCACGATCCCTCACTCATTTCGAAAAGGCCCAGAAGTCTGACTCTTGATCACGCAGCTCCTATACTCCGATCAAGTTGTCAGAGGCAGCAGGGCACTCCTGCTCGCTCTTACGACCAGGAGGAGTAGCCTAGGTGCGCAGAACTCGTCAGTTCTAGAGGCTCACTCAGATTCTTCCCACCAATCAGTGAGTCTTCCTATTGTTAAAGGACCAAAAGATTTGTATTACATATTGGAACAAATAACAATTTGTCGAAATTGTATTTTTCCTAACTTTACAAACCTGAGGTCCTTTAGCAAATATGCCCACCTCATGCCACCCCTCAATCTGAACCTGGGCGGAAAGGCATAGTGGAGTGTTTACATCTGGGCAGGCTAGCCCCCACGGTAGTTACTGCCTAACCACCTTGTTCAAGATTCAACGGCCATAATCCCAGCTACGCCGAAAGTATATTCCTATTGTTAAAGGACCTTAGGTTTGTATAGTTAGGAAAAATACAATTTTCGACATTGTTATTTTAAAGTTTTTATTGGAATAACAGTAACTTTTCAATTCTCTCCTATGTGCATTAGCTTGAATTCCATGTTGTTAGTAGGGAGTCAGTGATAACCTTTGAAGCTAATCTGCCTCATGTTTGCTTGTGGTGAATTTGCCTCCATGCCTGCATATTTTGTTTGCCTTTGTAGTTGATTCCTTCAACCAGAAACTTTCAGAACAGTCAGACACTTGAGTTTTTTTGTAATATCATTTGTTAGCACAAATAACTAAAGCAGAAGTGACGTTGTATACTAAACAGAAAACAGGTGTACAGTATTTGAGAGTATGACAGCTAGAATTATTTCATTTTTCCAATTTTTTTGCAAGGAGTAACAATGAAAGTTCTTGTGGAAGACATTTAGAACACCTTAGGTTAAGTGTAGGCAAGTCCTTGTGATTTTTTGGATAAAATTGTGATTAGGAAATTCAACAGAACTCCAGAAGTTTTTACTTTTTCAAAGATATAATTTGGGAGATGGCTGCTGAAGACCAAAATAGAAAACAATATTCAGAACATAGTAGAATAAAGAATAAAAAACTTTCTTCGTGGTAGATTGACTTTTAAATACACAGCAGTTGTTTTAGGTAAGTGAAAACAGGATAGACAGTATATGCTTTTTTTTAAAAAGTGGAATTGCAATCATGAGGAACACCTAGAATATTAGATGAGTAGCATGTAGTTAAAGAAACTATGTCATATAAAAATTGTAGGTAGAAGATCCAGTGTACTGCATAGCAATCTTAATTATATTAGAGGTTAATATTACCCCTCCATAATTTCCACCATGCACTTATTTTAGCTTAATCTCTGTTAGGAGACTCAGCAACCATGGACTAGTGCAAATGAAGTAGCAACAAGCTAATTTTCTATATCAAACCATTTATTGGGCACACTGTTAAATATTATGTTATACTACTAGGTCAAGAACACTAACATAAGGAATACCAGAGATTATATTTTTGTCAACATTATGAAGCCCGTAACTGAGCGGATTTTTGTTTAGTATTGTAGCCTAAAAGTTGAAAAAGCTTTATTATCAGAGCAGGGTTTCCAAGAGGTTATTTTTTATCAACTCTGGTATTCAGTAGTCTCTCCTGTGGAATGGTATCCTTACATATATACATATATTATAAACACATTACGTAATATGATAAAAGGGAGTTACAAATTCTGATGTAATTTGTATTAGGTTATAAGTTATTTATTTATTGTATAACTCATAAGGTGTCATAGTTTAAAATATATTTAAAGGTTTTTCAAATTGTGGTTACTATACCCTATCGGCTCCTTTAAGGCGGTGTCCCCCACATTGCCAAATGTACTTCTCTCGAGTTTTTAAAGGCCTACCCTTCCAATTTACCCCTTTTAATACGTGGGTTTGTCAAGGAGGTTTAACCTCCTTGGCGTTTGTTAATGTCTCCTCAGAGCAGTATACTTCTGGGTGTTCCCTATTGCCTCGACCCTCCTTCGAAAATATTTCCATTCTTCCAGATCTCCCTTTTTCATATAGGTCTAATTAAATCTCTTTTTGGACCTTTCTTGTGATTATCACAAGCTACTGGAGTTCTGCACTTTTAATTTACTAGGTTTTGTGTTGATTTACTGCATATATATATATAATATATTATATATAACTATATATATATTATATATATATATATATATATATATATATATCTATAATATGTATGTATGTATGTATATGAGAGAGAGAGAGAGAGAGACATTTAAAAAGGATTGTGTATGTAGAGTAGACAGATAAGAGAATGTAGCAAATGTACATAGTAGGTTACACAAATAAGATTATTGGCAGTTATTTAATTTATCTATTCATAATATGGTCCTCCGTTTCTTTCCAGTAAGTATTCATAACATTTTCCATGTTGTTTGCAAGGCGACAGACTCCTTAATGAGTCAGTGACAGCGAGTGTTTTGACGAGCTTCCCTTGTGGTGGCGCGGGCTGTTTGACATATTTATGCCCTGAGGTCAGCTTAACTCTTTCATATCCGCTTAGTTTTGAGCACTGTCCCCAGATATCCGAGGTGTCTGGGAGCGCTCGACAGTGCGAAAAAATTATTTTGAAAATTCAGCAAAAATATAAATTTTTATGCCAACAACGTTTCATTTTGCTTTCCTTTTTTTCTAAATGTTAGTATTTTATGTGAATAGTCAGGAAAGAGTCCCAGCCCTCTAATTACGAAAAAATGTGAGTTATTTAAACAAAAGAAAAAAAAACAAAAAAAAATTCTTTACTTTTTTTTATATTTTTGTTCCTAACCCAAAAACTATGAAAGTCAGGCGAATGAATTATTTTTTATGAGAAAGCTAATAAAATTCCCTAAATATTGACATATAAATGAATGAAAAATGAATAAGTCCAGTCTGTGAAAAAATTAATAGAAAAGAGGATAAGAAACATAGCGCTCCACCCGGCGCATAGTGAGAATTATCGCCTTTTTTTTTTTTTTTTTTTTTTTCAAGACCGCCCTATCTCTGTTATTTTTCATTGAAATTCCTTTGTAAATATATGAAAATGTAGAGGAAACGTTGAAGAATAAAGGGAAGGTCAAGAAAAATGGCATTGGATACGGCAACAGTTTCATTTTGACGTTATAAATTGATCGAAACGGAAAAAAAATTTACCGTTGTCAACATTTATTGCTAGAATAACAATTTTTTGAAGAGCCCTAACATGGTTATTATTCATAAAAATTACTTTGTAAATATATGAAAATGTAGAGGAAAAGTTGAAGAATAAAGGGAGAATTAAGAAAAATGGCTTTGGGGTCACTGAGAGGGAAGTGTAGGTGCGATCAGCTGATTTCATTGTGAGAATTTTACTACGCCAGGGATTTGAGCATGTGCAGTACAGAAACTACTTTGCTGGTGTATTGATACCCGAGATACACAGTCCAAGGAATGATCTAGCCTATGGAAATCGCTACTTGTCCGAAAATAAAAATAAAATGCCCCTACCACACGTACGAAAAATTTCGGTAAATTTTACGTACCGCTACGTCAGTTGGATAGATAGGGGATAGAGTATTTTTACGTACTATACGTCAGTTGGACATGAAAGGGTTAACACCTAAGAGAAGAACTGGCATCACTGGAAATTTTTTTTTGCCACGTTTAAGAATAAACTTGTTGTTTTATTGTTGTAAAATGCTAGAAAATTACGAGGGCTTTTAATAATTGCCAAAATTAATCAACAACCAATTGTTTGTGTAGTATAACTTATGCTGCCTTCATATACCATAAAACGTTGAGTTGGAATATTTGATGTGGCAGCGCCAGCAACGGAGGAGACCCCACCCAAATCACCTTGAAGGAGCCGATAGGGTTTAACATCATCTTCAACCTGTTGTTCATTTGTCCTAAATGTTAAATTCCTTTTATAAATATGCATATTTCAGATAATGGAAAAAGTCTAGTAGAAGATAAATCTGGACCACTGAAAAAAGGAAATATAGGATCAAAGGAATCAGAAAGTACCTCATCTGAAAAGAAAACAGAGGAAGATGAGCAGGTAAGTAATGCCGATGACTTTTGGGATTGCATATTTTACTTGCACAGTAACTATCTGCCATCCCAAAAAACCATATCACAACTTGCAAAATAGAAGTCTAACCAAAAGGCCTCCAAACTTCACTAGTTAGATACCTGAAAATGAATTACATTGTTAGGGTTCATATTTGAAATCAAGAAAGAAATTATGATAAGATTAAATTCTGTATAAATAAAATTGATAATTAAAGAATAAATGGAACTAGTTCCACCTAATGCACATAGGCAGACATGCTAGATCCTCCGTGTAGGTTCTGCCATATCCTTCTCCTCACTGGAGACATACCCTCACCTGCTGTGTAGTACCTGTTGAGGCTAGTGCTGCTCTCCCAGTCTCACTTGGCACTTGGCTGCAACTGGTTGTCTGTTACCAAAGCTGCTGTTACTTATACCTTAGTTGGCATAAATGACCTTTTACATGTTCTGTTTTCAGATCAGCTATTCTTGTGGTATCCTGTGTGCCTCTTGTTTGGCTTGGCTCCTCTGCTTATCCTATGTCTATTATGTCGATCGTGGTAGCTACGTCTGCAATTTTGGCACTTCATGTAGACTTCTGCACATGCTACTCCTCTGTGAACCTTATAGTAAGATACTTTTCTATCCAATGGAGATGGGGTTGCCACGCAGCTTCATGAGCCGTCACTATAGGTCCTAGGGAGAAGGTTGTGGGCAACATACTTTAGGTAGAAAGAGGTATATGTACAGTAACAGACTTTTCCTCTAAGTACGTACCTGTACCATTAAATAATTTCTCTCGAATACCAGTCATGGAGCAGTGCTTCTGACTTCTTGAACTCTCACCTGGGGTAAAGTGCTATCTCCCTTGCTTATCAATTTGTATGCCCAAGTGGTAACCACTAAAGCAGGATGAAGTAATATTTATTTACACCATCTCCTTTTGCCAGCTCTTGATAATGAACAGGCATTGACATGAAGGTATAAGATAAGATTTCTGTGCAGAAGTACTGAAGTACTGCAAAACTTTCACAGGGACAAGAGCATCTCATCTTTGTTCATATATTCTAAGTCTGAAAGGTAGGGGATCAAAAAGCTCTTGAATCTCTCATCGGTGACAGATGGATTTTGATTTTCCACTTCTGTATGCTGAGCTAGGTAAAGATTGTTTGTATTCACAAGTAAGTCTGATGGCAGTCTAGAGCAGTGAGAATTGTTGTCTACAAAATAAAAGCCATTTGTTGTACATCAGGTTTGAAATGGATGTTATGAAATATAGGTGAAAATGGTATTTTAGAGGCAGTTAGCTGTAAGCACCAGGCAATCTTTGTAAATTCTATGTAAGGGATGTAACAAGAGTGAATAGATACTTATTCATTGGGACTGGTTGTAGCAACTTGCCAGTTTTTACCTTTTGGGAGAGACTCGTGGAAATCGTCATGATTTTGGTTCTCTCATTTCTTATTCACTTATGCATGGCATCTTAGATACATAGACTTCTTGGGTTGCCAGCTTCTGCATCTTGCATATTTTCCTGAGTTCTGATACAAGTACAAACACAAGCACGTTGGACTCTGAAGGGACTCATTTTTACTTGCTTTAACCACTTGAATTACAAGACTATTTGTTTTGTGGGTATGAGTTGTGAAGTGACGTCATGGCGGTCGCCATGTTTATGACGTCACTGAGTATCTTGAATGTGAAGCCAGCACCTTACCAGAAGTGCAAGTGTTACGGACTCTGAGATCTCAGAGATAATGTTACGGTGTCGAAATATCCTGGAAAGGGTCGACGCAATGTTACGACCTCTGAGGGAGGTCCGCTTCAGGTTCGATATGAAATAATAAAAAAAAATATTTTTCAACACCAACAGTTGAAACTGGGAATAGGAATATAGAAAGAAACACTAACACAACAAAGGTTTATTTACAAGCTTACTAACAAAGGTAAATGCAGAATGGTATCTCCTATTTACATAGAATGGTATCTCCTATTTACATAAAAAGATAGAATCTTACACTGCGTGAACTGGGGAAACTGTGAGGCAATTCAAATACTTGCTACTCGATTTTGCGATTCGAGGCGCTGGCTTCATAAATGTAGAGCGGCAATTGCAGTCATCCTCTTGACTAAGTATTGCAGAAACTAGTCAACTTGAAAGGCAGGAAATACCCAAAACCTCTAGCAGGACCTTTTCTTCTCTGCAGCCTGCTCGACGTCGAGATAATTCGTCCACTCCTGAAGACGACTAGACCAATATCCAACCAACTCCCGAACAACTCTTCTTTTGAAACTTCGTCGGTTCCTTCGTCTCTAGTCTCTCTCTGCTGATCTCTCACTGATAATCTGACCTGTGGCTCTTACTAACTGGTGATCTCTTTCTTTTACGATCTCTTCCTCTTACGATCACTGTTTGCTCCTACTTCCTCCGTCGTATTTATACGGCATCCTGGGGGCGGAGCCTACGGCGAGCGTCACCTACTCCCGAGGTTTCTAGACATTCTTAGATGAATCTAGATGAGGTATTGCATCAGAAAATCGCGGTGTTTCTCACGTAACATTGGCGCGTTTTTGTGCTCCACAACACGCCCGACGATTCCAGAACAACCACGAAGACAGGCGCCTCCAACACGGGCACGAAAGCCTCCTTACTGCTGAACTTTTCGAAAATGCGTTCTCCTTTCCTTTAACTTCCTTTGCTATGAAGCAATTACCATCACACGCCCCCCCAAAAGAGAGAAAAAAAAATGAAATCAATCGATTTGATTTTTTTTTTCTAAAGAGAAGCAAGAATTAAACAGCGGGGAAACAATTCTGCATAAAGCTTTAATCCAGTCAAACACGCACACTTCCCCACTCACACACTCACTCGTGCGATAACAGAAAACGGTTATTAGGCTACTCATTCTGAGAAATCTCTAGAGAGGCTATCTGCTATAACGTTATCCTTCTCTCTTACTTTTTCCATTTTCTGAACTCTGCTTAAAACTTATAAATACTAAAACACCTCTTGTGTTTTTCCCAAAACTAATCTCACTCAGTAATCCCTGTTTACCCGGCGGTAGGCCGGACTCCGGCACTGGGCGTTGTTTATAATTCTGAAGCAACTTTACATTCATTGCCTTTGCTCTACTCTTACCCACAATAATTCTATGATATATATTTCCCCTCTTCTCTAACACTGAAAAAGGACCTTCGAACTTATAAGGTAAAAAGGGACTTTCTCTCGAGACTAGTACTAAAGCTTTATCTCTTACACACAAACTTCTTTTGTTTCCTCTTAGATTATGTTTCCCTTTAAGTTCCCCTTGACTTCCTTTCGCGTTTTCTTTCGCTAAGTGCCAAACGCTTCCGTTCTCTTCCACTAACTGCCAAACATCTCTTAGATTGTTTTTATAATAATCAAGATTAGTTATACAATCATCTCTACCCTTATTTCTAGACAAAATTCCAAACATATTTATAAATTCATTCTCTAAAGATAAGCCTACTGAAGGAATATTACACAACTGAACTCTGGGAATTACATGAATCGGTTTCCTGGCAATTTGATATTCATGACAGTTTAAAAGATATCTCTTAAAACATACATAATTTTTCATTTTAGGCCAAAAGTACGCCCTACTAATACACTTGAAAGTTTCATTTATTCCCAAATGTCCTTGCTCATCATGTGCTGACTTCAAAACTAGTTCACGAAGCTTCCTAGGAAACTACTAAATTTGGTTGTTTCTTGTGACTTCCCCTTTACTACCTGACTTCGGTCGAACATAACGACAAAACTTCGTCCTTTAAACAAAAAGTTTCCTTACACACATCATCGAGATCATCATCCTGCTCATATTCAAAATTCGGGTTAGTGTCCTCATCCTCTTTCATGCAACTTGACTAGCTTCCATCCTTATCCAAAACGGTTAAGCCGGCTAATTCAATCACCGTAACTAGTACTAGATACTGGTACATTTACTACGTTACTCTCGACAGCTACGCCTTCCCCTTGGCTTTCACTGTCAACGATAGAGTTAGGGTCTCTCAGCCCCACATTCATGCCAAGATCAACCTCGCTACCTCTACACACTCGTTCAAATCCACGAACTCACTCACGTTCGAATCCACGAACTCACACTCGTTCGAATCCACGAACTTACACTCGTTCGAATCCACGAACTTAGTCATGTTCGAATCCACGAACAAATTATGACCGTAGTGCATGTCTGTATCTAAACCTGACCTAGTTACTACCATTTCAGGCACTGGAATATTCCTCACAACAGGATTCACATTCTTGGATAAAGCTAAGTCATTACCGACAATAATGTCAACGCCTTCGACGGGCAAACTGTCCACAACGGCAAGTTTTACTTCTCCTGACACTACCTGACTTTCTAAATTCAACTTCAACGAAGGAGAAAGAACACAAGTGTTAGGAAATCCACCTAACATGACTTTCTCTTCCATATTGACTTCTGCCCCGTTCGGCACACACACTCTTCGAATCAGTGAGACAGCAGCGCCTGTGTCTCGAAGTAAGACTACTTCTCTCGAATCTACTCCTCCAAGAGAGGAAACTACGCCTTCTGACAGAAATTCACCAAAAACTTTCCTAGTTTCTCTCATCACATCATTCCTACTTGACGAAAGGTTAACTAGCGATACTGGTTTCTTACCGTCCTTTTTTTTTTACTGCACAATTTCTCGCTAAATGCCCTTTCCCATTACTACATAGGAAACAAGTTAATTCTGAGCCACTATATGCCATTCTACTCTTACAAACCTTAGACGTATGACCAGGTTTTCCGCATGTATAACAGGAATAGTCACTTCTACTCGCATTGCTATTACTAGGACTGAAACCTTTACTGCTTTGTACTCTACCAGGCGAAGGATCGTTTCGTTTCTTACTAACACTCAAATTATGAGTTAGACTATATTCGTCAGCTAGCCTAGTTGCTCCTGCAAACGATACTTCTCGCCTGTCTTCTATATAAAGTTTAATCTCTGGGGATACGTTATCTTTGAAGTTTTCTAACAACATTAAGTTCTTCAAACTATCAAAATCCTCAACCTTAGCAGAAGTTAACCAATCAAAAAACAGCCTTTCTAACTTCTTACCATATTCTACATACGTAACATTTTCATCCTTTCTCAAATTTCTAAATTTCTTATGGTACGCTTCTGGTACTAACCTATATGCGCTAAGAACAGTTTCTTTCACGATATCGTAATTATCACATTCCTCCTTAGACATGCAACTATACACAGTAAGTGCCCTACCACTCAAAACTTGACTGCAAATATAAAGTCCACGTTTCTTTAGGAGAACCTACTCGTTCCATTAACTTCTCAAAACACATGAAATATGTCGTAACATCTTCCTCATCGAACTTTGGTACTAATTTTAACACAGTACTCATACCTAACCTATCAGCTTCGTTTTCGTTCTCGCCTGACCGACTGTTACGAGTTCTTTCCCTTAACCGAACAATTTCCAACTCATGCATACGTACTTTTTCTCTTTCTTCCTGCTGCATTACCAACATTTCTCTCTCTCGCTGCATTTTCCTCACTTCTCTCTCAGCTGCTCTTTCATCTCTCTCATACTTTTCTCATTCTTTCCTTTCAACATACTCACGGAGATCATTCCCTTCTAGACCTAGTAGCTTGCCTAACTCAATAAACTCTTTCACCATCTCACTCATCCTGGTTCTTTCTATATCCTCCCTGTTTCAAACTGTTAAAGTGTTGATAGCCTAGGCAAGGTCGCCACAAATGTTACGGACTCCGAGATCTCAGAGATAATGTTACGGTGTCGAAATATCCTGGAAAGGGTCGACACAATGTTACAGCCTCTGAGGGAGGTCCGCTTCATGTTCGATATGAAATAATAAAAAAAAATATTTTTCAACACCAACAGTTGAAACTGGGGATAGGAATATAGAAAGAAACACTATCACAGCAAAGGTTTATTTACAAGCTTACTAACAAAGGTAAATGCAGAATGGTATCTCCTATTTACATAAAAAGATAGAATCTTACACTGCGTGAACTGGGGAAACTGTGAGGCAATTCAAATACTTGCTACTCAATTTTGCGATTCGAGGCGCTGGCTTCATAAATGTAGAGCGGCAATTGCAGTCATCCTCTTGACTCCGTATTGCAGAAACTAGTCAACTTGAAAGGCAGGAAATACCCAAAACCTCTAGCAGGACCTTTTCTTCTCTGCAGCCTGCTCGATGTCGAGATAACACGAGATAATTCGTCCACTCCTGAAGACGACTAGACCAATATCCAACCAACTCCCGAACAACTCTTCTTTTGATCCTTCGTCGGTCCTTCCTTCGTCTCTAGTCTCTCTCTCTGCTGATCTCTCACTGATAATCTGATCTGTGGCTCTTACTAACTGGTGATCTCTCTCTTTTACGATCTCTTCCTCTTACGATCACTGTTGGCTCTTACTAACTGGTGATCTCTCTCTTTTACGGTCGGTTCCTCTTATGATCACTGTTTGCTCCTACTTCCTCCGTCGTATTTATACGGCATCCTGGGGGCGGAGCCTATGGCGAGCGTCACCGACTCCCGAGGTTTCTAGATATTCTTAGATGAATCTAGATGAGGTATTGCATCAGAAAATCGCGGTGTTTCTCACGTAACATTGGCGCGTTTTTGTGCTCCACAACACGCCCGACGATTCCAGAACAACCACGAAGACAGGCGCCTCCAACACGGGCGCGAAAGCCTTCTTACTGCCGAACTTTTCGAAAATGCGTTCTCTTTTCCTTTAACTTCCTTTGCTATGAAGCAATTACCATCACAGCAAGACTGTTGATGCTATTCTCGTAGGCATAGCAATCTGACAATAAAGGCTGCCTTGTTGCACTATCTGCTTCTTTACAGATGGCGACGCATCTGACCACCATTCAGTGTATTTCAGGATAAAAGGGACAGCCATCACGTGGGATCCTGGGTGGCAACACGACGTTATACATCAAACCAACAGTCCTTCTTGGGTTGGTTCTCCTGATACGCCTAACGCGACTGCACACCTGCCTCCTCTCTACCCTCGTATCATTTTAAACTTTACTGGATTCCAGCTGGCGCTGAATACTTATCCTAATGTTAAGGCCTCAGGTTTGTAAGTTATGAAAAATACAAATTAGTTAAAAATTTGTCATTTGCTCCGATACGTAATACAAACCTTTCGGTCCTTTAACAATAGGAATATATTTCGGCGTAGCTGGAACTAGGGCCGTTCAATCTTGAACAAGGTGGTTACGCAGTAACTACCGTGGGGCAGGCTAGCCTGCCCGGATGTAAACACTCCACTTTACTTTCGGCCGTCTCCCTAGGAAGACGTTTTTGTGAGCTCTGGCTGACTGGGCGTTTTATCTTTTTTCCCGGTGGGATCCTTTTGGTTTATTTTTTTGTATTTAAATAATTATGCATATACGGTGTTTGATATTAATACTAAACAAAGGTTTGTCCTTGGTTTTTCAATTAATATACAAACCCACTTTTTGTGATAGCCTTTGTAACCGCCCCTCTACTTGTGTCAAGAGCCGGCGGCTAAGGTATGCCAACATATTTACATTCTTTCGCCCTTTAACACTGGCTCAGACCTGCATGAGGACGAGATATGTATTTATCGTGAGGATGAGACATGTATTTAACGAAAGTGATTTGATCCTGTAACGGGACATGTATTAATCCGGAAATCACGCTTACGCTTGGGAATTACCAAGGGAACTTCAAGGTTTGTCTGTGTTTTGTTATGGTAATTTCTCTTCTCCTTCTTCCTTTCACTTACTATCGGAAGAAGGTAGAAGGATGGGCGTGCGATGCTGATGTTGGGGGATCTCCTCTCACTTCGGGGGCCGGCGCCCTTGGATGTGTGAGGAGTATCCTCATTACTTTAATATTTTTTTTCCTTATTTTAGAGACTAGTGATTGTGTTTTCAGTAGTATTGGTTGGATGCTCTTTGTATTGGTGATCCTAACCTTGGAATTGTACCTATGACTCATAGCATGTTGTGTACCGATCCTCGAGTGTGTACCGATCGATCCCCTGCTGATAATCATTTTCATTACCACTACTACCTGGGAGTTATGTCACTGGACGAAGCTGTCGCGCTGCCCTGTGAGGTTATCTACTCCTGATGGTAGAAGTCTGGCAGAAGGAGAAACCGAAGAGGAAGAGAGCTCGTCAAGTGTCGTCATCCTCCTCTTCGAGATCATCATTTCTTCGTGCCTCCCCCCTTTCAACTTTTAAGGCTTTGCCGTAAAGAGAAGGTGGTCTCCCCATCCAAGAAGTCTCGTCACAGGACTTCTAAGGGTCTTTCTCGCTCCAGTAAGACAGGTGGGTCTTCCGTTGGTCCTCCCGTTCCTTCGGGAACGGGGCCCTTCTCTCCTTCCTCGGGGAGGAAGCAGACGGGGACCATGGAGGCACCGGCCACCGCTGGTATCTCCTCTGCCGGTTCCAAAGGTTCCACCTCCGGACCGGGAACCGTCTCTGCCGCCCGCTTGCGAGTGTTACTGAGTGTACGGTCACCTACGGGTGACCGTGCAGCCAAGGTCCAGACTGCGGAGTTTGCTCACCGTGTCAGGACCCAGGCACGGAGCAGAAGGTGGTAGTTGTTCAGTTGACTCTCGCCAGACCGGCAATCGCTCTCGCAGCGATCATCTGGTGCCCAGGGTTGACGTGACGTTCCCGGGGGTCCAGGCACGCAGAGACCGGTGGAGGCGGGCCTCCAGCCCTCTTTTAATTAATCCTTTTCTTTCAGAGACAGCCCCACCCAGATGACGGTCGCGTTCGCACGACTGACCAGTCTCTTGTCCTGAGGAACTGGCGAAGAGGAAGTCCAGGAAGAAGAGGAAGGTGTCGCTGTTGTCTTCTGCCGCCTCTTTCCCTTCGACTTCTGGGGCCCTCCAGCCGAAGAAGAAGAAGGTGGCCTCCTCCCACTTAAGAAGTCTTGCTCAGAGACCTTTAAGTGTCTGTCCCACTCCGGTGGGACAGTTGGGGCTTCCGCTGGTCCTGTTCCTTCGGGAAAGGGGCCCGTCTCTCCTTCCGCAAGGAAGAAGATGACGGGGACCGGAGGGGTACTGGCTAACACCGGTACCTCCTCTCCTGGCGCCAGAGGTTCGGCCTCAATGCGAGGTACCGTCTCGGCCTCTCGTTCGCAAGACCCAGGCAACCGAGTTTGCTCGGCGCCAGGATCCAGGCACGGAGCAGAAGACTGGTGGGAGTCGCCTAGGTGACTCCCACCAGGCCAGCGATCGCTCTCGTGGCGAGCCGCTGGTACCCAGGGTTGACGCAACGGTCCCAGACCGGGCGGACCGAGGCGAGGAAGCGGTCCCCTCGACCAGCCTCAGCTGGTCCAAGCAGCTTTATGCGCCGTGAGGACAGGCCTCGCTTCCACCGTAACAGCAAACTCTGCCGGTCCCCTGACCGCCACTCCCACCGGGACCGGGCGGAGAGGGGGACCAGCAGCAGCTCTTCTGACGCTCTGGGCTATCACCGCTGTTCTTGGTCTAGCCACTCGACCAGGCCTGCAGATAGATCACCACCACGAGTTGGCAAGCGTCTGCAGCCCCCCACCAGCACACCGGTTCTGCCAGTGAGCGAGGAGGGAGCATCAGATCTACCTCTCCTATCCCTTCAACTTCCTCGTGCTACACCGGGAAGAGCGAGGCGATCAGGAGTGATCGTGAGGGGCGCGCTCCTCACGCTCCCACCACGACAGCGGACTCTGCCGGTCCCCTGACCGCCGTTGCCACCAGCATCGGACGGATAGGGGAACCAGCAGCAGCTCCTCTGATGCTCGGGACCATCGCCGCTGCTCTCGGTCTAGCCGCTCGACCAGTGCAGCCCGATCACCAGCACCTCTCCTGAAGAGACTGACACTCCGTTCTTGGCCCAGCGTTTCCCACATTAAGACCGCTGGTCCAGACTGGCAGCTCGATCGTCACCATTGTTGATGATCGCCTACAGTCCTCCCAGCCTACTGGTTCTGCTGGTAGGAAGGGGAGGAGCTCTCGTAACAGCTCCCCTGACATAAGAGACCTACGCTCCGTTCCTTTATCAAGTGTTTTTCTGCAAGAAGACTGCTGCTCCAGACTTGCAGCTCGATCGCCACCGTGGGTTGGTGATCGCCTGCAGTCCTCCCAGCCTACTGGTTCTGCTAGTAGGCAGGGTAGGAGCGTCAGGTCTCCCTCACCTGTCCCTTCAACCTCCTCAGCAGAGTGACCATCACCGCCGTTCACTTGACGGTCCGGCTGGACCACGTACACAAAGACCAGGGTGGGCTCCCCCTTTGGTCCTCTTGAGAGGTTTCAACCACAACGAGGCCTGGGAAGCGTCGGAGGACGGTATCGGCTCTCTCCTGTCAGGTGCTTGCTCAGCCCCACCCAGACGACGGTCACGGTGGCGGCAGACGTTTAGCCTACAGTACGAGTTCGTAACCCTCCTCGGGAAAACATTTCCTCCAGACGGTAACGTTTTCCTAGACTCTGAGCGGTAATCACTGTACAGTGATGGCTGCCCGTACTCGCTTCTCCGGCTGCTAGCACTGCTGGGAAGGCGAGCGAGTATCCAGTCTTCCTCCCCCTTTCCCCCCTCTCCCTATGGCTGCGAAGGGAAGGGGAGGGATCCTGCAGAGTGTTCTCTATAGGATTCCACGTCGGGGACTGCGTTCCTTGGGGGGGGGGGGGGGGGGGTGGGGGGGGGGGGGGGGACCTTCGGGTCCTATTGGACGCAAGTCCTTGTTGTTGAGGAAGGATCTTGGCCTATCCTCGATTTCTATGGGAATCGGGAGGACCACCACCCGATGATCGTCTGACGAATTTGGTGGTGGTTTTGCCAAGTGTTTAGAATTCTTCAGTTTCTAGCACTCTCCGAGTGTTCTGGTCTTCTACGATCTGCAAACACTTGGGCGAAACCACTGTCCAGATTGGGCAAAACAAGAATCCCAGCTAATTGTTACTACAATAATCGGGAATCTCGCCGAAGGCTCGAATTCCTGGAATTTCTAGCGTTCGAGAGAAGCACTGCTGCTGAAGGAAGAATATATCAGGAGGGGCTCAGCCTGGATGGACCTGACGGTCCGTTGCCTCAGTAGGTGGCCAACCCCGGGATAAAGAAGAACAGGTGTGAACATCCAGTGCGGCTCGAACTATCGTCTTCAGTATCCTGTTATCACCATAGAAGTCTTCCTTCGGGAAAACTTCTCCTTCGCTCTCTTCATTCATTAGAGAATGAAGGGTGTTGGCTTCCAGTCCTTATTCTTGTTCCTCAAATGGAAGAGAATTTAGGATGGAGGTTTATGTACAGGAACCTAAAAATATACTACGTATATTGCCCTCGCGACATGCTTCTGTTATCAGTTGAATTGTCCGAGGTGTAGGCACATACTGTAGTTAACTCTACGGGTTGTGACCGAGACGGATAGTATCTTCTTAATTGAACTGCAACTCGGGACTACCCTGCAAAACCTCCCAGGAGCTACCAGCTTCGATTTTGAGATACTTATGGTATTGTTACAACAACACCTCAGCGTTTGCATTCACCGAAATCCGTTTCAATTAAATGCAAATACTCGAGCGTATTTTTTTGCGCTCGATGGTTCTAGCCGAACGCATTCCTTCTTAGAATGGATTACCTGGCAACTCAGGATGACGAGTGAGCAAGAGCTAGCGGTGTACGGGCTGCCTGCCGCAGGCCAGTACCAGCTGGCTCTCCGAGATAGCACGGTCGGATTATGTCTCTCTCCTCTGCAATGATTGACTACCGAACCGAATCTCTGCCCGGCAATCACAGACTTAAGTCTCTGGTTGGCTGGAATTCTTGCATATGTTAATGACCATCTCTACTGAATCGCCTTGTACATTGCAAGAATTTTCAGACAGAGATATCTCAATAGACTCGCTATCATCTTTCTGTTTACCGCACAGTAACAGAAGTCTGTAGCCTAGTCTTCCGCTGCATCGCACCTGCCGCTACGATAATGCGGAATGATTTCTTCAGATATCTGAGTTTGTCTTCTAAATATATTTAGTTTTCGTAGGTGTGCAATTATTAATTGTTCACCCCGAATTGAAGATGTGTGATGGAAGACATCGCCTGTTCCCCGCCCTGCCAGCTTGGACAGCTCGCCCCACACAACCTAAAGCAGTCAGTCGGCAGCTGTCGAAGCGTCCAAGACCGTCACCAGCTACGCTGTGGACTTTGTATCTGTTGTTCCAGATCAGTTATTACTTCATCCTACTAGCGTGTTCCGGTACCCATAACCATCGACACCCACCATGGAGTGTCGGTGTCTTTATCCACTACAGAGACAAAGAGACTTCGCCGTAGTGAGGTACGAGACCGCGAGACACTTCGCTGCAGTGGGATACGAGACTGCGAGACACTTCGCTGCAGTGGGATACGAGACCGCGAGACACTTCGCTGCAGACAGATAGACCAGTATGGGTACTGGACATCACTCCGAAGAATATTTCGTACAGGAAGATGGATAGGTCATCGCGACCATATCCTATTTTCCCTCTGGGACTGCCCACAGGTCCTTGGAACCTCATTTTCCTGGACCAGTGGTGGATGCTTGGAAGATGTGTTTGCTTACCCAGCTCCTTGAGAGGACAAGTTGCATCTCGTCTATGGTGTGCAGTTGTAGAGGTAAGAAGGATGCGCGAGTGACTGGCTCTCCCCCTTCCACGCCTCGTTTCTCCATTCCTCGTTCTTCGGGTTGAGGATAGGACTCGAACTCACACTGGCTGGTCGGACGATTGATGCGGTAAGCCTATACATAAGCATCCTTTTATGTTTCTTATCAGAATCATAGAAGCAATCCCACTCCTTCCTCTAGCAAGGGGAGGTAGGAGACTGACAATAATGCAAACCCTTCCCAGAACTTTGCATTAATGTCTCCGATGCCAATATTCTTCACTGCCCTTTTTCGGATGAGTCACGATCCCTCACTCATTTCGAAAAGGCCCAGAAGTCTGACTCTTGATCATGCATCTCCTATATTACGACCAAGTTGTCAGATCAGTTATTACTTCGTCCTATTAGCGTGTTCCGGGTGGAGTAGCCTAGGTGCGCAGAACTCCAGTCAGTTCTAGAGGCTCACTCAGATTCCTCCCACCAATCAGTGAGTCTTCCATTGTTAAAGGACCGAAAGGTTTGTATTACATATCGGAACAAATAACAATTTGTTGAAAATTATATTCTTCCTAACTACAGTGGGGCTCACTTAGTCACAGATCAGCAATCACGGATTCAGTTAATCACAGGTTTTCCTTGGACCACTTCTCAGTCTATATTGCTGGTATGAATCCCAGCATCTCGGGCTTGTCCGTGGTAGGCTAAGCCTCGTCCGGTTCCGATAACCAGCAAATGCATGAACAGATTCACATTATGATATTAACTGACGATAAACCATTCTCACCTTATATGTTATTGGCATATCTTCATAATATATAGCCTATTCATGGAATAATTCCACATCATTGACATCAACTTGTAGTTGAGCGGCCAGCAGAAATGTAAACATCGAGTTACACTTCACAGCACGTTTGGCATTCTTAATCTTTTTGAAATGTTAATAGTAGTAGTGTAATTACAGTAGTAATAACATTTAGGAAAACATTAATTTTCAATTCGAACTTCCTTATTGTTTTGGTATAGCATAATCAACTTCTCTGAACACTGCAGTCATACAAACGATAATTGTCATAGATTATCGTATTGTTGTTTGCGACCGGCGACGAAGCATAAACGTAATAAAACCATTTTTACCTTATATATTATTGTCGTATATTCATAATAAAACGCATATCTTATGTATTATTGGCATATCTTCATAATGAAAAGCCTCTTCAAGGAATAATTCCTTGGGGAATGCATTTTTCAAAAGACAAAAATACACTTTACATGTTTACAGTATGCAGGGATTACTTTATTTTGATGTGATTACATTAATATTACAATATGGTTCTCTAAACAGTACAGGAACTATTTTTTTTGTCATAAATGTATATTCATTCACGAAAAAAATACGTATGACCACCGTGACGTCACCAAACTTACAATCTTGTTCGTACATACAATTTTTACACAATGTGATAGTGGTTATACCGTTCTACAAACTACTCTAAACTCTGTCATAAATCACTTTACTTACTTTTTTGTGGAGCCCAAATACTACGTATATCCCGGAAAATTAACGAAATCGCAAATTTTATCATAGAGCAAGATTCACTAATTACTGTTTTCGTCTTCTTTTCATGACTAAATGCATTTTTAGGATAAACTCATTTACAAATTTTCAAATATTACGAATGTAAATAGCAAAATCTCTCTCTCTCTCTCTCTCTCTCTCTCTCTCTCTCTCTCTCTCTCTCTCTCTCTCTCTCACAGAAAAAAACTATAATACTGATCTATTATTATCGTAATAAAAGAACTAGATGGTGCCTGACATTTGTAGGTACATGTGTTGCCATATTTTTATTCTTTCTGTGATTTACAAAACTGCTTCAATACAACTTTTATAGTTGACACAATGGTTATCACATAATATAACAGTATACAAGAGAATATCTTATCACTATCCATGTTTCATTTCTTATCACCATAAAAATATTTAATATACAAATTTCATTGTTATTTTTGAGTTAGTCAACAGTACTCTCATCCTAAGCTGCTCTCTCTCTCTCTCTCTCTCTCTCTCTCTCTCTCTCTCTCTCTCTCTCTCTCTCTCTCTCTCTCTCTCTCTCAATGAAATATGAATTACTGTATCAGAATATCATAAACTATTATGTACAAAGTTAAAAATGATAATAATTTCATTAATAAAATCGTTTCTTTTAGCAACTAAATTGTTTTCCAAAATAATTCATTCGGTAATAAACGTCCGTCAGCTGATTCTAAACATAAACAAAAGACAAAAATAGATTTTTATTGCTGTATTTTGCTGTTTATACATTACTATTATAGTTGGGTGCTGTAATCATTACAGTAAATCATGTTTTTTTTTATCATAAATATGCTCATTCACGAAATAGATATGCTATGTACTTTTAGTTTGGTGCAGCAGCCAAATCATGAAAATAGAAAGGAATTGTTGGGTAATATACTTTTGTTTGCTGATCTGATGAAGGGGAAATTGAAGATAGGAAAGAATAACTTTGAAACTGTCTTGAATTTAGTTTAAGGTGATAGTTGAAGACATATTTGGTGCTCGAACTAAAGTAGGCAGTTATAAACATTAAAATAGTGGTCTTAAGTGGGTTAATTATTAAATTAGGCAGTTTAAAGCAATTTTTAGGGGAGGGGTATCAGGATAACACGGGTATTTACTTATCACGGGGAGGTTCTGGGCCCTATCCCCCGCGATTATCGAGGCCCTACTCTATACAAACCTGAGGTCCTTTAACAAATATGCCCACTTCATGCCACCCCTCAATCTAAACCTGGGCCGAAAGGCATAGTGGAGTGTTTACATCCGGGCAGGCTAGCCTGCCCCACGGTAGTTACTGCCTAACCACCTTGTTCAAGATTCAATGGCTGTAATTCCAGCTACGCCGAAGTATATTCCTATTGTTAAAGGACCTCAAGTTTGTATAGTTAGGAAAAATACAATTTTCGACAAATTGTTATTTTTATACCTTTAGGTTCTCCCCCCTTGATCTTATTACAGTGAACCCCCCATATTCATAGTCTCCAGATTCGCGGACTCATGTATTCGCAGATTTCTCTCTGGAACATATAGTACCCCCATTATTCATAGAAAATTCGCCTATTTGCAGTATTTTTCTAGTTATTTGTGTGGGGGTCTGGTACCCATCCCCCATGAATACGGGCAGAACACTGTACGTACAGGCAGCCCTCGTTAAGCGGCAGGGGTTCCGTTCCTGGCCGCTGACGCTAAGTGATTTTCGACTCTAAGCGATTTTAAAGCCTACGGCCGCTGCGCACCTTCTTTTGAAACTCTAGACCAGTCAAAGGCGCCGTAATCCCACAATGGCGCAATAAGTGAAATTATATTTATGCAGTATAGTACAGTACATTATAGTATTATAAATACTGTAAAAGTGAAAAAAAGCCTAGCTTTAATCCTTTGGGTGTCTTAAGTATGTAAAGATATAATAAGGTTTATACAGTGTACAGGTGGCTGTAATGTTCAAGTTACGATAATTCGTCGTACGATAGTCCGATTTTATGAGAGACCAAATTATAATAGCCTAACTTTATCCATCTTCTAGTTACATAAGTTCAATAACAGCAAAGGAGAATGATGAAAGTGGTTTTGATGTTATACTCGTTGCATGAACGTGTACAGCCATGAACGACCGAACGAGAATTGATTTTTTTTTTTCAAAGTGCAACCGAGTTGGGTAACATCTGTTCGGCTTGTATTTCAATCATCGTACTACAGCACACTATTACTGTAGTTGTTATAAATGGCGTTATTTATAGAATAGAACTGAGATATCTTAACCCTCTTACGCCGAAGCCCTAAAAATCAAAACCTCTCCTGTATGCCGGCGCCGGTTTGGAGTGAGCACGGAAGCGGAAAAAATAATTTTTTCAAAAAATCACAGCGCGCTTAGTTTTAAAGATTAAGAGTTCATTTTTGGCTCATTTTTTTGTCATTGACTGAAGTTTAGTATGCAATCATCATAAATGAAAAATAATATCATTATCATATGTAAATAATGCGAGATATGGTAGCGAAAAAAAAAATAATAGATAATTGTATTCAAATCACGCTGTGCAAAAAACGGTCAAAGCTAACGAGTTACTTTTTTTTCGTTGTATTGTACACTAAATTGCAATCATTTTGATATATAATACATAGTAAAACAATAAAAGCAACACCGGAAAAATATTATCACAAAATGATGTACAAATTCGTAACGTGCAGACGTAAAAAAATGTTATTTTAAAAAATTCACCGTTATTCTAAATATTGTTCTAGAGACTTCCAATTTGTTTCAAAATTAAGACAAATGATTTAATATTACAATACTGTAAGAGTTTTAGATTAGAATTGCAGATTTCGACCATTTCGGACGAGTTAAATTTGACCAAATGTCGAAATTTTTATATATATTTATTTATATGCACATATTTTGGAGATGGGAAATGCTACAACCTTCACTTATTTTCTATTGTATTCTTCATGAATATGCACACATTTTGATATATGAAACTCTATAAAACAGCTAATATGAAAAGGAGCAAATATTAGGAGAATGCGATGTATGTATTTCGGAGACTTGCGGCCGCAAATTGGCGCGCGGAGTGAAGGTAAATATATTTTTCAAAAATTCACCATAAATCACAATATTGTTCTAGAGACTTCAAATTTGTTTCAAAATGAAGAAAAATGACGGAATATTACTAGGCTGTAAAGAGTTTTTAGCTTACAATTGCGTTTTTCAACTATTTCGGTAGAGTCAAATTTGACCAAACGTGATTTTTTTTCTATTTATCGTGATTTATATGCAAATATTTCGAAAAAAGAGAAAAGCTACAACCTTCAATAATTTTTAGTTGTATTCTACATGAAATTGTGCACATTTTCATATATAAAACTTTATGTAACAGCTAATTTTAAATGGTGCAACATTTCGACAATCGCACAAAAAAATTTGATTTTTTCGGAAGAGTTACCGCGCGGACGTAAGGAAAATGTTTTTTTTTTTTTTTTTTATAAATTCTCCATAAATCGAAATATTGTGCTAGAGACTTCCAAGTCGTTGCAAAATGAAGGTAAATGATTGAATATTACTAGAATATAAGAGTTTTAGCTTACAATTGTGTTTTTCGACCATTTCGGTAGAGTCTAAGTTGACCGAAAGTTGAAATTTTTGCACTTAACGTTATTTATATGAAAATATTCCGAAACTGATAAAAGCTACAAGCATGGGTTGTTTTTTGTTGTATTGTGCATGAAATTGCGCACATTTCCATTTATAAAACTTTATGTAACGGCAAATTTAAAAGGGTGCAAACATTAGGACAATCGCACAAAAAAATTTATCGGAAGAGTTATCGCACGAACGTAAGGAAAAAGTTTTTTCATAAATTCACCATAAATCGAAATATTGTGCTAGAGACGTCCAATTTGTTGCAAAATGAAGGCAAATGATTGAATATTACTATAATATAAGAATTTTAGGCTTACAATTGCGTTTTCCCGAGCCATTTCGGTAGAAGTCAAAGTTGGACCGGACAGGTTGAAATTTTTGCACTTATCGTTATTTATATGAAAATATTTCAAAACTGATAAAAGCTACAATCATGAGTATTTTTTTTTTGTATTTTACATGAAATTGCGCACATTTTCATATATAATACTTCATGTAAAGGATCATTTAAAATGGTGCAAAAATTATGTCAAAGTGACGAAATAATTTTTGAGATGTCACTGATACTTTTTAGTGCAGATAAGAAAGAAATTCGCGCTTGCGCGCCTGCGTAGCGATTGTAAACAAAACAACGCCTTGATCCGTGAACTCCCAGCATCCCCCAAGGCGCGTGATTCAAAAGTTTTCGGCTGGTAGGCCTATAAGTATTTTTCCACGAATTTTTAAAAAAACTTTTTTGAGCCGACGTATGATACGTCCAATTGGCATACGGGAGACATTTTGACTCGACGTTTAATACGTCCAATCGGCGTAAGAGGGTTAATGTAATAACTTTATTTGCTATAGATCAAAGATCAGTGGGGAAATATACTGTTAAATATAAACCTAGTTATAACTGAAGCTGAGAAAACAGTTCAGGCTGCTATTGACTATTATCGTACATCGGCAACAAGGATAAAACTAGTAAACGTATGCCATCAAACACAACCGTAGATAAAATTGAGATAAAATCATTTTAATCAAAACTACTGTGCCTGAAAGAACACATTTTACTGTTGGTTCCACGCCGTTATAAGATAAATAACATAAAGTTCATATTACGATGATATAAAGGAGAATTGTGAATGGAATCACATAATTTTTTATGCAATAAAAGTAGTTCACATTCACAACGAGACATATTCAATTCATATTTCCACCTAAAAACACATTGTATAAGGAAAAATATCCTTGTCTTATATAAGTCAAGTATCTAGATATTCATTTATGCTAACTAGAAGCAAGAGAATTCGCTCAGATTTGCGTTATGATGGAACAAACTCGTATTCGCCATCAGCTGATTTCAAACCACAACATTGGCCGCTCCGCTGAATACTGGCTTAGATTTCCCGTTATTTTATAATACAATAACATGAGAATACATACAATATTATTGGATACAGTGAAGTAATGCATAAATTTTTACAGGATTTATGGAAAAGGTGTATAATTAATAAAATAACACCATGCATCTTTCGGAACTGGCGGACAAGAACAAACATGAAAAACATCCCCTGACAACGTGGAACGTAGTTACAAAGGCTGCCTTAATTTGTATCATATTTATTTACAATAATAAAAATACCCTATACGTAATATATTTTCATACACATTTTTAACATAAAAGCATAAATATTTTTAAAAATCGACACATTGATCGCTAAATTTGCACTCTTTTTAACTAAATTTTTGGAAGAGCGGCAGACGGCGGCTTAAAAGAACGAACATGAAAAAACATTGTATTTGATAATGTGAAGGGCAGTTTCAAAAGCTGCCTTTTTATCACATTTCTGCACAGAAATAAAAAATACCCTATACGGAATACATTTTCATACACATTTTATACAGAAAAGCATGAACATTTATAAAATCGACACATCGATTGCTAATTTGCACCTTTTTTTTAACTATATTTTCGGAAGAGCGGCAGGCAGCGGCTCACAAGAAAGAACATTAAAAAACATCGCATTTTATAATGTGAAGGGCAGTTTCAAAAGCTGCCTTCGTATCATATTTCTGTGCGGAAATAAAAATACCCTGTATGTAATACATTTTCATACACATTTTAAACATAAAAGCATAAACATTTATAAATTGACACATCCATAGCTAAATTTGCACTTATGTAACTATATTTTTGGCATAGAACAGCGTCAGAGGCTTATATTTTACCCTAATACGTATGTAGTAACTCCATAAAATTTGTTAATATAATTTGCATAACGGCATTTCTACAAATGTATGAACTCGTTAGACAACGGCGCTAGTGGCGCTGTTAACTGAAAATTGCGCCGTAAAAATACCTTTAAATGCCTTATTTTTTTAATGAATATTTTTTACGACAGCCGTAAAACCGATTCGCCGTTGGGCGATTCGCCGTTGAGTGATTGCGCCGTTAACCGCGGGCCACCTGTATTTCATATCCAGACGATGGGTACATGAAGCTCCAAGTACACATTCACCATATTACTCTACCACTGACCTCTTGCTTTAGTTAAAAAAAAAAAAATAAATAAAAGTACTGTCTGGTTTACAATTGAATACCACATGTGATTGGTTATGAGTGATGAGGTTTAGCGAGAGATGTAAATTATTTGAGATGAATCTTATCTACTGTTAAATTTAGCTATATCTCCCTGCCGATTAGGCGAGTCGGCATTCAAACAAAAAAAATTGAATGGCTGCCCGGATCACTGTCTAGTTTACCTGTTCTCCACCTGGTGTGTTTTGAATGTTTTAGCTCTTGTCAGAATTCTCCTTGCCGCCATTGCGGCTAGGCGATTGTTGGTATTCTATGAAGTTTGGCTGTTTTACACCTGTTTACGGTATTGTAATTTCATTTTCTTAGGATATCTTCCACCAGAAGTAAAACCAATAACATCAGGCTATGTAGGAATGTTTTGGTGTAACCAGGATGGTGAATTGGAATTTGATCAACATTCCTTTGTACTGGCACGGTTACAGAGTGTGAAGAATGTAGGGAATTGTTCTGAGAAAATTATGCCTGAATATGTGAGATATAGGAAAGACTGGAACTGATAGATTGTGAAAGCAATTAGTTAGATCAGTACTTAAACCTGTCAGGCTATCTCTACTCAGACTAAGCATTTGAGTAGGCTAGTATTGACTTCCATTGTAGCTCCGCCTTCTGCTCTCCATTCAGTTCAGGAAAAGCATAACGAGAAGTTAGAACATTAACCTATTTTTAGTTCTAATAAAATTTTATCTTAGTTTGTGACGGGAACATTCCGAATCCCTCCAGTGTGCGCTCATTTTCGCATTCCCTGTTAGAAGTAAGGTGTTGGTGCCCTCGTCGGTACGTAGCCTGAGCCTAGGACTGCCCTGCGACAATTGGAAACGTCCGCTGCCAGGGAACCGGGTCGGTTCTCGGGACGATGGGATTCTGTGCTCTCCAATACCTACTTCGCCCTTTTCATGATCTGAATCTCGTTTAAAGCGTTCACCAAAGGACTGTTAAAGAGTTCACATAAGGACCGTTTCAGTAAGCGTTAATGCTCGCTCCGTAGTCGCATTCTGTCGTCTTCAACACCTAGTTTGAGGTGTTAGCATGCATAGGCTTAATAGTATATGATATAGGTATAGGCATTTTATTGAGATGATAATGTATGTGTATACAGCGAGTTTTTGCACATTTAGATATGTCGACTGTTTATCTCTCTTGTTTTTGGTTATTCTAAACTCTTGTATGGTAGCATATTCCTTTTTCTTCGTAATGCTTGTGTTTGTTCTTTGCGTGCTTCCTCTTTGGCTGTTGGCAAACCTCTTACTACTGCCTCGATTAATGTTTCTCTTTCAAGTCTACACTGTCTGTAGTATCTAAAGTTCTCGCAGAGTTAGATATTCTAGCATCAGAGATTTCTAACTTAGTTTTATATAGGAATGCTTTCAAGTATGTACGATTGCTTTGAGACGATGCGGGAGCTTTGTTGTAATTCCTCTCCCACCGCCTACCATCTTTGGCGTCTCATTTTCTCTCTCCCCCTCTGTCGACTTGTGTGGACTGCGGACCAGGGTTCCCGGACGTACGATAATTATCGTACGAGTACAATAATTTGACCTTCTGTACGATAAACGATTATTAATCAAAATACGATAATTGGAAGAGATTTGGTACGATAATTTGGTCTGTTACATCTGGGAACCCTGCTGTGGACATTGTGTGAACGCAGTTGACTCGTGCCAAGTGCGGACTTGGCTGAGTCCCGAGTCGCTTAAACTGTCTTGCTCTCATTGAGTCGTGGTGGATTCGATACAGCACTCAGCTGCTGTCATCTCTTATCGACAAGTGTCGCTTTTTGTCACCAAGGGTTGCGGAGAAAGAGCCATCCTTTAAGCTCTTTGTTTACCTCCTGTCGGCAGCTGTCTCCTCCCGTCGCCTGCTGATGGAAGGAGAGTTTGAATGGAGTTGGAGGAACTCGTCTGGGCCGTTGGTGTTTGTTGCGACACTATGCCTTGCTGTATCCTCATTTTGTTGAGGATAGAGGCCACATAGAGAAATATATCTCAATTGCCTTAGCATATTTTGGCGCGCACTAAATATTGGAGAAGAGAATCAATGCGTTCTCCAATTGAGAGCATTTCGTAACTTTTCTCGTCCTCGGACACAATCTCCCTCTGCGTCTCCCTTGTCTTGTTATCTTGTCTTTTAAAGTCGCGGAGAGCTGAAGGCCGACTTTTGCTGTACAACGCTTATTGGTCCTTTAACCGTATTTAATAGGAGGTTCGCTATTTTTCTCTTTCCTGTGGGGAAATGAACTCGAAACTGACAGACATGCTGATGGATTTTCAGTCTAACTTGAGTTATTACCTTTTATCTACGTAAGTTGTCTCGTCTCTGCGACTTCTTAACCCTTTTGTGCCGATTGGACGTATTAAACGTCGACAAAAATTGTCTGTCGGGTGCCGATTGGACGTATGGTACGTTGACGAAAAAAGTTTTTTAAAAATTTGTGGAAAAATAGTTATAGGCCTACTAGGCAAAAACTTTTGAATCACGCGCCTTGGGGGATGCTGGGAGCTCAAGGATCAAGGCGTTGTTTTGTTTACAATCGTTACCCAGGCACGCAAGCGCGAGTTTCTTTCTTCTCGCACTAAAAAGTATCAGTGTCACATCTCAGAAATTGTTTTGTCACTTTGACATAATTTTTGCACCATTTTATATTTGTCATTACATGGAGTATTATATATAAAAATGTGCACAATTTCATGTAAAATACAACAAAAAACAACTCATGGTTGTAGCTTTTATCAGTTTTGAAATATTTTCATATAAATAACGACAAGTGCCAAAATTTCAATCTTTGGTCAACTTTGACTCTACCAAAATAGCCGAAAAATGCAATTGTAAGCTAAAACTCTTATATTCTGGTAATATTCAATCATTTACCTTAATTTTGCAACAAATTGGAAGTCTCTAGCACAATATTTCGATTTATGGTGAATTTATGAAAACTACTTTTTCCTTACGTCCGTGTGGTAACTTCCAAAAAAATCATAAATTATTTCGTCTTGATTGTCGTAATGTTTGCACCATTTTAAATTAGCCGTTACATAAAGTTTTATATATGGAAATGTGCACAATTTCATGTAGAATACAACAAAAAACAACCCATGGTTGTAGCTTTTATCAGTTTTGAAATATTTTCATATAAATAACGATGTGCCAAAAAATCAACCTTCGGTCAACTTTGACTCGACCAAAACGGTAAAAAACGCAATTGTAAGCTAAAACTCTTACATTCTAGTAATATTCAATAATTTACCTATATTTGCAACAAATTGGAAGTCTCTAGCACAATATTTCGATTTATGGTGAATTCATGAAAAAAAAATTTTTCCTTACGTCTGGGCAGCAACTCTTCCGAAAAAAATCCTAAATTTTTTTGTCCGATTGTCGTAATGTTTGCACCATTTTAAATTAGCGGTTACATAAAGTTTTATATATGAAAATGTGCGCAATTTCATTTAGAATACAACAAAAATCAACCCATGGTTGTAGCTTCTATTAGGTTTTAAATATTTTCATATAAATAATGGTAAGTGCCAAAATTTCAAGCTGCGGTCAACATTTTACTCAACCAATATGGTCGAAAAGCGCAATTCTAAGCTAAAACTATTACATTCTAGTAATATTCAATCATTTATCTTTATTTTGCAACAAATTGGAAGTCTCTAGCACAATATTTCGATTTATGGTGAATTTATGAAATAAACTTTTTCTTTATGTAAGTGCTGTAACTCTTCTGAAAAAATCAGAAATTTTTTTGTCCGATTGTCGTAATGTTTGCACCATTTTGAATTAGCCGTTACATACAGTTTTATATGAAAATGTGCGTAATTTCATGTATAAAACAACCAAAAACAACCCATGGTTGTAGCTTTTATCAGTTTTGAAATATTTTCAGATAAATAACGATAAATAGGAAAAATTCGTCCTTCGGTCAACTTTAACCCACCGAAATGGTCGAAAACTGCAATTGTAAGCTACAACACTTACAGTCTAGTAATATTCAATCAATTATCTTCATTTTGCAGCAAACGGGAAGTCTCTAGCACAATATTCCGATTTATGGCAAATTTTTGAAAACCGCTTTTTTTTACGTCTGCGCGTTACGAATTCATGCATCCTTTTGTGATAATATTTTCTCTGTGTTGCCTTGATAGTTTTACAATGTGTTATATACCAAAATGATAGTAATTCAGTGTACAATAAAACGGAAAAATAATTAACTCTTTAGTTTTAACCGTTTTGCTCACAGCACGATTTGTATACAATTATATATGAAATTTTTTTTCGCTCTCATATATCCCAATATTTATATATGATAATGATATTTTTTTTCGTTTCTGATGGTTGCATACTAAACTTCAGGCAATGACAAAAAAAGGAGCCAAAAGTGAACTCTTAATCTTAAAAGCTAAGCGTGCTGTGATTTTTTGATAAAAACATTTTTTCTGCTTCGACATTCACTCGCGAACGCTGCCGGCATATGGGAGACGGTTTTTAGAGAGGTGGAGACGCCAACCCAGCGCGAGTTTTTATGAGGAACAAGTAACTAATTTCTGATGCTGCAGGGCAATGTCCTCATGCTTATACTAACTGTTTGACTATGCAGCTCAGGAT
Organism: Macrobrachium nipponense; assembly: GCF_015104395.2. Lineage (NCBI taxonomy): Eukaryota > Metazoa > Arthropoda > Malacostraca > Decapoda > Palaemonidae > Macrobrachium > Macrobrachium nipponense. The sequence goes on along the minus strand of NC_087221.1, from coordinate 37,591,144 downwards.
TATCTGTTGGTAGTCTAATTTATACCTTTTGGGGATAAGTGCAGATTCAGGTTCTGGGATATTGACAGTTGCAACCTCCTAACATGCATGGAGATGGGAGAGACTTTAGACCAGTATGTTATATGGTGGAGGCGGTGAAGGGCAGTTGTGATTCTTTTTGGTTGTCCTCCACTGGTTTAATCTCCCACTTATAGCTTGCCTTGTCTTCAGCAGATCTCTCAAAGTCTCTTTTAGTAGGAGATTGTATATAGATGGAATGATGGTCCAAGGGTAATTCTTTAGGAAGACACCCATAAGTAATTGGAGATATTCTTGGACATTTGGAGACTGAATAACAGCAAGTGTCTGCCCATATACTTGTTGGTTTTCTAGCATAGTTTTAGTGCCTTTCCAAAGAATGGTCAGACTTGTGGTATACCATGCAGATTTTGTATTCCAGACCTACCATACATTCACAGTCATGCAAGTTCCTTCAAGAGGTTTTTACTAGAAGGTATTGCTGTTCTGCGCACTTTGTTTGGGTTAGCGTGCAGCCCTCTATAAGTTATGTCAGGGACTTATTGCCCATTGGTAGATGGTGTCGACTTTAGGAGCAAGACACTTCTACTGAATCAGTGATTCAAGTTAGCCCACTCTGTCAACAGTATTCCAAAGGCCAAGGACCTGTTGCTTCTGGCCCAATTTCCATGCATTATATTGTTAATTCTTTATATCCCCATTCTTATCTAGTGATGTGGGGATGATATTTAATTATGCAAGCTTGTCGGTCAAGATGAATAGGCATGTGCTGCTTGAAGATATTAGACCTGAAAGAAACTTCCTATTTATGGTAAGGGCTTTTCCTCATTAGGAAACATGGGCTCACAGGTTATTTTCAGATAATCATGCTCAATTAATGTACAGTTTCAGCGTAAGAATTATGACTTACAAATAACTTTCATTAAATTTGTAAGTAATCCAAAACCAACTTTGGCTCCAGGACTGTAGGAGGGACACTGTAACCAGGAATCGTCCATTTGGTTCTTAAACCTAAGTCCAAGTTTTGGTTTTTTTCCCTCTGTCATGCAACACAGAGTTTAACTAGTGTCATTACACTTTCATGCAACATAGAATGGTCAAACTAAACCTGGTAAAACTTTTTAGATGTCAGGGCAGTGGAAAGACACCAGGATGCTTAGCAGGTTTATTCCCGGTCAGAAACAGTCTTTGTGGGAAGTTTGTTGGTTTGAGTGAAATGAAACAACATATTGGTTTGATCATCCATTCTGTGGAAGGACAATGTTTTAGCAATTGTGGATTCAGGAAGAACAACTGTCTGCAAGGACCTTGACATCCGTAAGTTTGGCACTTTGTGTGGATTTAAGGAACACTCATTTAGCTTCCTAGCACATAGATGAACAGGGACATCCGAATGATTACTATTACTTTGTTGGCACTCAGGCTTGAGCAGTTGATTTTTCCTTAAATTTTGCCTAATTCACTTATAGGCCTGCCCCTTGTATCTTCTCTGAATTCTATTGAGCAATTTCATGTTCAAGAATTGCTTAGGCTCCTGTAGAGCCCTTGTAGCCTCAGGGGAAAACATTTCAGAATTTCCAATGCTCTTTGTAGATGCCTCATTCTTCCGATGAGAAGAAATCAACTCTACTACACAACTTCATACAGTTCCATTGACGTAGGCATCTCCTTAACTGCTTGGAGATGTTAGAATGTCCCCTCCCAATAATAAGATTTTCAAGTTATCATAGGATCTGTCCTTAATTTAAAAGTGCCATGGCCTGGGGTCAGAATCAGTGGTCTATGTGTGTTGTTGAGGGTACTATTCTGGAGGAATTTTCAGCACCTGGACGTCAATGTTTTCTCTTTAGAGGAGATAAGACTTTTCACTGTCTACTTCCAAAGTTATCGTTCCATACGTACTTTCCTCGGTATTTTATCAAGTACTTTTAGATCTTGCTGAGGACCAGCACTGTAAGGTGTTGAGATTGGAGCCCCTTCATCTCTATATCAGCCTCTCTCTGGAGTTTAGATGCGGGTCTAAACATTATCTGAATTTACTGTAAAAATTATTTAACAGTGGTTAATAAGTAAATTTACTGTCAGCACCCTTCTTTTAGTTGGTGTAGAGGGAATGCTATTTTAGCTTTCTGCCTTAGAGCTGAGGGTGATGTTAAGGCTATGTTTTACAGTTCCCTGTAAGAATTCCAATTTAACCCCTTGTGGGGGGGGGGGGGGGGGGGAACTTCTCTATCCTGTTGGGCATTTAAATTTAAAGGTTAAACCTAGAACATTTTTTATCATCCTTTTAGAGACCTTGAACATCTTTGTCAAAGGTAAATGCTGGAAAAGGCAAAGTTACCCTTGGGTTTTGTGGTTTTAAGAAAAACAGATTAGGTCAAAGGTTAGCCTGGAAGAGGCAAAAATTAACCTTGTGTTTTGTGGTTTTAGAAAACCTAGCTGTCTTTGCCAATGGTTAAGCTTGAAGGTAAAGCTAACTTTTTGTTTTGTGGTTTTAGAAAACCTAGAATGTATTTGTGAAGGTTAAGCCTGGAAGAGGCAAAGTTAACCTTTTGTGTTGTGATTTTTAGAAACTTATAGTAATGCCTTTGCCAATGGTTAAACTTTAAGGCAAAGTTAACTTTTGTTTTGTGGTTCTAGAAAACTTAGAATGTATTTGTGAAGGTTAAGCCTGGAAGAGGCAAAGGTAACCTCTTGTTTTATGATTTTTAGAAACTTTGTCAAGGAACACAAGGTCTTCTGTGACATATGGATAGGCTAGTGCATGCGAACTAGCTCCATTTCTTCCACCTTATTGAAGTTAAACATTCATAATGTGAGCAGCAGTTGCAACTTCATTTAGTGTTAAGTCAATTTGTCGCACCAGAATAGGATTGATGTGTCACAGTAGAAATACAATTCAGTTTTTGCCCGATCACTACCTTAAGTATACAGAATTGTGTTTGAAAACAGTAAAGCCCTTAATCCGCTACTATACCCTATCGGGTCCTTCATGGCAATTTAGGCGTGGTCTCCTCCGTTGCCGGCGCTGCCACATCAAATTCCAGCTCAACGTTTTATGGTATATGAAGGCAGCATAAGTTATACAACACAAATATAATTGGTTGTTGATTAATTTTGGCAATTATTAAACAGCCCGGGCTTCCACAAGGGAAGCTCGTTAAAACACTCACTGTCACTGACTCACTAAGGAGTCTGTCGCCTTACAAACAACATGGAAGGAAGTCCTCATTCTCGCATAAATCTTCATCGACAGGCTCGAGAAATCGTTCATAATTTCGTTAAGTACTTTTCTAAAGAAAAGGCAAACCATGGACCCTTGGTGGATGTCAGAAAAACACTGCAACGCGCCTCAGAAGCAACAATGATTCCTGAGAGAACAATCAGCAGGATTTGCAAAGAAGCCAAAGATACAGTAGAGAGATGCGGCACAGCAGTTTTCCTGGAACGGGAGAAAAAACATCAACAGAGACCTGTGACAAATTTCGATGGTTTTGACGAGCGTTTTGCGTAGAACTGTATTAGACTTTTATGTAAGGAAGGAAGTGCCAACACTTGATTTAATCAAAGAGGTGTTAAAAGAAAATATTGGCTTTAAAGGTTCCAGGGACGCTGTGCACAAAGTTCTTCATGAAATTGGCTTCCGATATAGTAATGTGAATGGGAGAAAATTTCTGCTTGAGAGAAATGATGTAGCATCGGCCAGAACTAAGTTTTTAAGAGAAATGAAGGCATTAAAGATAAGTGGTTATGATTCCTTTGTATACCTGGATGAAACTTGGATCAACCAAAACCACACAGTAGGGAAATGTTGAGTTGACACCAATTCAGAGAAAGCCACCGGGATTAAGCCCCCTACTGGGAAAGGTAGTCGATTGTCCTTCATGCTGGAACCAAACACAGGTTTGTTCCGAATTGCGAACTTGTTTTCCAAGCTAAAAACGATGGTGATCACCACAAACAAATGAATCATACAGTATTTAAGGAGTGGTTAATTTTACAGTTAATTCCAAATATACTGGCATCCTCGATCATAGTAATGGACAATGCCTCCTATCACTCTTTTCAAATTGACAAGCCGCCTACTGCAGCCGATAGAAAAGCAGTTATCAAAGACTTGCTTATCGGGAAAGGAGAAACCCCCGGAGACGATCTGTTGAAGAATATGCTTGCAATGGTAAAGCAACATCATCAAGATGGCCATGCAAGTACGAAATTGACAATATTGCGAGTGAGCATGGTCACAAAGTGGTAAGACTTCCTCCATACCATTGTCAATATAACCCAATAGAATTAATATGGAGCCAGGTCAAACAGTATGTTGCAAAGAAGAATAATATTAAAATGTCTGACCTCATACCACTTTTAAATGAAGCGTTAAATCAAGCAACAGCAGAAAACTGGAAAAATGCAGTTAATCATGCACTCTTCAACAGGAAGATACTTCACGGGATTTAGCCATTGATAATTTTGTTGATTCCTTTATTATAAATCTAAAATCATCTGATGAAGAGGAATTAGGCTAAAATGCATGATATCTAATGTGTATTTCAATTGAATCATCAGTACTTTTCCTTCATTCGTAATGTAAATATTCATTAATTCTTTTCATTCATTCTAAATGTAAATGTTTATTCAGCTCCCAAAATTAATTTACTTATGTAAATGAATTATGTTAAAGTTTTATATAAATAACATAAGCAGTAATAAATGTATATATAGTCCTGGCATTCTTGTGTATTATTATCAATTTGACATTTATGACCCAAGTAATCATATATTTGTTTTGACAAACCCTTATCAAGACTATAAAACATAAATATTTTCCATCGGGTATGGCATTCACGCAAAGGTATCTTGTACATTAACTATAAAAACTGATACAAAAACAAAGAAAAAACAATGAAAAATTCCGAGTAAATGGCAAAGCTGGAACTAAATGTAAAGAAAAGAAGATTTAAGAATTGAAAAATGTTATGAATACTTACTGGAAGGAAACGGAGGACCATATTATGAATAACTGCCGAAAATCTTATTTTTGTGTAACCTATGTACATTTATACTGCGTTCTCTTATCTGTCTACTCTACATACACAATCCTTTTCAAATGTCAATAGCGCTCTCTCTCTCTCTCTCTCTCTCTCTCTCTCTCTCTCTCTCTCTCTCTCTCTCTCTCTCTCTCATATACATAAAAATATACATATATATATACATATATATATATACATATATATATATACATATATATACATATATATACATATATATACATATATATATATGCATACATATATATACATATATACGAGGGGGGACCCAAAAGTAACCGGAATTGTGTCATAGAATTTTATTCAGTTACTGTTACATGTTTACGAGTCTTATCACCTTCAAAGTATTCTCCATTTGAAGTAATGCACTTATCCAGACGTGTTTTCCACTGTTAAAAGCAATTCTGGAACTCTTGTGAAGTTATGGCTTTTAATAACTCCGTCGTTTTCTTCTGAACCTCTTCAACGTCTGCAAAACGTTTTCCTTTGAGGGCTTTCTTCATTCGAGGGAATAAAAAGAAGTCACAGGGAGCAAGATCGGGTGAATGGGGAGGGTGGGTAAGTGGGGTCATACCATTCTTGGTCAGAAACTGTCTCACACTGGTGCATTGTCGTGAGACGGAAAACGCCCCGACCTGTGGCAAAGTGGAGGGTGGTGGCTTCATCACAACAATGCACCAGCGCACACCGCCTTGAGTGTGAGACAGTGTCTGACCAAGAATGGCATGACCCCACTTACCCACCCTCCCTATTCACCCGATCTTGCTCCCTGTGACTTCTTTTTATTCCCTCGAATGAAGAAAGCCCTCAAAGGAAAACGTTTTGCAAGACGTTGAAGAGGTTCAGAAGAAAACGACGGAGTCATTAAAAGCCATAACTTCACAAGAGTTCCAGAATTGCTTTCAACAGTGGAAAACATGTCTGGATAAGTGCATTGCTTCAAATGGAGAATACTTTGAAGGTGATAAGACTGTAAACATGTAACAGTAACTGAATAAAATTCTATGACAAATTCCGTTACTTTTGGGTCCCCCCTCGTGTATGTGTATATATATATATATATATATATTATAATTAATTATATAATATATATATATATATATTTAATTATAATATATAATTTTTATATAATATGATATTTATATTTTTTTTTAAATGTTTTTTTTATTTTAGGGATTTAAAATAGATATATATATCTCATATATATATATAGATATATATATATAATATATATATATATATATACTATATATATATATATATATAGATATATATATATATATCTATATATATATATATATACTATATATATATATATATATATATATAATATATATATATATATATATATATATATATATATATATATAATATATATATAATATATATATATAATATATATATATATGTATATATATATATATATGTATATATATATATATATATATATATATATATATATATATATATATATATATATATATATATGTATATATATATATGTGTGTGTATATATATATATATAATATAATTATATATATATATATATATATATATATGTATATATATGTATGTGTAGATATATTATCCTTATATATAATATATATATATATATAATATAATATATATTATTTTATATGTCTATAATTGTATGTATATATATTATTATACTGTATGTATTTATGTATATATGGTTATATGGTATATAATATATTATATATATATATATGTATAATATATATATATATATATATTATTATATAATATATTATGGTATTTATTATATACACAAATATATATATATAATAATATATCATAAAATTATATATATATATATATAATATATATATATTTAAAGGAATATTGATTTATTGAATGTAAAATTGAAGAAAAGGTTGAAAATTGATATTTGCATAGAAAAAAGTGTGTACACTAGACAACAGATGGCAGTCAGTAGCGCTTGGCGTAGGCGGTAGTCCCGCCAAGGATAATGTACCAAAGAAACAATGATATTTGGTCCATGGATGTCTAGCGTGAGTCTGGTATATAAAGGCCCAAAACGATGATTTTCGTTGGAGCTGAAACAAACAAGTGATTATAATAGTGTATCAAGTTTTGAGGAATATATGGTAATGTATTGTTTATCCATTTGGACGTTTTCTTGTGTGATGTAACGTTGGTTGCCACTAACTTTTTGATGTTACAGTGAATTATATGTTGTGTTGATGTAAAGCTTTGTGACTTGGGTATTATACTGTAAATGTGCAGTGATTAGTGATGAGTAGTCTTGATGAAGCTGCTGTGTTGACTTTAATTTCCTTACTAATTGTTATTAAAGTACATTTAAGTTATAGTGGGTTGTCACTGTTTCCTGATATATTCTCCTCGTAAATCCTTACCGTAGAAAGAGATTTTTTTTTTGTTACATGGGGGCCTGTCGACGAAAACCCGAACGTATCCCTACTCAGTTTTTGCTCATTCTGTCGAACGAAACTCGAACATATCCATACTCAGTGTTTACTCATTCTATCGAACGAAACCCGAACGTATCCTTATTAATTGTTGCTTTATTCATGTCTAGCGTATTCGACCATAACTTGACGTATCCCTACTGTTAATTGCTTTTCAGTACTTCCATGTACTTTAGAGAGGGGGGAGAGTTGTGATAGTGTTAGTGCTATATTTGTCTTGCTGTGTTATTTGAGCAGGTTATTAAAGATGTTTGATTTGAAAGATTTCATACGTAGTCCTAGTGGTGAAAAGTTAGAAGGTATAACTAAAATAGACTGGATTGTTCTAGCTAGGTACTATAATGTAGAAGTATCAGAATCTGCAAGGAAGCAAGAAATCTCAAATAAAGTAAGTGAGGCGCTAATGACTTTAGGCATTTTGTCTGATAAGGAAGGGTTGTTACTAATGAGTCGGGAAGGGCAAGAAACTGATAGCCAGCAAAGCGCAAGTGAGAATAATACAGAGGGAAGTGCAAGTGAAGAGGAAGGTGCCAAAGCCGTACGTGAAAAAACAAGTCACGCAAGGTTAAACCAAAAAAGTCCAAACTTGTTTATGAAGGGATGAGTGTTGAGCAGATGCAGATTCATTTGCAATAGTTAGATTAGAGAATGAGAAAGCTGTTGAACTAAAGAAGATAGAAGCTGAAGTTGAGCAAAAGAGGATAGAGCTAGGAGATGAAGAAACTTGAAGTAGAAGAAAAGTCCAGAGAAATACCAAAATCTTTTAGAATAGACAATGCAGTAAAAAGTGTACCAATTTTTGTTGAAAATGAAGTGGATGCATTTTTTTTACAATTTGAGAAAGTGGCAGAACAGCGTGAATGGCCGAGAACGTCATGGAGCACATTGGTTCAAACCTCCTTTCGAGGAAAGGCTAGGGAAGTATTTGCTGCCTTATCTTTAGATGATTCTAAGGATTATGAGAGAGTTAAATCTGAAGTTTTGAAAGCTTATGAATGGGTGCCAGAGAGGTATAGAGAGAAGTTCAGAAGCTGGATAAAAAGAGACAGTCGTACTCATATGGAGTATGCACGGGAACAACGCCTGTGGTATGATAGGTGGATGAATGCCCGAGAAGTTAATGGTGATTTCGGTAAACTTCAGGAACTTATCTTGCTGAGCAGTTCAAGGATGGTATTAATCCACTTATTAAAACATATTTGGATGAACGTGATGTAGATAATGTCGATGAAGCCACTAGATTGTCTGATAATTATGCATTGACCCATAAGCTATATAATACTGACGTCACTCCTAAAATTGGAAGGAGCAGAGTTTGGGAAGAGCAGCAAAATTACAAGGCACAAGGTAAGACTACGAGTTCACAGGTATCATCTCGTGGAGTCTATAATAAATCCTTACCATAGAGAGATTTTTTTTTTTATGTTACATGGGGCCTGTGATAGGTTAGTGCTATATTTGTCTTGCTGTGTTATTTTGAGCAGGTTATTAAAGATGTTTGATTTGAAAGATTTCATACGTAGTCCTAGTGGTGAAAAGTTAGAAGGTATAACTAAAATAGACTGGATTGTTCTAGCTAGGTACTATAATGTAGAAGTATCAGAATCTGCAAGGAAGCAAGAAATCTCAAATAAAGTAAGTGAGGCGCTAATGACTTTAGGCATTTTGTCTGATAAGGAAGGGTTGTTACTATGAGTTGGGAAGGGCAAGAAACTGATAGCCAGCAAAGCGCAAGTGAGAATAATACAGAGGGAAGTGCAAGTGAAGAGGAAGGTGCCAAAGCCGTACGTGAAAAAACCAAGTCACGCAAGGTTAAACCAAAAAAGTCCAAACTTGTTTATGAAGGGATGAGTGTTGAACAGATGCAGATTCATTTGCAAATAGTTAGATTAGAGAATGAGAAAGCTGTTGAACTAAAGAAGGTAGAAGCTGAAGTTGAGCAAAAGAGGATAGAGCTAGAGATGAAGAAACTTGAAGTAGAAGAAAAGTTCAGAGAAATACCAAAATCTTTTAGAATAGACAATGCAGTATAAAGTGTACCAATTTTTGTTGAAAATGAAGTGGATGCATTTTTTTTACAATTTGAGAAAGTGGCAGAACAGCGTGAATGGCCGAGAACGTCATGGAGCACGTTGGTTCAAACCTCCTTTCGAGGAAAGGCTAGGGAAGTATTTGCTGCCTTATCTTTAGATGATTCTAAGGATTATGAGAGAGTTAAATCTGAAGTTTTGAAAGCTTATGAATGGGTGCCAGAGAGGTATAGAGAGAAGTTCAGAAGCTGGATAAAAAGAGACAGTCGTACTCATATGGAGTATGCACGGGAACAACGCCTGTGGTATGATAGGTGGATGAATGCCCGAGAAGTTAATGGTGATTTCGGTAAACTTCAGGAACTTATCTTGCTTGAGCAGTTCAAGGATGGTATTAATCCACTTATTAAAACATATTTGGATGAACGTGATGTAGATAATGTCGATGAAGCCACTAGATTGTCTGATAATTATGCATTGACCCATAAGCTATATAATACTGACGTCACTCCTAAAATTGGAAGGAGCAGAGTTTGGGAAGAGCAGCAAAATTACAAGGCACAAGGTAAGACTACGAGTTCACAGGTATCATCTCGTGGAGTCTATAATAAATCCTTACCATAGAGAGATTTTTTTTTTTATGTTACATGGGGGCCTGTGATAGTGTTAGTGCTATATTTGTCTTGCTGTGTTATTTTGAGCAGGTTATTAAAGATGTTTGATTTGAAAGATTTCATACGTAGTCCTAGTGGTGAAAAGTTAGAAGGTATAACTAAAATAGACTGGATTGTTCTAGCTAGGTACTATAATGTAGAAGTATCAGAATCTGCAAGGAAGCAAGAAATCTCAAATAAAGTAAGTGAGGCGCTAATGACTTTAGGCATTTTGTCTGATAAGGAAGGGTTGTTACTAATGAGTTGGGAAGGGCAAGAAACTGATAGCCAGCAAAGCGCAAGTGAGAATAATACAGAGGGAAGTGCAAGTGAAGAGGAAGGTGCCAAAGCCGTACGTGAAAAAACCAAGTCACGCAAGGTTAAACCAAAAAAGTCCAAACTTGTTTATGAAGGGATGAGTGTTGAGCAGATGCAGATTCATTTGCAAATAGTTAGATTAGAGAATGAGAAAGCTGTTGAACTAAAGAAGGTAGAAGCTGAAGTTGAGCAAAAGAGGATAGAGCTAGAGATGAAGAAACTGAAGTAGAAGAAAAGTCCAGAGAAATACCAAAATCTTTTAGAATAGACAATGCAGTAAAAGTGTACCAATTTTTGTTGAAATGAATTGTGGATGCATTTTTTTTACAATTTGAGAAAGTGGCAGAACAGCGTGAATGGCCGAGAACGTCATGGAGCCCACGTTGGGTTCAAACCTCCTTTCGAGGAAAGGCTAGGGAAGTATTTGCTGCCTTATCTTTAGATGATTCTAAGGATTATGAGAGAGTTAAATCTGAAGTTTTGAAAGCTTATGAATGGGTGCCAGAGAGGTATAGAGAGAAGTTCAGAAGCTGGATAAAAAGAGACAGTCGTACTCATATGGAGTATGCACGGGAACAACGCCTGTGGTATGATAGGTGGATGAATGCCCGAGAAGTTAATGGTGATTTCGGTAAACTTCAGGAACTTATCTTGCTTGAGCTGTTCAAGGATGGTATTAATCCACTTATTAAAACATATTTGGATGAACGTGATGTAGATAATGTCGATGAAGCCACTAGATTGTCTGATAATTATGCATTGACCCATAAGCTATATAATACTGACGTCACTCCTAAAATTGGAAGGAGCAGAGTTTGGGAAGAGCAGCAAAATTACAAGGCACAAGGTAAGACTACGAGTTCACAGGTATCATCTCGTGGAGTCTATAATAAATCCTTTAATAGAGGTGGTAGAGGGGCAAGTCGATATAATTCTGGTCCTAGTGTTAGTGCTGGACAAGCAGGATAACAGTGTAATGATCAGTTTACACCTAGTTACCAAAATATAGGCGAAAATTTTAGAGATTTTGTATGTTTCAGTTGTGGCAAACCAGGACACATCAGTAGGAGTTGTCCACATCGCACAATAAACCGTCCAATTCAAGTGGTAAATAAAGTTAAAGATAAACCTGTACATTTTAAGGATGATCATAAACCTGAAAATACCATTGCATTGTTGAATCAACCACAAGCATGTGGTGACAGAGATCCTTGTTTGTTTGCTTCTCCCCTTAGGCCAGGTAAGAGGTATTGTAACGATAGCATAGACAGTAATAATATATGTGATGTTGATGAGAATATAGGTTACAAAAATAGGTAACAATGATGTTCAAAATGTTAGTAATGTTGGTTGTATTGAGGATATTGTAAAAGGAAATGGAGTGAGACTACCTGAAGAGAAGTCCACATCCAAAGGTACTGAATTGTATGACCCTTTTATGGGAGATGGTTGGTTACACCTCCCTTTTGTTGAAAAAAGGAAAGTAAGGTGGTTAAGAGATACCGGAGCGGTACAGTCTGTAATGATAAAAAATATGTATGACCAGTGGAAGGATACTGGAGAGTATGTACTTCTGCGTGGGTTTGGACCTGAGTTTTCAGCTCCATTAGTAGAAGTAAGGTTAGAAACTCCGTTAATTTCGGGATATGTTAAAATTGCTTTGGTGAGAGAAATCCCAGTGTCAGGAGTAGAGTTAATTCTTGGAAATGATGTATGTGGAGACAAAGTTTTTTGGTAGCAGTAATCCAATTTTGACAGAAAAACCCTTTAATTCTTCATTTATTACAGAAGTTGAATGTACATTTCCAACTTATTTCCTGCTTGTGCAGTTACTACAAGAAGTAAGAGTGCCGAAGGAAGGTAAATGATGACGACGGTTTGGATTTACAAAACTTGTTTAAAGATAGTCCGGAAACACTACAAGTAAGTAAAGTCAGTACTCCTTTGCGAATGCTGAAAGTTAATAAGGAAGAATTTGTTAAATCTCAATTGAAGATGATAATTTGAAGGTAATAAGAGATAATGCCCTTGTTGATATAAATGATATCGAGAAGGAAGGCAAGTGTTACTTTTTAAAGGATGGAATCCTAATGAGGAAGTTCACGAGTAGAAATGTTAATGATGTTGTAGAACAAGTGGTCATTCCAAGTAGTTATAGGAATTTTGTTCTAGGTATTGTCATGACTGTAGTTATTCTGGTCATTTAGGTATAAACAAAACTTATGAGAAATTATTAAGGTATTTTTTTTGGCCTAAGATGCGGAAAGATTGTAGTGAATATTGTAAAATTGTGATTTATGTCAAAAGTAGGTAAAGCTCAACATGACCCTAAGGTGATGCCATTGCAACCCATTGAAGTTCCAGGAGAACCCTTTGAGAAACTGGTTTTGGATTGTGTAGGACCTCTGCCTAGGTCTAGCAAAGGTAACGAGTATTTGCTGACAATTATGTGTAGTGCTACCAGATTTCCAGAGGCTATTCCTTTAAGAACAGTGAGTGCTGATAAGATAATTGAAGCGCTTAACAAGTTCTTCTCGCTGGTAGGTTTGCCAAAAGAAGTTCAAACCGACCAAGGAACCAACTTTACGTCTAGAAAGTTTACCTCATTTTTAGCCTGTCAGAATATTAAGCATTGTTTATCGTCTCCTTATCACCCACAGAGCCAAGGAGTGGTCGAACGATTTCATCGAACCTTCAAAACCATGCTTCGCACGTACTGTTGTGAAAATGAAAAGGAATGGGATGTCTACATACCAATGTTGCTATTTGCTGTTCGTGATAGCGTACATTCATCGTTGGGTTATTCTCCTTTTCAGTTAGTATATGTCCATCAGGTAAGGTCACCCATGGAGGTGATAAAGAATCAGTTGATTTCAGATGAGAAGGATTCTAGCACGTTACAAGAAATGAAGGAAAAAATAAAGAAAATATGGAAAGTAGCCACATGAGAATCTTAAAGTAGTACAGAAGAGATGAAAAGAAATTACGACAAAAAGGCTGCAAAACGTGAACTCGACATAGGAGATAAGGTTCTAGTGTATCTCCCTACAGCTGGTAAGGTTTTTAACCAGAAGTATATAGGACCTTGCACGGTGAAGGAAAAAGTAAGTGATGTTAATTATCGAATTCAATTTCCTACAGGACGGAGGAAAGTTAAAACTTTCCATATTAACAAATTAAAGAAGTATAACGAATCCAGTGGAGTGTTGTCAATTGCAAAAGAGGATGATGAAAAAGACGTTGAAGAAGAAATTGAACTAAGATTAAAAAATACAGATTATTTGAGTGATGATGAAAAATTTAGGAAGTTATGTATTCATTTATCTGATGAACAGCAGCATGATTTAAAGTGCTAATTCAAAACTTTTCAGATCTATTTTCAGATCGATCTAAAAGGATAAAAGGAGTACAACATAAAATCCAGTTGAGAGAAGAGACCTCAAATAACGTCAGCGTCCATACAGAATGTCGCCGAGGCAACAACAACAGTTAAAGACCGAAGTTGCTTATTTACTGAAACACGGACTAGCAGAGGAAAGCCATAGTGAATGGGCTAGCCCATGTATTCTAGTCGACAAACCTGACGGAAGTGCAAGAATGTGTACAGACTATCGAAAGGAAAGTGCTTGTTACCAACGACGTGGCAGTCTCCGACAGTTGCTAAATGGAAGTAGCTAATGTTTAAGACTGTAAGAGTGAAAATTCAGCATGGACTGAGGAGAGAGCCGCTGAGTTAAAAGGGGGGGAATGTAAAGGAATATTGATTTATTGAATGTAAAATTGAAGAAAAGGTTGAAAATTGATATTTGCATAGAAAAAAGTGTGTACACTAGACAACAGATGGCCGTAGCGCTTGGCGTAGGCGGTAGTCGCCAAGGATAATGTACCGAAACAATGATATTTGGTCCATGGATGTCTAGCGTGAGTCTGGTATATAAAGGCCCAAAACGACGATTTTCGTTGGAGCTGAAACAAACAAGTGATTATAATAGTGTATCAAGTTTTGAGGAATATATGGTAATGTAATTGTTTATCCATTTTGACGTTTTCTTGTGTGATGTAACGTTGGTTGCCACTAACTTTTTGATGTTACAGTGAATTATATGTTGTGTTGATGTAAAGCTTTTGTGACTTGGGTATTATACTGTAAAATGCAGTGATTAGTGATGAGTAGTCTTGATGAAGTGCTGTATGGCGAGTCTTTGCTTTTGTGCAATGCGTCCGTAATTTGTTTAATGTTCTGTTTGTGACTTTAATTTCCTTACTAATTGTTATTAAAGTACATTTTTTAAGTTATAGTGGGTTGTCACTGTTTCCTGATTATATTCTCCTCGTAAATCCTTACCGTATTGAGAGAGATTTTTTTTTGTTTTTTTTTTGTTACAATTATATACATATATAATATATATATATATAATATATATATACATATACTATTATATATATGTATATATATATATATATATATATATATATATATATATATATATATATATATATATATATATATAAAATATATATATACATACATATATATTTTTATATACATGCATACAGTACATACATACATATATATATATATATATATATATATAGATATATATAATATATATATAATATACATCCATATATATTTACTGCATACATACATACATACCCTTATATATAATTAATATTATATTAATATATACATCTATAGATATATTAATACACCCCAATACATACATCATACATACCTACATACATACATACATACATACATTACATACATACATTACATTACTACTATACCATATATAATTAATATATATAATTATATAATATATTATATATTAATTATCTATATATAATATAGATATATATATAGATATATACTCACACACACATACATTACATACATACATACATATATATATATTATATATATCTATATATATATATATATATATATATATATATATATAATTATATATGTTATAAATGTATGTATAAACTGAATCACAAAAGTTAGGAACGTGATAAATTCATAAATAAAGATAAATGCCATGAAGGAAAAATAAACGAAAGAGGTCTGCAAGATCTTTCGACTTTAAAAGTCCTTTACTGAGCAGATACTGACATAAATACGAGAAAAGGACAATACAAGAAGTCGTATAACTGACAGATAGGGATTATAAAGGATTAGTACCTAGTATCCGACACACCTGGAAGTAAGAAACCTTCCCAATCAAGCATAAACAATGGGTGCAATTAAAGGTTTAAGACAATCATTTCAGATACAATTTCCAGACAATTAAAGGATTATAGCCGACAGCTATTCGGAATAGCTGTCACCTATAGTCCTTTAATTGTCTGGAAATTGTATCTGAGATGATTGTCTTAAACCTTTAATTGCACCCATTGTTTATGCTTGTTTGGGAAGGTTTTTTATCTTCCAGGTGTGTCAGATTCTAGGTACTAATCCCTCTATAATCCCTATCTGTCAGTTATGCAAACCTTCTTGTATTGTCTTTTCTCGTATTTATGTCAGTATCTGCTCAGTAAAGGACTTTTAAAGTTGAAAGATCTTGCAGACCTCCTTCGTTTATTTTTCCTTCGTGGCATATCTTTATATATATATATATAATATATATATATATATATATATATATATATATATATATATATACACACACACACACACACACACACACACACACACACACACACACACACACATACATACATACAGGCAGTCACTGGGTTTCGACGGTGTCGGCTTACTATGTTCCGAGGTTACGACGCTTGTCAATAGACGTTATTTCCAAGGTTACGACGCATGTTCCAGGGTTACGACGCATGTTCCAGGGTTACGACGCCTACAACGATCATCTGGGAGATGAAATATGACACCAAAAATGCAAAAAAAATCAATATTTGAAGGTTTTTTTTTGATGAAAAATGGCATAAGAATGCAGTTTACATAGTTTTCAATGCACCCGAAGCATTAAAAGTAAGGTTTTCTTAGGATTTTTCACTGTTCCGGCTTACGACGAGTCTTAAGAACGGAACCCCCGTCGTAACCCGGGGACCACCTGTATATATATACTGTGGACCCCCCGTATTCGCTCGCGTTCTCCAGATTCGCGGACTCACACATTCGTGGATTCCTCTGGGGAACGTTTCCCTGCATTATTCGTGGAAAATTCGCGCATTCGCGGTATTTTTCTATGATAAATATCCACAAATTCCTGGTTTTTTTGATGAATTTCATCATAAAATGCACTTTTTGTGATGAAACTATTAAAAAACCAAGTATGAAAATTTGTAGTGGGTTTTTCTTGAGTGTTACTAACAAAATAGGCTGTTTTTAGCATTTTCATAGGGGTTCCAAACATTCGCGGATTCTAACTATTCATGGGGGGGGTCTAGTACGCATCCCCCGCGAATACTGGGGGACCACTGTATATACATATATATATACCACATTTTACATGTAAAATGGCTAATCCGTTCCAAGCCCTCCAAAAACACCCCAGTAAATTATATTTCCAGGCCTAAAACACATGTTCTAGGGTTACGATGCCGATCCGACGGAAGAAATATGACTCCAAAAAGGCAAAATACTGTACATACTTGAGTAATATTCAGCTGCATGTAATGTTCAGCCCCATTTTTACTGCATAGGGTAGAACACCACGGCAGGCCAACCCTCATCACGGTGGACGGGTCTTATTCACTCGATATTTAACCCTCTTACGCCGGAGCCCTAAAAATCAAAACCTCTCCCGTATGCCGGGCCTGGTTTGGACGTGAGCACGGAAGTGGAAAAAATAATTTTTCAAAAAATTACAGCGCGCGTACTTTGAAGATTAAGAGTTCATTTTTGGCTCCTTTTTTTGTCATTGCCTGAAGTTTAGAATGCAACCATCAGAAATGAAAAATAATATCATTATCATATGTAAATAATGCGATATATGGTAGCGAAAAAAAAAAAATTCATACATAATTGTATTCAAATCACGCTGTGCAGAAAACGGTCAAAGCTAACCAGTTACTTTTTTTGCGTTGTATTGTACACTAAATTGTGATCATTTTGATATATAATACATTGTAAAACAATAAAAGCAACACCGGAAAAATATTATCACAAAATGATGTACGAATTCGTAACGAGCGGACGTAAAAAAATGTTATTTTCAAAAATTCACCGTAATTCTAAATAAGTTCTAGAGACTTCCAATTTGTTTCAAAATTAAGACAAATGATTGAATATTACGATACTGTAAGAGTTTTAGATTAGAATTGCAGATTTCGACCATTTCGGACGAGTTAAATTTGACCGAATGTCGAAATTTTAATATATATATTTTTTTATATGGACATATTTCGAAGATGGAAAAAGCTACAACCTTCAATTATTTTTTATTGTATTCTTCATGAACTTGCGCACATTTTGATATATGAAACTCTATAAAAAGGCTAATATGAAAAGGAGCAAATATTAGGATAATGCCATGTACGTATTTCGGAGACTTGCGGCCGCGAATCGGCGCGCGGAGTGAAGGTAAATATATTTTTCAAAAATTCACCATAAATCACAAAAAAAAAAAAATATTGTTTTAGAGACTTCAAATTTGTTTCAAAATGAAGAAAAAAATGACATATTACTAGGCCTTAAGAGTTTTTAGCTTACAATTGCGTTTTTCAACTATTTCGGTAGAGTCAAATTTGACCCCGAACGAACGTTGGTTTTTTTTTTTCTATTTATTTCGTGATTTATATGCAAATATTTCGAAAAAAGAGAAAAGCTACAACCTTCAATCATTTTTAGTTGTATTCTACATTGTGTAAAATTACGCACATTTTCATATATAAAAACACTTTATGGTAAACCGCTAATTTTGTTAAATGGTGCAAACATTTCGACAATCGCACAAAAAAATTCTGATTTTTCGGAAGTTACCGCGCGAACGTAATGTTTTTTTTTTTTCATAAATTCACCATAAATCGAAATATGTGCTAGAGACTTCCAAGTCGTTGCAAAATGAAGGTAAATGATTGAATATTACTAGAATATAAGAGTTTTAGCTTACAATTGCGTTTTTCGACCATTTCGGTAGAGTCAAAGTTGACCGAAAGTTGAAATTTTTGCACTTAACGTTATTTATATGAAAATATTTCAAAACTGATAAAAGCTACAACCATGGGTTGTTTTTTGTTGTATTGTGCAGGAAATTGCGCACATTTCCATATATAAAACTTTATGTAACGGCAAATTTAAAAGGGTGCAAACATTAGGACAATCGCACGAAAAAATTTATCGGAAGAGTTATCGCACGAACGTAAGGAAAAAGTTTTTTCATAAATTCACCATAAATCGAAATATTGTGCTAGAGACGTCCAATTTGTTGCAAAATGAAGGCAAATGATTGAATATTACTATAATGTAAGAGTTTTATCTTACAATTGCGTTTCTCGACCTTTTCTGTAGAGTCAAAGTTGACCGAAGGTTGAAATTTTTGCACTTATCGTTATTTATATGAAAATATTTCAAAACTGATAAAAGCTACAATCATGAGTATTTTTTAGTTGTATTGTGCATGAAATTGCGCACATTTTCATATATAATACTTCATGTAAAGGATAATTTAAAATGGTGCAATAATTATGTCAAAGTGACGAAATAATTTCCGAGATGTGTCACTGATACTTTTTAGTGCGATAAGAAAGAAATTCGCGCTTGCGCGCCTGCGTAGCGATTGTAAACAAAACAATGCCTTGATCCGTGAACTCCCAGCATCCCCCAAGGCGCGTGATACAAAAGTTTTCGGCTGGTAGGCCTATAAGTATTTTTCCGCGAATTTTTAAAAAAACTTTTTTGAGCCGACGTATGATACGTCCAATCGGCATACGGGAGACATTTTGACTCGACGTTTAATACGTCCAATCGGCGTAAGAGGGTTAATTGGTGAAACAAGAATATAATTGCAACTCTAAGCATACCATTTAAAAGACTGAAGTTTCGTCAACATATTGTGATATATGAAAGCCCCATACGAACTAAAATAAGCATGTGAGCTCTTCGTAAAATATGTTTTCAATGCAGTTTTGAAATCCAATATGGCGACTATGTTTTGCATGGAAGGTTCTGATCAATGACGGCCACCATCTTTCCCCAGCCTTCCCAGCACTCATTTGAACAATGTTTGCGTATGTATGTAACGTTTATTGATCTTAATCAAGATTGCAGTTGTAATCAGCACAATAAAACAACATTTTGTTGCCTATATTAGTGAAAGTATGAAACTTGGTTATTCCCAGGGTTATAGTTGGAACTGAATTCATTCTACCTTGTAATCGGTGGTTTTTATCCTTACTGCCATCACAACTGAAACTCCACAGTGCTTATTTGATTGTAATTATATACATTTTGGTCTTAATTCACTCCACAGTGCACTTGAACCACATTGCTGTTCCTGGTTCCTAAGCACTCACTCCGCAAACACAGTTACGAGCAGCAGACGACAACACTGATTATGAGATGCAAAGCTTTATTCCCTTAATTGTTTACTCAATATTTAGTTTAACTTTACTTCAAAATGTTTATTTAATTCATGTCCATTATCCCTTTTTTGCAACCAAATTAACCCCCAAAAATTACAAATGTTTCGGATGTATACTTACGAGCAGACGACGTGAGGAAAAATGACTCATCGTTGCCAATCTAGTGGAGCGTCACACATACGCCGGTGCATTTACAAACTGTTTCAATGAATTCTAGTTGTCATAGTAATGCAGTAATGATAAAATTGTTGTAATATGTACGTATATATAATACAAATAGATACGCTAATTTCACTTATTTCCCCGGTTTTGTGTAAGTCTTATACCTAGTTTGGAGCGTAAACACATACCAATTGACAACACTGATAAACAATTGAAGAGCGCAAAACGCTGCAAAGAATGCCGTAGTCCCCTTGAATAAGTACGAATAAGTGCTGGTAAGAGGTGGGTTTACGATTGTTGTGATGAAAGTGCCCCAGCGTCTATGGGTACAAGTGGTGTGCAGATTTAGCACATGAAATGGGAAGTTTGTTGACACAAGCGACTCCGTAAACATCAAGATGGCGTCAATCTTCGAAACATTTTTAGTGGTAAGTAAAAATTTCTAAAGCGTTTTGGTGAGATTTCCACTGCCGTAGCCACCCTTTTCAGTACCCTCTGTTTAAATCTTAAAATTTGGCCTTAATTTCTAACTTTGGAGAAAATACTTACTTCGAAAGGAGAGTAGAGGTCTTTAGCTTCGTTTTTCACCAACAAGAAGTCGCGACTGATGCCCATCTCCGGTGTCAGGACGCGTTATAATGTACTTTTTCGGAGGGTGGCAAGCGTTGATTGTAGGTGGCCTGTTTGGCCTGCCGTGGTGATTTACCCTATATTAGGACTTTAGCATATGTCCCTTAGCAATAAGCCTAGCCTATGTTAGCGGTTCCTAATGTAGCCTAGTCTATGATTCTGACATCTAAACCTAAGAAGCTAAAAGCTTAGAATATGCTAATAAAATGTATAAATAATCAGTATGTACTAATTTCAAATAATTATTAATTAATCATTAACTATAATACGCAAAAAAAAACAACCTTCCAATCGATTGTTTACATTCAGCTCTTACCATCTTACGAGTACCGAACGAACGCCAAGCAATCACTTTTCCTAGGACACAGTAAGCCATAAATTTTCATTAGTATCTCTATTCAACTAATGAAACTACCAAACAGTATAATAACCATTCATTTCTATTCTTTATTCCATCTTTACCTAATGGAGATACCAAGTTACTGACAGCTATAATGAAACATATACGTAATGTAATATGAAAACAGAAGAAGAATTCTAAAAAATATGTATTTGTTGGCAGTCTGATTTATTTGATATTTTATGATATCTAATTCACAATTTTTTTTTATTGAATGTATTGCATGTACTCATTTCAAATAATTATTAAGTAACCATTAACTATAATAAACAAACAAAAAAAGCTTCCAAACTTCTGTTTACATCCAGCACGAGTATCGAACGATCGCCAAGCAATCACTTTACACAGTAAGCCATAAATTTTCATTATCTCTCTTCAACTACTGAAACTACCGAACAGTATAATAACCATTCATTTCTATTTTTTATTCTATCTTTACCTAATGTTTTTTATATGAAATGTATTGCATGAATAAGTTTTTCAATTTACAGCATCCTTTTACCAATAGAATACTTAAAGCACAAGGGGTAGAGGCTGACCAATAGGAGAGCAGGATCTTAAGGGGTGACTAGCATCAGGAACCAATGAGAGAGCGGGAGGATGGTGGCGAGTTTACTCGGTTGGCGGCGCGGGAGTTTTAAAATTGTTCTCGGTGGTCCGGGCGAATCTCGGGACTTTACAGCAACAACCTTTCATATCTTGAAAACTTTTCGTATGTAGAGCTGTAAAATTTTTCGTATTTGCTTTCGTATCTCGAGTTTTTCGTAAGTAGTAAGTTGAGCCTTATTCGCGGGGGATGTGTACCAGACCCCCCCGCGAATAGTTAAAATCCGCGAATGTTTGGAACCCCCCTCTAAAAATGCTCATAAACCCCTATCCTAAACATGCAAATACCAAAGTATCCCTTAAAGACCATCCTTCATCAAATATACATAAAATATACTTATTATGTTCATATTAATCTTTGAAATATTATTAAAGTAAATCTTACATTTTATGTTATACATAAAATACATACTATGTACGTACTGAAT
>NC_087221.1:37492144-37568334 GCF_015104395.2 Macrobrachium nipponense | reverse complement strand
TCCAGGAAGTACCTCCGCTTCATCCTCGACGGGACAGTGTACCAATTCAGGGCACTTTGCTTCGGTCTCTCAACCGCCCCACAGGTGTTCACGCGAGTGTCCACTCTGGTGTCTGCTTGGGCCACTCGGTAGAGATACATCTTTCTGAGGTATCTCGACGAACTGGTTAGTCCTGATGAGTTCCTGCTCGCAGTTGCTACAGGACAGGGATCGACTTCTCGAGTTCTGCTGCAATCTGGGGATTGTGGTGAACTTCGATAAGATCGATCTCGAGCCCAAGCAGAGGATGAAGTACCTGGGTATGCTGATTGACACGGTAGCAGGGCGAGTCTTCCCCGCAGAATCGCGGATCAGCAGATTCAGGGAGGCAGCCTACCAGTTCCTGTCTCTGAAAGAACAGTCAGCTCAGGAGTGGCAAGTCGTGATCGGCCACCTGTCGTCACTCGAGAAGTTAGTCCCTTACGGGTGTCTTCACCTGCGGTCTCTTCAGTGGAGACTAAAGAGAGTTGGTCACAGGCAACAGACCCACCTTACTTCCCTGTGTCCCTCACGGAGGAGGTGAGGCAGGACCTAGCCTGGTGGATGGACGACAGGAACCTCTTAGCCCTCTTTAGCCGAAGCCCTAAAAATCAAAACCTCTCCTGTATGCCGGCGCCGGTTTGGAGTGAGCGCGGAACCGGAAAAAACAATTTTTCAAAAATCACAGCGCACTTAGTTTGAAGATTAAGAGTTCATTTTGGCTCCTTTTTTTTTCATTGCCTGAAGTTTAGTATGCAATCATCAGAAATGAAAAATAATATCATTATCATACGTAAATAATGCGATATATGGTAACGAAAAAAAAAAAATTCATAGATAATTGTATTCAAATCACACTGTGCAAAAAACGGTCAAAGCTAACGAGTTACTTTTTTTTTCGGTTGGGTATTGGTAACCTAAATTGCAATCCTTTTGATATATAATACATAGTAAATCAATAAAAGCAACACCGGAAAAATATTATCACAAAATGATGTACGAATTCGTAACGCACGGACGTAAAAAAATGTTATTTTCAAAAATTCACCGTAATTCTAAATAATGTTCTAGAGACTTCCAATTTGTTTCAAAATTAAGAAAAATGATTGAATATTACGATACTGTAAGAGTTTTAGATTAGAATTGCAGATTTCGACCATTTCGGACGAGTTAAATTTGACCGAATGTCGAAATTTTATATATACTATTTTTTTATATGAACATATTTCGAAGATGGAAAAGCTACAACCTTCAATTATTTTTTATTGTATTCTTCATAAAAGTGCGCACATTTTGATATATGAAAAACTCTATAAAAAGGCTAATATGAAAAGGAGCAAATATTAGGATAATGCGATGTACGTATTTCGGAGACTTGCGGCCGCGAATCGGCGCGCGGAGTGAAGGTAAATATATTTTTCAAAAATTCACCATAAATCACAATATTGTTTTAAGAGACTTCAAATTTGTTTCAAAATGAAGAAAAATGACGGAATATTACTAGGCCGTAAGAGTTTTAGCTTACAATTGCGTTTTTCAACTATTTCGGTAGAGTCCAAATTTGAACCGTAACGTGGTTTTTTTTTTTCTATTTTTTTTTATTTAATCGTGATTTATATGCAAATATTTCAAAAAAAGAGAAAAGCTACAACCTTCAATCATTTTTAGTTGTATTCTACATGAAATTGCGCACATTTTCATATATAAAAACTTTATGTAACAGCTAATTTTAAATGGTGCAAACATTTCGACAATCGCACAAAAAAATTCTGATTTTTTCAGAAGAGTTACGGCGCGAACGTAATGTTTTTTTTTCATAAATTCACCATAAATCGAAAATATTGTGCTAGAGACTTCCAAGTCGTTGCAAAAATGAAGGTAAAATGATTGAATATTACTAGAATATAAGAGTTTTAGCTTACAATTGCGTTTTTCGACCATTTCGGTAGAGTCAATTGACCGAAAGTTGAAATTTTTGCACTTAACATTATTTATATGAAAATATTTCAAAACTGATAAAAGCTACAACCATGGGTTGTTTTTTGTTGTATTGTGCATGAAATTGCGCACATTTTCATATATAAAACTTTATGTAACGGCAAATTTAAAAGGGTGCAAACATGAGGACAATCGCACGAAAAAAATTTATCGGAAGAGTTATCGCACGAACGTAAGGAAAAAGTTTTTTCATAAATTCACCATAAATCGAAATATTGTGCTAGAGACGTCCAATTTGTTTGCAAAATGAAGGCAAATGATTGAATATTACTATAATATAAGAATTTTAGCTTTACATTGCGTTTTTTCTCGACCATTCTGTAGAGTCAAAGTTGACCGAAGGTTGGTTGAAATTTTTGCACTTATCGTTATTTATATGAAAATATTTTTCAAAATTAATAAAAGCTACAATCATGAGTATTTTTTTGTTGTATTTTACATGAAATTGCGCACATTTATCCATATATCAATAACTTTTTTTGTTTTGTAAAGGATAATTTAAAATGGTGCAAAAATTATGTCAAAGTGACGAAATAATTTCCGAGATGTGTCACTGATACTTTTTAGTGCGATAAGAAAGAAATTCGCGCTTGCGCGCCTGCGTTAGCGATTGTAAACAAAACAACGCCTTGATCCGTGAACTCCCAGCATACCCCAAGGCGCGTGATACAAAAGTTTTCGGCTGGTAGGCCTATAAGTATTTTTCCGCGAATTTTTAAAAAAACTTTTTTGAGCGACGTATGATACTCCAATCGGCATACGGGACTCGACGTTTAATACGTCCAATCGGCGTAAGAGGGTTAAGAGGAGTGCCTCTTCGCACCCCCCCCCCCCCCCCCAGAGATGTTGCTGTTTTCGGACGCGTCAACCGAGGGATGTGGCGCACACCTGGAGGAGTTGCTGGCTGCAGAGTGTAGGATCGTCACGACAAGCACCTTCACATCAACGTCCTGGAGCTCAAGGCAGCGTTCCTATCTCTCCAAGAGTTCCAGAACCGCTTGATGGGACACTGTGGTGTTGATGTGCGACAACACCACAGTAGTGGCATACGTCAACAAACGGGGGCCTAGTGTCCCTCCTGTTGCACCAGTTGACGTTGCAGGTGCACGAGTGAGCCGTGGCCCACTTGTAGAGCTGTCAGCCCGCGACTTCCAGGCAAGAGGAATGTAGTAGCAGACAAGCTCGGCCGAAAGGATCAGGTGATAGGGACTGAATGGTCTCTACACCCAGACGTGGTGGAAAGGCTGTTCAACCTGTGGAGGCGTCCAGTTGTGGATCTGTTCGCCACCCGGCACAACAGAAAACTTCAGGTTTTCTTCTCAGCTGTGCTGGATCCATGGGCAGCTGCAGAGGATGCTCTTCAACACCCGTGGGACAACCTCTTCCCGTACACCTTTCCCCCATTCTGTTTGATTCGCAAGGTGATCAACCGAGTGCTGGTCACCCCGAATCTCCGGATGATCCTGGTGGCTCCCAAATGGCCCCAGTCCATTTGGTACCTGGACCTGCTGGCTCTGCTTGCAGAAGCACCAAAAGAGATTCCCCCTTGGCACAACCTTCTCGTCCAGCCACACGTGGAACGGTACCACCAGACAGTCCAGTCTCTACATCTTCACGGCTGGCTGTTATCCACCATCTCTTGCAAGCGAGAGGCTTTTCTCGCCAAGCAGCAACAGAGATGGCTGGGTACGTCAGAGAGTCCTCTGCAGCTGTGTACCAGGGAAAGTGGGCCGTCTTCTGTGGTTGGTGTCGTAGATGGGGTCTATCTCCTCTCAGAGCTACTCTTCAGCAGGTAGCGTATTTCCTCGTGTTTCTTCGCCAAGACAAGCTCCTCTCCGTCCCCACAGTCAAAGGAAACAGAGCCGCTCTGGCCCTAGTCCTGAAACTGAGGGGAGTGGATATCTCAAATTCGTTTGAGATCTCCCTGCTTATGGGGAGCTTTGAGAGGTCTTGCCCACCCAGGGAACTCAGGCCCCCAGGGTGGGACGTGACTCTCGTCCTTAGGAGTCTGACTCGAAGTCCCTTCGAGCCACTCCGAGAGTCGTCAGACAGGGATCTGACCCTCAAGACCCTCTTTTGCTGGCCCTGGCATTGGCAAAGAGAGTAGGGGAACTGCAGAACTCCAGGGGATGGGGATCTGTGACGCTCGATTTCAACCCGAACTTCGTAGCTAAGACTCAGAATCCTTCGGTCCCTGACGACTGGTTCGAGTCTTTCACAATCCCCTCCTTACTGGACTTCACCGACAAGGATGCGGATGAGATGCTGCTCTGTCCTGTGAGGGCGCTACGGCGCTATCTGAAGATAACTCGGCACCTCAGGCCTGAGTGTCGACGCCTCTTCGTTAGCACCGGGGTGACCAAGAAAGAAGTATCCAAGAACACTTTCTTTCTGGCTGCGTGAGGTGATCAGGAGGGTGTACGAAGCTGATGGTAGCAACGACATCTGTACCCTTCGTCCGAGAGCCCACGAAGTCAGAGGTACTGGTCTTCCTTCTCCATGGTGCAGGTCCTGAAGGCAGGGGTCTTGTCCAACCAGACCACCTTCACCTCCTTCTACCTTCGGGATATAGCCCACAGGTCCTTGGACTTCTTCTTTTTTTTTTTTTTTTTCCCTTGGGGACCCGTGGTGGCTGCTCAACACCCAAGCGGACAGAACAGCATCACATCCTTGTGTGCTGCATGAATGGATGAGTGAATCAGTGTGTGACTGGCTTCTCTTCCCCATCTTTTTCTCCTCTACCTGTGGGCAGAGGGACGCGGTCGTCACTACGCTGGAACAGGAAGCGATGCAGGTAAGCTACTCGACTGAGCCCCATCCTTTAGGGATAGGAGCGATTATCCGCCACTTCCCCCCGACAAGGGGGGGGGGGCGAAGTGGAAGCCAACAAGAGACAAACCCATGACTTCATATTGCCTCTTGCAATAGGAACAAGTTCTTGCTTGCTAGTTTTAAGAGGTACGCTTGCCTCCCTCTTATTACCTGGGTCCAGAGGTCTGACCATTGATCCTGCGGTACATACCCCAATCATTGGGGCAAGAGGCTGGATCCCTCCCTCTACTCCTTACGACCAGGGAGGGAACCAAGGTTGGAAGAACACCAGTCTGTTCTTAAGACTCAGATTCCACCCACCAAGAAGTGAGTCTTCCTATTGTAAAGGACCGATGGTTTGTATTCGTATCGGAACAAATAACAATTTGTCGAAAATTGTATTTTCCTAACTATACAAACTGAGGTCCTTACACATAGTCCCACCTCATGCCACCACTCACTCTGCTTTTCCTGGGCCTAAAGCAAAGTGATTCTTCACCTCCCAGTCGTGCGGTGTGCTGACTGTCGGACAAGCAGTTAACTACCGAACTCCCTTGTTCGAAGCTTACGACCTCAGGTTTGTATAGTTAGGAATAATACAATTTTCGACATTGTTATTTTTGCTATACTATACTAATTCCCTTATAGTTCCTAAGGGTAACAAATTCACTCCTTGTGTATGTGCTGATTCAGTAGCAAATTAGTTTAGGTGTTGAGAAGACAGTAAGGTTTAAAGGTTTTGATATAATTTTGTTTTAAGAAATTATGTTTATTCACAAATTTGTGGCCTTATCATAGACTAAAAAGCAACTTAGGTCTTCAGAAACTATTCTGTAAAACTGTTTTTCATGTTAGATGTCAGAAGATGGGCATCCATTAATTGATACCTTTAGTTTTCTCAAAGTATAAGGTTATTGAGGAGTGGTATTTGTTCATGGTAAAGATTAGATAAATTACATTTCTCTTGTCCTTTAGGAATAATATTATCAGCACAATTTCCTTTATTTGTGATTCAATATAGTATATACGTGGTTTTGATTTTTTTTCAGAGGCAAGGAATCTATACACATGGTTGTACATCTGGAAGTGTTAAGAGAGGTAACTATATTGGGTACATGTGTTTATTGTATCACATCAAGTCGGGAAATGTTAAAAAGGAAACAACAAAGTACTAAGTACTGTTTCTTAGCCTTGTAAATGTTGACGGATGTAACTTCAACTGATAATTCAATCAAATGCATATTTGTGGCTTCTGTATTTCTTGTAGATTTTTTTATTGGTTTTGTAGTTTTTTTTATATACCCTTTTAACTACCAGTATTTTAAACTGTATGGATAAGTAATACAACCATATATTCATGTTAGGACAAAAGTCCACCAAGGATATAATATCTCGGGTTAATAGTGGGGCTGTTTCTCAATCAAAATTGTTTATCTTAGGAATGTTATTCATAAAGGTGTTTAAAGGAGGGAGGGAGCAAGGAGCAATAACAAAAATTAACTTGGCGCCATAAAAATTATTTGATCTGTAAAATGTAGCATACCGATTAATTGGTTTATCCAGTAACTATGAAAGGGATTGATTGTTTTTGTTTTATCTTGGTTCCAGCTAGTAGGATTAAATTATAATTGTTTATTTATGAAACAAACCTTCGTTCTTAACATTAGGATAATACTAGTGCCAAGCTGGAAACCGATAGAATTAATAAAAAAAACTTGTGAGATCCAGGAACTATTGGCATTTGTACCAGTTCACGAGGTATTGTAGTTCCCATAATGCCCTTGGCGTCCTGTGACCTATCAGTTACTTTCCTACTACCTTTTAAGATAGGACGTGATTACTTTCTATCTGTTTCAAGCCGGTTTAATTTGCCCGTTGTTATTCATATTTTCCTTTTTGTTCATGAAACTTACCTGACAGATATATATATAGCTGTATTCTCTGAAGTCCGACAGAATTTCAAAATTCGCGGCACACGCAAGTTTGGGCGGCCCAGGTGGTAGTACCCATTCCCGCCGCTGGGAGGCGGATATCAGGAACCATTCCCATTTTCTATTCATATTTTTTCTGTCGCCGGTCGGGTAAACAACTGTTTACAGACCTCCGCCTAGGATTTGAAACTTCATTAGCCGCTTAAGTATCCTAATTATTCTTTCGATTATTGACTGGATTTGTGGCTAGGCATACGCTATCATAAGTTAATTTTTTCATTGCATATGATGTCTGAAGCTAGTTAGCCTAGTTACAGACTTTGTTGTCTGCATGGGGTAAGGTGAGGCTACCGGAACACTTTCGGTAGACCACTCGCTTAGTATATATGACGTGTTACATGGTTTTCTTTGGCATAAAGATCAATGTAATTGTGTAATGTGTGACTGATTACGGAAGAAGTAGGATTCATGTACGCATTTTAGAGCGTGTTAGAATCAGGAGTTTTCCTCCACAGTAAACAGAAGTTAGAAATAATGAAACTTCTTACCTCCTGTAGGATTTATTTTGCCTAACCCTGTGGTATGGCTTACGGGCCTAGAAGAAGTGTCTGCTAGAGGATTACATCAAGTAATCTTAGACAAAAAGTGCTCGCTCTCCAATCAGTGTTGTGAAGTGTAGTGCCCCTGTTGTGGAGGGGGCGTCAGATCGGCCCCATAATGCCTCTAGGCCTGGACCTCTGTCGGACTCCCAGGACTCAGGGAGAGGGCATGTCGAAAAGCCGCAAGAGGGTTACGGGGGCTCCCCCACCGATCTGGCGTTCCCTTCGGCAGGACCTGTTGACGCTTCCCAGGCTGCTAAAGATCGTGCACGTGCACGAATCTTGAAGGATTGCTTCTCGTCCTCCGAGGGCGTCCTCCCCGTGCAAGGGTTTGGAGCCACTCCGGAAGGACTCTGCACCCTCTAAGAAGCTTTAGAGAAGAGAACGCTTCACGTCCTCTCTCTCGTCAGGAGGGAACGTCAGATCGGCCCCATAACGCCTCTAGGCCTAGACCTCTGTCGGACTCCCAGGAAACCAGGGAGAGGGCATGTCAAAAGCCGAAGGAGGGTTACGGGTTTTTCACGTGATCTGGCTTCCTTTCGGCAGGTCCTGTTGTCGCTTCCCAGGCTGCCGAAGATCGAGCACGTGCACGAATCTTGAAGGTTTGCTTCTCGTCCTCCGAGGCGTCCTCCCCACACGGGTTGGAGCTCTCGGAAGGACTCGCGCCCTCTTTAAGAGCTTTAGAGAAGAGGACACTTCACGTCCTCTCTCTCGTCACGAGAGGATGAAAGAGTCCTGTGCCCTGTCAGGGCTCTCAAATTTTATTTACATAAACGAAGGAAGTAAGAGGTCCTTCGGGTAATTTATGGTGCTCAGGAAGAGACACCACATCTACCCTTTTCGAAGAATGCACTGGCTCTTTTCCTAAGGGACATTATTAAGGAGGCTCATTCATCTTGCCAGAAGAGTGATTTGAGCCTCCTGCGAGTGAACGCTCATGAAGTTAGAGCGTTTCAACCTCGCTAGCATTCCAAAAGTATGGTAATCAAGGACATTCTTGAATCCACCTTTTGGAGGAGCAACTCAGTATTAGGTCTCCTATCCTCATGTGGCGCTCCGTATATGTTATGTAACGTTCGCTTTACTTCGAAAAAGGATGTTGTTCAAGCTGATAAGTTTGACGTCCGGCAAGCTGCTTTGCACAGTCAAACAACTTATGTCTCTGGTCGGCATAATAAGGGCAATTTAGACGTGAGGAAAGCTTTTGGAGGGGCTCGACGTCCTACAAGTAGAGACGTTCTCCAGGACGAGGGTGTCTTTCGGACGCTCGGCGTTCCTTTGCTGAGTGTGTTTCTGGAGATGTTCTTTTGCATTACTTAGACGCAAGTTGTAGCAACAGGCGGCCACTGCTTTGTAAGAAGGTATGAATGGTCTTTAAGGCCGTCTTGAAGACGAAAGCCGTACGTCTTCCTTTAGTGTTCACACACTTCAGGAGCAGCGTGCGGCTGCTCCATGGAGACTCGCATGAGGACGTCCCTTGAAAATATTCAACGTCCTACGCAAAACGCGGTACGTCATAACATTGAGATGTTGGCAAGGTCGCTTGCCAGGACGCCTCTTGGCGGGCCTTGCATGCATCAGGGCGCTCAACGAGATCCTCTCTGAAATGTCGTTCAGAACACTTGGTGTTCTCTGCACAGACACGCTCGCAGCTAAGCAGGACGTTTTTTGAGGACGCTCAGCAAGACGCTAAGCAGGACGCTTTTGAGGACGCTCAGCAGGACGCTTATGAGGACGCTCGGCAGGACGCTTATGAGGACGCTTTTGTGGACATTCGCCAGGACGCTTCGGTGGAAGCTCGGCAGGACGCTTTGCGAGAGAAAAAGACTTGTAGACGGCGTCTTATTGCTGTTCAGGACGTTTCTTGGGACGCTTGACGCTTTCTAAAACGCCTTCGTCAAGAGAGGTTAATTTCAGGACTCTCCACAGGACATTCCTTTACAGAAATTTTTAAAAAAGGATTCGGAGTTAGCGGAGAGACATACCCAAATTTTTTCTTCGATCCCTCTTGCCTCTTCATCGATTTCTCTGAGAATCGGGAAGATTATATACTCGGATTCCTGGGTGACTTTCGGTCATGTTAAAGGGTTTTCCCCTATTAGCAAAGTGCTAATTGTTTTGTCTAGTAAGGACGTTTTCCCCATTGTCAAGATACTTAACGTTTTGTCTTTTAAGTGGGGGACCCCTCATAAATGGGGTAGTTCTCATTGACATAGATTAACGTTTTTATCGTTTAAGCGGATAAACTCTCATTAACAAATTTCGGAAGAGCTCTCATTCATTTTCAGAGGCTCATCCGGGGAGTAAGAAAAAGACTTGTAGACTAGATCCAGGAAGTCTTATGTCCAATATCATAAGAACATTGAACGGTCCTTTTCGATCCTCGGTTCTCACTTGATGGTCTCTATTCGAATATTACTCCCTTCTCTTGGCAAAGATTCTTGGCAAAGAGTCAAGGAGTTCTTTTAAAAAGTCTCATTCATTAGAACGTGGACAGTCGTTTTCCTTTCTTTCTCTTTTTCTCGTCGAGGAAAGATGTAGTAGAGAATGCGATGTTCAAATTACTACAATTCTTACGTAGTTTATCTTTGCGTCATTTTGCTAACGCATGGGTCAGTCATACCCATATCGTATTTACCTCTACGGATAGAACCGAAAGAACTGTTGTTCTAATGTATTTAAACGACTCTCCTTCAAACCTTCCAAGAGTTTTTCGGAGTAAGAACAACTCTTAAGGTATTGTTACGACAACACCAACTCAGCTTCGGTATTTAGCGAATTCTGTTTCGTTTAAATATGCCTGCTTGAGAGTTTCCGTTTGCTCGACAATATCATACCTATTCCTTCGTAAAGGGAGTAGCTGGCAACTCAGGCAGATAGTGCGAAGACGATGAATGTAACAAGGCTGCTGTTACCGTGATCTAAAACGCAGTAAGCCGGCTAGCCTCTGTGACCATGCGCGCCGTTGGTTAACGTCTCTCTCCCCTTGCGTGAGGGAGAGACTGAGGGCGTCCTTCTTTAAGTTTTCGTAATTATTGAAGACGAAGGAGCTTCTTCTTAAGTTGTTCCCTTATTCAGGATCTAGAGGATTAGCATTAGTCGCCACCATGTTGGCCTTTAATGAGGTTGGATTCACAGAGGTCCATGTAATTCAAGAGAGATTGTCCAAAGACCCTTCCCGAGAAGAATCGGTGTAATCTAACATCGTCACTTAGTGAAGTATCTAATATCTCTCCTCTTTGAGTCTGAAGGCGTTCAGACTATCGAGAAGCGATAAGATCTTCAAGATTAATGGCAGTCTCTTGGCCAAGGCAAAGCAGTGCTGCCTATTTTCAGTGTTCAATCGGAGGGGCCATTTCTGGAGATAGTGAAGGGAAAATGACTGTTCCTCCACCTCGACCTCTGTGAATTTCTTTATGGTTCTATCTTTCCGTCTGAAGTATGAGATAAGCTAGAAGTCCTAACTATTGTAGAATATGCAAATATGTTGTTGACGGCCTCTAGGCTCAGAGATTCAGTTCTGTCAGATGACAACAAAGCTTCACGATCTTTGAGGTCTGTGGAGATTTTGAAATTCTCTGGATCGAAGGTTCCGGCATGGAACTTAGACGTAGTCTGAGTTTCTGATGCCAAGAGCATTTCAAACGTATCCTTTCTGCGAACTTAATACACGTGACCAGAAAGGCTAACATTCTAACCGCTCTAGCCACGGCAAAGAGGGTTAGTGAGGTTTTCGCCATCATCAGAGGTTTTGGCTTTAAAGGACATAATGCGGTCTGTCCTCTAAGCCTTCCGTTCTTGGTAAGAACAAAAACCTGTCTAACCCTTGACCCGAAGGCTTGGAGACCAAGGGTATGGCACAAATTAGTGGGCAAGGGCATTAGAGAGTCCTGTGCCCTGTCGGGTCTCTCAAGTTTCATCTTGATAAAACTATAGAAAGTCGAGGTCAACGGACAATCTGCGGTGTTCCGTAAAAAGACCAGACTGGTTCATGTCCAAGAACACCCTGGGATTATAGTCAAGGAGTTCTTTTAAGAAAGTCTCATTCATTATGTCTGCATAAAGATTTGAGATTTTTTCTTAATATGAATGCTCAAGAGGTGAGGGACGCGGCCTCGGAAGCATTTCAACAGAGCATGACACTCAGTAACATCCTGAGTGCACGCTTTAGCGGAGCAACTCTGTGTTCGCTTCACACTCCCAACGGGATGTGAAGACGACATTTGAGATCTGTAAGTCGCTAGGACCATACATATCCGTAGATATATTTTTTGGGGCAGGTAGCAACACGAATCCTATCCTATAGAAAAGGGATAGGTGTGCTTTTAACTTTGAAGGGTTGGTCGCTTGAGGCGCGTTCCTTTTCTTTAGCCTAGAAGTTATGGAACTAACTTTGATAGGTTAGGTCAGGTGGTGGTTTTAGCTTAGTTGCCCTCAGAAGTATGGTCATATGGTCTAGTCACATTGTGGTCACGCCCCCCGTTGACAGATCATCTAGAGCGCACCAGCATTACAGGTCTCTACCTCGCTGGCAACTCTAGTAAAGCAGAAGCAGACTTTGGTGACAGTAATCACGAAGTCGGCTATAAGCTAACGAGTGAGGAACCAAGATGTATATCATCTACTTAATTTAGTTTCCTAAAAATCCTATTCTGTCTCTTCCCACCATCCGAAGGTGGGATTCAGCTATATATATATCTGTCAGGTAAGTTTCATGAACAAAATGTTATTGTTATAATACAATTAAGTTTGTTCATACTTACCTGACAGATATATATAATTAAAGTGCCCACCCACCTCCCCTCAGGAGACAGTGGCACTGATAAAATATGAATAGAAAATGGGAATGGTTCCTGATATCCGCCTCCAGCGCTGGGAAGGAATGGGTACTACCACCTGCCGCCCACTGCGTGTGCCGCGAATTTTGAAATTCTGTCGGACTTCAGAGAATACAGCTATATATATATCTGCCAGGTAAGTATGAACAAACTTAATTGTATTATAACAATAACATTTTTATCTCTCTGGGTGATCTCAGTGTGGGTGTGATCTGCTAGGTGTGCACTACGTTGTGAGAGATGGAGAATTTTACTTCACCGAGGGAAATTTCTTCAGGTTCTCACAAGAGACAAAGGAAATGCCATGGAGTGAGTGGGTTTCCTTGTTCAAGATTTTTATCATCGGTATCTACAGATCCACATCCAACGTGTAGTAGGTGCAGAGAAAATGTATGTACTATTACTAATCCTTGTTCAGTTTGTCGTGGTTGGTCGATGGAACAATGGGTGAAGTTTTATGGGAAAGGCCAGTACAAAAGAAAGGAGACAACGCCATCTTTGGATGACCAAGCGTTGTCGGCTTCTTTTGTATCGGCAATACAGTGTTCCCCCCGTATTTATGGGGGATGCATACCAGACCCCCCCGTGAATAGTTAGAATCTGTGAATGTTTGGAATCCCTATAAAAGAAAAGCGCTTAAAACAGCCTATTTTATTAGTTAAAACTTAAGAAAAACCACCATAAATTTTCATACTTGGTTTTTTTAATAGTTTTTATCACAAAAAGTGCATTTTATGATGAAATTGATCACAAAAAACCAGAATTTGTGGATATTTCTCATAGATAAATACCGCGAAGGCGCGAATTTTCCGCGAATAATGCAGGGAAACGTTCCCGAGAGAAATCCGCGAATGTGTGAGTCCGCGAATCCGGAGAACGCGAATACGGGGGGTCCACTGTATATCATACTGCTTCATATGTTACATCACCTGCTTTTGATGTTTCTCATACCCCTTCAGTTTCTTCTAGCAATTCGTTATTGGAAACTCCAGAGTGGTTTTGGGTAATATTTTGATGCATAATTACGCTCCGTCATTCCTGGCAGGGGGAGGGGGAGCATCGCCATCTTTGTCCCAGATTTCAGCCCCCTGATGCGCAGAGAATGGAAGGAACGTGGTCAGCGTTAGGCCTACCAGGTGTACCAACCTTGGAGGGGTTGCTTTCTCACTATATTGCGTTCACGTTCCACCCAGACCCGACAACGATGAATGTTCCTCATCCCCCATGGCCTGCAATTTATGGGAGCAAATGCAACAGCACGGGCAACAACATCGATGTTTCCGGTGATGCAGAAAACGTTGGAGGTAGTTTTGCAGCGAACGCAGGGATGCCTGCAGCAGCTGCTCAATCTCTCCCTACAAGCATGGTGACGTCACAACCGACGTCACAGCCTACTTTTTCTACTCACTACTTGTTGCCTACAGAGACGAATACGCTCTCTGACTCTGGTACACACAGTCAAGAAGAAATTACAATCTCTAGAGGACAAAATGGATAAGAAAGACAAAAAGAAAAGATCTGAATAGTCTTCTCTTCTTCATCTTCTTCCTCTAGTTTGGCGTCATCACAAAATTTCTAAGTACATCACTGCATGTACCAGTCAAGCGTTGGAGGATATGGGACTTCATGACTGATCCTCGTGCCAAGAGAAGTGTAAATTCTTCTTCATCTTCGAGCCAGGGCTGTCACATCCCTGTCAGCAACAAAGTGAAGAAGGCAGTGGTTGGCAAACAGATGAAGTCATTTACAGGCGTCCGAACGGGCGAAAGCACTGACGGTCGCTGGAATGGCGACTGCTGCGGAGTTGCCAGCGGCGAGGACGAGCACTTTAGCAGAGACTCCACTGCCGTTGGTAAAATCAACGGTGAGTGGGCAGCATTCAGTGAAGAACAGAGAACGTATACCAGTTTCTCCTATAAGACCTTTTATAGTAAGAAGGAAGGATGAGAAAGCTCCCATTAAAAAGTCAAATAAAGAGTTGCTAACCTCTCCTGATACTCTGATGGAAGGCGTTGTTCGCCTCAACTAGAGATCAAGGTCAACTTCCCCGACGGCCGTCGGAGATGATAGTCAAATAACCTTGAATAATATTAATAGAGATAGAGAGGAAATTAGCTCGGTTTCGGGAGAACCTTCATCTTGGAGGTATAGACGGAGTTCTCGCTCTAGATCTGCGAGTAGAGAAGCAGTTAGGCAGCCACATTCTTATACTGACTATTCAAGATCGAGCCAACGTAGGCCATCAGAGATCAAAGATGCTGTGGTTGTAGGGTCGGACGGCCATGACGCACCCGAATGTTTGTCAGAGGATAGAAGTGAACTAGCTTCTCCTGAGGCTGAACACAATATGTTGGAACCGGAGGAAGGGGAAAACCAGGAATTTCTAACTTCGTATGTGGAGGTGGTTGATTTGATTCATCAATTCAATAACCTTTCGAGGAGTTCGGAGACACCTGCCAGTACTATACTTCTTCCTCCGGGAATCGATATGGTATTTGGACTGAAAAAGGATGTGAAGGTGTCGTATGAATTACCTTGCTCAAGTCATGCGCAGTCAGTTTTACAGCATGTCAATGCACGGATTGCTGGAAGGGATAATTTGTTAAGATCAATTAGATCATTTAAGTTCATTCCCCCACCATTGATGAAACATAGGAAATGTTATGTGACACCTATGGTTCCTTCGCTATCAAGACAAATTAACCCAGATGTGGTAAGGTTAAAGCCCGAATTAACCTTGGATCAAGTTACGATTGAATGCCCGTCGATGACTTGTCAGGAGGCTGTTACATTGGAGGCAACGGCTTCTTCTATCTTTCAGACTGCTTCTTGGTTAGACCTTTGGTCAACAGCAGTAGCAAAAATTGCATCCTCAGAAGCAACAAGAAAATTAGTGGATGAGACAAATGTTTTTCAAATTGCTCCAATCAGGTTCCAAAGCGGTTGTGTACTTGACGAATTTGAGTGCCAATGTATGGGCTAATATCCTATTGATGAGGAGAGATGCAGTATGGCTAGATTAAGCCACACTATTGACTTGGATTCCCTGTTAGCAATGCGGAATGGGGATATCCTAGAGTCGCAATTGCTGTTACCAAAGGGTGTACTGGAAGCTGCTATAGATAGAAGAAGGATGGATATTAAGGGGGCCGGCCGGAACCCCTATATATGGTGGTATAGGGCGAAAAATGCAAAGTCATGAAAAAATTCATGGAGCTTCATATGGCAATTGAGAATACGTTATACGAAATATTTCGTCAAAATTCCTCTTACTTTCGTAGTTACAGGGTAATTAGTAAACATAACTCAATAAGCCTAAAACATTCATCCGTACAAGAAAATGCAATATTTCTTCTGTTATCGTAAATTTTAATAATTATTGGCAAAGAAATTGTGAGAAATGGCATCTGTAGAGATTCCGTGGCTCGCAGAAGCGAGTTACTGCGAGTATCTGGTTCAATCATGAATCAGTTGGACCCTAGACTTCAAGTAGATTACACGTTCGAGTTTCACCTCGTGAAATTCGCTTGCATTTATGTATGTTTATGTATTTTGTTT
This sequence comes from Macrobrachium nipponense, assembly GCF_015104395.2. Taxonomy (NCBI): domain Eukaryota; kingdom Metazoa; phylum Arthropoda; class Malacostraca; order Decapoda; family Palaemonidae; genus Macrobrachium; species Macrobrachium nipponense. Next base: position 37,552,581 of record NC_087221.1, on the reverse strand, counting down.
TTTGGCAAGAAAGTTCCATCATGCCAATGAGGAAAAGACAAGGAAAACATCTCGCTAACATACAGACGAAGAAAAATCGCTCTAGTATTATTACAGAATATCGTAATATACGCGTAGTTAGTAAAGAGAGAGGGAGGGTCGCCTAGTAACGCCCCCTTCTTGCCTGACAGCACACGTCACACTGTGCCCCAGGGTACGATCTTTGAGCAAAGAGATCTTCATTTATGATAAATAACATAGCTTTGGTTTTTTAATACCCAAAATGAATATGAAATCATAATAATCATGATTATTAAATTGTCTTTGTAAAAAGAGTACATCTTCGAGTTTTACCTCTGACGTTCTCTTGCATTTACGTTTGTTTATCTTTGTTTCGGCAAGAATGTCATCATGCCAAAGAGGAAAATACAAGGAAAACATCTCGCGCTAACATACAGAAGAAAATTCGCTGTAATAAGCCGAGTTAGTGAAGGGGGAGAGAGGGGTTTACGTAGGAAGGAGTGCCCCCATCTTGCCTCAAGCAGTGCCCCAGGCTACGATATATGAGCAAAGGGATAATCATTCTTTATGATTAAGTTATGATAAATAAAATAGTTTTGGTTTATTAATACACAAAAAACAAATATACATTCATAATAATCATTATTATTAACTTTGTCTTTATAGAAATACGAAGGAAAACTTTGAACGCTCGTATCTCAAACTATACTTATTGACCTTCAAAATCTATCTCCTCACTTTAGTTTTAAAGCTATAACATTGGAAGTTGGTATAACTCAGAAAGACATTATAGAACAATCAAATAGAGCCCTTTTTTCCAAGTTTTTGTTTCGTCTTTTTTTATAATTTTTTTCTCGTGATTTATAGGGTTTATTTATTGACCATATTGAAAAATTCATATCTAGCAAAAAAATGACTTTTAGAAAAAAACTCTCCATTTGATTTGAGGTTCTACATCAGGTCTATATATGGTAGTAATCCAGGTCTTAATATTAAATATCAAGGAAGGAGATAGGAATTTGAAAAATGGTTATTTTCAGGATAAATTGCCCTGGCGTCACAAAACCAAAGGTCAGAGGCGAAAATCATATGCGGTTTGGAGATGTCCCAAGTCACCTTATTAAGTGTATGAATGTCAAAGTCCTGTTAGAAAAACTGCATTAGCCGGCCGGCCCCCTTAACGTCAGATTAGTCCAGCAGGCAGTTAGGAAAACATCTGGAAGCCAGGCTAATCCTAATGAGGTAAGACATCAGCAATTACCTCAAAAGAAACAAGTGAGACATAACATCTCTAATAGATGAACAAGACCCTCTTCCCCAAAGAAGTTTGCTCATTGGCCCTTTCACAATAGACCCAACAGAGGAAGGGGTATTAGGGGCAGGGGGGAGAGGTTCAAGACGATAGGATGGGCACCTCTCATCACTCAGCCACACCAGTGGTGGGTTGCCTGGCAAATCATTGGAGGGTGTGGCAGGAATTTGGAGCAGAGCAGTGGGTGGTGGATGTTCTCAGAGTTGGATATTTGATTCCATTCGAAGTGACCCCACCCCTGGCAGAACAACCATTACCACACCTCTCCTATGCTCAGGAATCTCAACAGCTCTTATTCTGCAAGAGGAAGTGAAGAAGATGATGGAGAAGGGAGCTGTAGAACAAGTATCGCTTCCATTAAAGGGGTTTTACAGCCATATTTTCCTTGTTCCCAAAGCCAACGGAGATTGGAGGACAGTTTTAGATCTGTCAACACTGAATCTGTGTATAAGGAAAACCAGATTCAGAATGGAGACCCCAAAGACAATTCTAGCAGCAGTCAGGAACAAGGACTTTATGCAGACAGTAGATTTGAAGGATGCATACTTTCAGATCCCAGTCCATCAGTCTTCCAGGAAATTTTTCTGCTTCAGTCTTGTAGAGAAAGTTTTCTAATTCAGAGTCCTGTGCTTTAAATTGACAACGTCTCCTCAAGTTTTTACCAGAGTATTCACTCTCAAGTCGACATGGGTGCATGCTCAGAGGATCAGGCTAATAAGATACCTATACGACTGGCTGGTGATAGCAAAGTCCAGAGAAAAATTACTTCGGGACAGGGATACCCTTCTGCAGTTTTGTCACAGCCTAGACATTTGGATAAATCAGGAGAAGTCAAAGTTGGATCCAAGTCAACAGCTGGTGTATCTGGGTATGATTATAGACACAGTAAAAGCCAAAGTGTTCCCAGCAGACCAGAGGGTAGAGAAATGCAAACAAGTGGTGAAAGCCTTTCTGGGAAAGCAAACACAGCCAGCAAAACAGTGGCAAGTAGTCCTGGGAATTCTAAGTTCCTTGGAGAAGCTGGTACCACACAGGAGACTACACCTTTGATCATTGCATTGGAGGGTGAAGGAGTTTTGGTCACCAATGGTAGACCACCCATACGAGCAAATTTCCTTGTCGACAGAGGTGAGGAAAGACCTGCTGTGGTGGGTGCAGGACAACAATCTGACAGTGGGAGTTCCCCTTCAGCAACCCTCTCCGGACCTCTTCCTTTTCTTGGATGCGTCACTTGAAGGTTGGGTCACCCACACGGAGAAGCTGATGATTTCAGAGAAGTGGAATTACAAGGATAGAGGAGAGGGTGAAGGGGCAATCAATGGTATTGATGTCAGACAACACCACAGTAGTAGTTTACGTAAACAAGCAAGGAGGCCTAGTATCTCCTCAGTTACACAGGATGACAGTTCAACTTCATCAGTGGCCAGATATATTCAAGAAAAAAAAAACATAATGGCCAACAAATTGAGCTGCCGGGACCAGATTCTAGGAACGGAGTGGTCCTTGCATCAGGAAGTGGTGGACAGAATGTTCATCTTGGAAAGGCCAAACTGACCTATTCTTAACCAGGTACAACAAAAAGTTGGAAGTGTATTGTTCAGTAGTCCCGGACACAGAGGCAGTAGCAGAAGATGTGCTACAACACCCATGGGACAATCTGGACGTGTACACATTTCCTCCATTTTGCCTAATCCGTCAGGTACTGAACAAGTTAATGTAGTCTCAGAACCTCAAGATGACTGGTAATCCCCATTGTGGCCGAAGGCAGAATGGTTTCCAGACCTGTTGGAACTCCTGATAGATGTGCTGAGAGAGTTGCCTCCATGAAATAACCTACTATGTCAACCACACTTGGAGAGGTACCGTCAGTCGGTGCAGTCCCTATCACTTCATGGGTGGAGACTGTCAAGTATCTCCTGTGAGCGAGAGGTTTCTCTCAGAAAGCAGCAACACAGATGGCAGGAAATAAGAGAAGGTCATCGGCAGCTGTCTACCAAGGAAAATGGTTCGTGTACCGTGATTGGTGTCATAGAGGGAACTTGTCTCCACTCAGAATCACTATTCAACAGTTAGAAGATTTTCTGATATATCTCAGGACAGAAAGACATATGTCTATATCTGCTGTAAAGGGATACAGGGCTGCTCTAGCTTCGGTTCTGCAGATGGAAGGCATGGACATTTCTTCTTCATGGGAGATGGCTATGCTAATGAAGAGTTTTTAGCAGCCCTGTTCCATGTAGGAACTAAAATCCCCAGATTGGGATTTGACCATGGTACTGAGTAGTCTTACAAAACCCCCATACGAACCATTGAGACAGTCCACAGATAGAAGCTTGACCCTGAAGGCAGTCTTTCTATTGGCTCTAGCCTCAACCAAAAGGGTGGGGGAGCTGCATGGTCTGTCATATGTGGTGAAGCATTCGAGAGGTTGGAAGTTTATGGTTTTCGAGTTTGTCCCAGAATTCGTTGCCAAAACTTAAAATCCATCAGTAACAGATGGCAGATTCGACTCCTTTTCCATACCTTCTCTGGGAGAATTTGTGGACAATGTCCCTGAAGAAATGCTGCTATGCCCTGTCAGGGTACTAAGAGCATACTTAAGAAGGCTGAAGGCTTTTTGTAAGTACAGGACGGAACAAGAAGGAAGTGTCCAGGAACGCAATATATTGTCTTGGCTGAGAGAAACAATCAGGAATGCATGCATGACAGGAGACAGAGGGTCAAATAGCCTGGAGAGAGCTAGGCTCATGACATCAGGGGCTTGAGAGAGCTAGGGCTCATGACATCAGGGGCTTGAGTGCTTCTTTGGCATTCAAGAAAAATATGTCTGTTGAGAGGATTTTGAAAGCTGGTATTTGGCGACGCCAAACAACTTTCACTTTTGTTCCCTTTTATTTAAAAGATGTCTCCCTTAGATTGTTGGACACTTTTTCCTTGGGTCCCTTGGTGGCTGCCCAACAAGTGGTATAGCTCATCTAGTACCCCTGACGGGTCAGTTTATGTCTAGTCTAAGATGAAGGTATGAAAGTAGAATGAATGAGATGACTGGTATTCCTTCTTTACTACTTTTCTAACTACTCCTTTACCTACGGGCAGTATGAGGGACAGTACCATCATGCGCTGGAATGGACTAGATGCAGGTGAAGGGGACAGCCATACTGTAAAGATAATCTAGAGTACTATAGGATACTTTCAGTAGCAACACACTCCTCTCAACAATAGGAAGAGAGTGGGGTGATAATAGCTCCAGATACAAGGGACAGGAGTGGTTTATGAGAACGGATAGCTCTCCACCTTCCGTAATGCAATAAGCCATGGCATTGTATGAAACACCCAGAGAGGGAAACCAATAGATTCTCATATATCTTTGGTTCAAAGGTTAATAGTCCATTGTCTTAGAATACATCTATTTGGAAATGGATAAAGAAGGCAAACTCCCAGTCAGTTATAGAGACTTACCTCCCACCAATAAGTAAGTCTATCCTAATGTTAAGACCAAAGGTTTGTTTTGTATATGAACAAATAACAAATTTTTAACCAATCTGTATTTTTCATAACTAACAAACCTGAGGTCTTAACGGATAAGGCCCACCTCTAACCACCCCTCTTAACAGTCTAAACTGGGTTGGAAGAGTAACTGATAGGTCACGGGATGCCAAGGGCATTGTGGGAACTACAATACCCCGTGACCTGGTACAGATGCCAATAGTCCCTGGATCTCACAAGTTTTTTTTTATTAATTCTACTGGTTTCCAGCTTGGCGCTAGTATTATCCTAATGTTAAGACCTCAGGTTTGTTAGTTACGAAAAATACAAATTGGTTAAAATTTTGTCATTTGAGCCTCTTAACTATATGTATTAGAGCTATGGTAAGGCTGGACCTTAGGGAATTACTTATTGTGCATATCACTCGTTTTGTTTGTGGAATAAAAAATAAAAAGCAGTTTCTGGGGACAATATACTAATTGGAAGATTTTATGAAGAAATTAGCCCAAGATATGGTTCACATGAATGCATTGTGGTTACAGATTTTGGCTTAAGCAAAGAGTCTCAGGCCCGTGCAGAAGCTAATTTGTCACGTATTTTAGAGTTAGCAAGTAATTCAAATGGTGACAATCCACCCAAACATGCATCATCCTTGTCTTCCCTCAAAGATGATTTTGTGGATCGAGGAAATGAGAACAGCCAGAATTTGAAGGAATCACCAGTGAAAAGTAAGTCGGTATCATAGTTTTGTTAGTGCAATTAAAAGCCAAACAAAAACAATTTACAAGAAGAATTATAATTCTTTGGAGTATTCATTATTATTTACCATGTTATATCATTATTTATTTCTTGCTCAGTAGTACTTGGTGGCATTGATTTATGTAAGAGTAAAACATGATTACTAGGACGTATATACTGGTTCACTCTGAGTCATGCATTTGTGTTTGTTCCGATACGTAATACAAACCTTTCGGGTCCTTTAACAATATGAATATACTTTCGGCGTAGCTGGAATTACGGCCGTTGAATCTTGAACAAGGTGGTTAGGCAGTAACTGCCGTGGGGCAGGCTAGCCTGCCCGGATGTAAACACTCCACTTTACTTTCAGCCGTCTTTTTTCCCGGTGGGATCCTTTTGGTTTATTTTTTGTATTTAAATAATTATGCATATACTATAGTGTTTGATATTAATACTAAACAAAGGTTTGTTCTTGGCTTTTCAATTAATATACAAACCCACTTTTTGTGATAGCCTTTGTAACCGCCCCTCTACTTGTGTTAAGAGCCGGCGGCTAAGGTATGCCAACATATTTGCATTCTTTCGCCCTTTAACACTGGCTCAGACCTGCATGAGGACGAGATATGTATTTACCGTGAGGATGAGACATGTTATTTTACGTAAGTGATATTGATCCTGTAACGAGACATGTATTCATCCGGAGATTACGCTTACGCTTGGGAATTACCAAGGAACTTCAATGTTGTATTAGTAATTTCTTCTCCCTCTTCCTTTCACTTACTATCGGAAGAAGGTAGAAGAATGGGCGTGCGGTGCTGATGTTGGGGGATCTCCTCTCACTATGGAGGGCGGCGCCCTTGGATGTGTGAGGAGTATCCTCATTACTTTAATATTTTTTTCCTTGTTTTACAGACTAGTGGTGATTGTGTTTTCAGCAGTATTGATTGGATGCTCTTTGTATTGGTAATCCTAACCTTGGAATTGTACCTATGACTCGTAGCATGTTGTGTACCGATCCTCGAGTGTTTGTACTGATCCCCTACTGAGAATCATTTTCATTACCACTACTACCCGGGAGTTATGTCACTGGACGAAGCTGTCGCGCTGCCCTGTGAGGTTATCTACTCCTGATGGTAGAAGTCTGGCAGAAGGAGAAACCGAAGAGGAAGAGGGCTCGTCTAGTGTCGTCATCCTCCTTTTCGAGATCATCATTTCTTCGTGCCTCCCCCCCCCTTCAACTTTCAAGGCTTTGCCGTAAAGAGAAGGTGGTCTCCCCCCCTAAGAAGTCTCGTCACAGGACTTCTAAGGGTCTGTCTCGCTCCGGTGAGAGAGGTGGGTCTTCCGTGGGTCCTCCCGTTCCTTCGGGAACGGGGCCCTTCTCTCCTTCCTTGGGGAGGAAGCAGACGAGGACTATGAAGGTACCGGCTACCGCTGGTATCTCCTCTCCCAGTTCCGAAGGTTCCACCTCCGGACCGGGAACAGTCTCGGCCACCCGCTTGCAAGCGTTACTGAGTGTACGGTCACCTACAGGTGACCGTGCAGCCAAGGTCCAGACTGCGGAGTTCGCTCACCGTGTCAGGACCCAGGCATGGAGCGGAAGATGGTAGGAGTCGCTCGGGTGACTCTCGCCAGACCGGCGATCGCTCTCGCAGCAATCGTCTGGTGCCCAGGGTTGCCGTGACGTTCCCGCAGGTCCATGCACGCAGAGACTGGTGGAGGCGGGCCATCCAGCCCTCTTTTAATTAATCCTTTTCTTTCAGAGACAGCCCCACCCAGACGACGGTTGCGTTCGCTGCGACCGACCAGTCCCGGGGGTGGCAGACGCTTCACCTGCCAGGTAGGAGTTTCATAGCCCTCCTCAAGGAAGCGTACTCTCCACTGCTACTCCTGCAGGTCCCTCCGGACAGGTGCAGTTGGGCCGTGTTGCTTCGGCAACTGCCCCAACTCTGTCCTGGATGGAGGACCTGTCGGTTGTCCTGAGGAACTGGCGAAGAGGAAGTCCAGGAAGAAGAGGAAGGTGTTGCCGTCGTCTTCTGCCGCCTCTTCCCCTTCGACTTCCGAGGCCCTCCAGCCGAAAAAGGTAGCCTCCTCCCCCCCCCTAAGAAGTCTCGCTCAGAGACCTTTAAGTGTCTGTCCCACTCTGGTGGGACAGTTGGGGCTTCCGCGTTCCTCCTGTTCCTTTGGAAACGGGGCCCATCTCTCCTTCCGCAAGGAAGAAGATGACAGGGACCGGAGGGGTACCGGCTAACACTGTACCTCCTCTGCTGGCGCCAGAGGTTCTGCCTCGATGCGAGGTAGCGTCTCGGCCTCTCGTTTGCAATAGGTACGAGTGTACGGTCACCTGCGTGACGTGCAGCCAAGACGCAGGCAAACCGAGTTCGCTTGGCACCAGGATCCGGAAGGACTGGTGGGAGTCGCTCATGTGACTCCCACCAGGCCAGCGATCGTTCTCGTGGCAAGCTGCCTGGTACCCAGGGTTGATGCGAAAAGGTTTCCAGACTGGCCGCTGGGTGAGGCGAGGAAGCTGTCCCCTCGGTAGCCTGGACCAGCTTGGCTGTTCCAGGCGGCGTGACGCGCCGTGAGGACAGGCCTCGCTTCCACTGCGACAGCAAACTCTGCCAGTCCCCTGACCGCCGCTCCCACCGGGACTGGGCGGAGAGGGGGACCAGCGGCAGTGTGGCGGGATCACAAAAAAACAAGTAACCTCTCCACATAAACTTAACCTATCTGGCTACCAAACCCACCCTCAATCACACTTTCCACTTAATGCTACAAAATACAGCAGGACAATGACCCATACCTCCACATAGAACAAAAAAACACAAACAGGTACTCACCTCTGGCTTCTGCTACTCAGGGGCTAGGCTGGGCTGTCCACTGGATATAGGCTAGGCTAGCCGACACAACCACCGCCGACAACCAAGCACCAAACCAACGCCCCCGAGACCCACAACCCCACAAAAAACTCAATCAACCCAACAACTCAATGCAAGATGAACACCAACACCGAAAAAACACGACAACCACACGACTTACAGCCAAGTACAACAGCCGCCAAAACCAACACTGCCCCAACCACCACTAACAGACACCGAAAACGCACCACCAACCTTCTTAACCCTCACACAACTAGACAGACACACGCACAACAACTTCACAACCCCAAAATCTATCAATTACCACCAAAACAACTAAACACCTAAGGACAACTGCTGTCAAAACCAACTCTTGACTTGACCAGACGCCTCACTCTTTAACGACTCGTCGTAACAGACTTCCACTGACTCCCCACAGAGCGCCACAACAGACATGCTTCCGACCACCATTTAACCACTCCCATTCATTCTTCCACCAATCTCTCTCTCTCTCTCTCATCTCTCTCTCTCTCTCTCTCTCTCTCTCTCTCTCTCTCAACCTTTGGAGATGTTGTCAAATATAAACTATTATTACTCCTCCATATTACCTCCCCCATTACATTTGACAACATCTCCTTACACTCACAACATCCACACTAAATTGCCTTTCGCAACACCCACGGATGCTCAGATGCAGGCCCCCTGGATCTTGTTTGAGGACCATCATACACTCTTTCAGTTACATCGCCATTCACTTCTTCCAATCACTTTCTTTCATGCCTCCTGTCATCAACCCGCCCGCACCCTAACATATCTTTCGTCGTCCACATCCACCAACGTATACAACAACCCACACAATCACCTTCAAGATACCCCGCACTCGCTTTTTTCCTAACACTTGGGCAATGAGCCACAAAAAAACCGAGGATTCTCCATATCCAAACTCCTGGTCGTACACATGCACGCTCACTCTTACCAACCTGTTCGCATCCACACCTTCAACCACATATGCACACTTGTCACCTTTGACAATCTCAAGACCATCGGGCCACGCAACTTTCAGACTAACGACTTCTCCAATTTCTCGCGGCACTTTTACACTCTCTTTCGCAACCAATGGCACTGCCTTCCATATCTTACTGCTTACCCCTCCATCCCTATCCAAGTACAAACTCTCCATGTACATCCCCTTCCTATGCAAACTCGATCATATTCCTGCTCGGATGGACCACCATCCCACACTTCTTCAGGAACCTGTATCCTAATAACATATCATACTTATCACTCATTCCCTCGATCACACAAAAGTCACCTTCATCCATCACTACCCCTTCGATTTCTACATTTTCACGCAACATTCCCACCACAGGCATCCCTAAATTTCCTATTCCTCGTACCTCCCCTTTACATTTCCCAATCTCACACTCACTCCGCAACTTGTCACATCCATTCTTAAAAAGAACACTGACACTGCACCCAGTATCAATCAAAAGCAACCAAACACACCCCTTTGCACCTCACTTTTACACTCATACATTCATGAGCTCTTCCTCCAAACCCCTTTTCATGCAACAATCCTTCAGCACATGCATCGCCCTTACTGACCGCACACCAGAGGACCCACCCAACTGAATCCCCTTTGTACCTAGTTTCCCGAACTCCTACCTGACTCATCCTCTTTCGCCTACACACACTTGCCACATGACCTTCCATTCCACACTCAACACATTTTGCCCGTTGTTCCTTACCACATCCTAGCATAGTGCCCATTCTTCCCGCAATTACCGCAAACCTCAGTCACACGAATACCTCGACACCCCACTTGCTATATGCCCTACTTGCCCACACCTGTAACATTTAATATCCCTATCTTTCCTACACTCGCTCACCAAATGCCCCGTTTGCCCACACCCGAAGCAAGCTCCCAACGCCCACCGACATTCATTCTTCCTGTGCCCTAGCTTTCCACATCTGTAACACTGCTGCTCTCGTTCACGACTAACCGACCCTACTCTTCCAACGCTTGCACTCCGAGCTCTCTTAAGGCTAACCATACTTATGTTACTGGCTCTAACACTCCTATCAACCATCTGCGCTGCCATTCGCCTTAGCCCTTCCAAAACTGCCTCCCTATAGCTCTTAAACTCGGGTATAACATCAGCCACTTCAGTCCTACACTAAAATTTCTACTCTCTTTCATACACCTGTCCAACTCATAATCCTCTACTATTTCCAAAATGTCGTTCCACATCAACCTTTCATTCGTCCATCGCATTTTCTCCTTACGTTTTCCAGATTTACAAACTCATACACTCTTTCAGGCACAGTTGCCAACAACTTCCTCACTAACTCTTTACACTCATTTATCCCTTCATCCCCAAACTTTTTCCTGGCTAATGTTTCCACCTGAACACATACATCGACAACGACTCACCAACATTCATTTTTACCTCATCAAAACCATGTTTTCTCCTATATCTAACACTACTCCTTATCCTCTTCGCTTGTTCCACAATCCTGGCTTTCACACTCTCATAAGGCCCATTCCCCACACTCATCATTACCCCATACATATTCACAAAATCCCGTCAAAAAAGCTACCCAACTCTCTTGTTATCCCCATACTTGCCTCACAATACCTCTCATATTCCTTAAAAAAATCCCCCTATGTCCCTACTACCATATTCCTCGTATTGTGCATATCTAGGTATCTCTCTCATATATACAAGCCTTTTGTACTTCCCGCTCACTCTCACTTTCGCTACTAACATTCTGATCCCTCTTAACCTCGTCCGAATACAGCGAATCAACCTCCATACTAACATCCATGCTCCTGATTACGCTTTCTTTTACCTTTCTTTCTACCCACCTGTTTCCACTCACCACTATCCAAATCACTCAGCCCTTTCCCCAATGTATTCAGTCCTAGTCTCATCCTGTCCGTCACCCTTCCTAACCTTCTTTCCCTTATTCGTCTTCTTTTCCTCAGCCCCCTTCTTATTCTTGTCCTCAGGTTTATCCTTATCCTGCCTCTTCCCCTTCTTTCCTTTACCTATCACAAACAAGTCACCTTCGTCACTCGTAGTTTCATCCACCCCGCTCTTCCACTGTCTTTACCACTTCTGCCCTATCACAAGACCTAGTAAGCCTACCCCTACAGCTCCCCTCTTCCATGAACCCCGTTCATCATCTCCCTGCACTGCATTCATCATCACTAAGAATTTTCATCCATTTTCTCAACCATTCTCTCTTCCGCTCCTTTCACTTCTTTCATTTCCACTTTTGCACTCCTCAGCATTCCTCTCATTTCCTCTAACTCGCTCTTCAGCTCCTCACACTCTACCCTTAACCTCTCACTATCCACTTCTAATTGTCCTCTTACTTCCCCTCTCCAACCTCAATCCTCCTTCAGCACCCCTCCACCTCACTCAATCCTTCCATCCCAAACTTTCTCACCAATCACACACTAGCCTAGACCAATTGTCCTGCAGCTGCCACACCAGCAGTCCCTGTTCGGGCGCCAAAAAAAGAATGTGGCGGGATCACAAAAAAAACAAGTAACCTCTTCCACATAAACTAACCTATCTGGCTACCAAACCCACCCTCAATCACACTTTCCACTTAACACTACAAAATACAGCAGGACAATTGACCCATACCTACATAAGAACAAAAAAACACAAACAGGTACTCACCTCTGGCTTCTGCTACTCAGGGCTAGGCTGGGCTGTCCACTGGATATAGGCTATAGGCTAGCCGACACAACCACCGCCGACAACCAAGCACCAACAACGCCCCGAGACCCACACCCCACAAAAACTCAATAACCCAACAACTCAATGCAGATGACACCAACACCCCGAAAAAACACGACAACCACACGACTTACAGAAGTACAACAACCCGCCAAAACCAACACTGCCCCAACCACCACTAACAGACACCGAAAACAAAACACCACCACCAACCTTCTTAACCTCACCACAACTAGACAGACACACGCACAACAACTTCACAACCCCAAAATCTATCAATTACCACCAAAACAACTAAACACCTAAGGACAACTGCTGTCAAAACCAACTCTTGACTTGACCAGACGCCTCACTCTTTACGACTCTCGTAACAGACTTCCACTGACTCCCCACAGAGCGCCACAACAGACATGCTTCCGACCACCATTTAACCACTCCCATTCATTCTTCCCCCAATCTCTCTCTCTCTCTCTCTCTCTCTCTCTCTCTCTCTCTCTCTCTCTCTCTCACAACCTTTGGAGATGTTGTCAAATATAAACTATTATTACTCCTCCATAGCAGCTCTTCTGACACTCGGGACTGTCGCCACTGCTGCGGTTTTTTAGCCCGCTTTCCCCGGGAGAGCCGCTCGACCAGTGCAGCCTGATCACCAGTACCTCTCCTGAAGAGCCTGACGCTCAGTTCTTGGTTCAGCGTTTCCCCGCAAGAAGACCGCTGGTCCAGACCGGCAGCTCGATCGTCACCTTGGTTTATGATCGCCTACAGTCCTCCCAGCCTACCGGTTCTGCTGGTAGGCAGGGTAGGAGCTCTCGTAACAGCTCCACTGACATAAGAGACTGACGCTCCATTCCTTGGCCCAGCATTTCTCCACAAGAAGACCGCTGCTCCAGACCTGCAGCTTGATCGCCTCAGTGGTTGGTGCCATCGCCTGCAGTCCTCCCAGCCTGCTGGTTCTGCTAGTAGGCAGGGTAGGAGTGTCAGGTCTGCCTCACCTGTCCCTTCAACCTCTTCAGCGGAGTGACCATCACCGCTGTTCACGTGATGGTCCGGCTGGGACCACGCACACAGAGACCTGGGTGGGCTCCCCCTTAGGTCCTCTTAAGAGATTTCGACCTCGATGAGGACTGGGACGCGTCGGAGGACGGTATCGGCTCTCTCCTGTCAGGTGCTCGCTCAACCCCACCCAGACGACGGTTGTCATGGTGGCAGCAGACGTTTAGCCTACAGTACGAGTTCGTAACCTCCTCGGGAAAAGTTTTCTCAGGACGGTAACGTTTTCCTAGACTTCTGAGCGGCCATCACCGCACGGTGAAGGCTGATCATACTCGCTTCTCCGGCTGCTAGCACCACTGGGAAGGCGAGCGAGTATCCAGTTCCCCTCCCCCTTTCCCCCTTTCCCCCTCCCCCTCCCTATGGCTGCGAAGGGAAGGGGGAGGATCCTGCAGAGCATTCTCGTAGGATTCTATGTCGGGGACTACGTTCCTTGGGGGGGTTGGGGGGGGGGGGGGGAACTTCGGGTCCTACCGGACGCAAGTCCCTGTCTTTGAGGAAGGATCTTGCCCCATCCTCGATTTCTACGGGAATCGGGAGGACCACCACCCGATGATCGTATGAAGAATTCTGTGGGGGTTTCGCCGAGTGCTTAGAATTCTTCGGAGTTTCTAGCACTCTCTGAGCGTTCTGGTCTTCTACAATCTGCAAACACTTGGGCGAAACCACAGTCCAGAGTGGGTGAGACAAGAATCCCAGATAATTGTTACTACGATAATCGGGAATCTCGCCGAAGGCTCGAATCCCTTGAATTTCTAGCATTCGAAGGAGAAGCACTGCTGCTGAAGGAAGAATATCTCGGGAGGGGCTCAGCCTGGATGGACCTGACGGTCCGTCGCCTCAGTAGGCGACCAACCCCAGGATAGAGAAGTACAGGTGTGAACATCCAGTTCGGCTCGAACTATCGTCTTCAGTATCCTGTTATCACCATAGAAGTCTTCCTTCGGGAAAACTTCTCCTTTGCTCTCTTCATTAGAGAATGAAGGGTGTTGGCTTCCAGTCTTATCTTGTTCCTCGAATGGAAGAGAATTTAGGATGGAGGTCTATGTACAGGAACCTACAAATATACTACGTATATTGCCCTCGCGGCATGCTTATGTAATCAGTTGAATTGTCCGAGGTGTAGGCTACATCCGTAGTTAATCTACAGGTTGTGACCGAGACGAATAGTATCTTCTTAACCCTTAAACGCTGAGTGGAGGTATTTTACGTCGACATTTTTTGTCTCTCGGGTGCCAGCTGGACGTATTTTACGTCTACATATAAAGTTTTTTTTAAAGTTCGCGGAAAAAATATTACTTATAGGGCTACCAGGCCGAAAAACTCTTTAATCACGCGGCTTGGGGGATGCTGGGAGTTCATGGATCAAGGTGTTTGTTTTGTATACAATCGTTGCGCAAGCGCGAATTTCTTTCTTGCCGCACTAAAAATTACGGTGACACATCTAGGAAATTATTTCGTCACTATGACATAATTTTTGTACCATTTTAAATTAGCTGTTACATATGGTATTAAATATGAAAATGTGGGCATTTTTATGTAGAATACAACTAAAAAATACTCATGATTGTAGCTTTATCAGTTTTGAGATATTTTCATATAAATAACGATGTGCCAAATTTCAACCTTCAGTCAACTTTGACTACCAAAATGGTAAAAAAAACGCAATTGTAAGCTAAACCTCGTATATGTAGTAATATTCAATCATTTACCTTCATTTTGCAACAAATTGGAAGTCTCTACCACAATATTTCGATTTATGGTGAATTTATGAAAAAACTTTTTCCTTACATCCGCGCGGTAACTCTTCCGAAAAAAAAACCATACGTGCAATTGTGGTAATGTTTGCACCATTTTAAATTAGCCGTTACCTAAAGTTTTATATATGGAAATGTGCGCTACCGAAATGGTCGAAAAACGCAATTGTAAGCTAAAATGCTTATATTCTAGTCATATTTCAATCATTTCCTTTACTTCAATTTTGCAACAAAATTGGGAAGTCTCTAGCACATTATTTCGATTTATGGTGAATTTATGAAAATATCCCCACATAACTTATCCTGATCCGATCGCGCGGTAACTCTTCCAATAAAATCTACGTGAGATTGTGGTAATGTTGTCACCATTTTAAATTAGCCGTTACATAAAGTTTTTATATATGAAAATGTGCGCAATTTCATGTAGAATATAAAAAAAAATAATTGAAGGTTGTAGCTTTTCTCATTTTTGAAATATTTGTATATAAATCACGATAAATAGAAAAAAAAAACCACGTTCGGTCAACTTTGACTCTACCGAAATGGTCGAAAAACGCAATTGTAAGCTAAAACTCTTACAGTCTAGTAATATTCAGTCATTTATTTTAATCTTGAAACAAATTTGAAGTCTCTAGCACCAATATTTAGATTTATGGTGAATTAAAAAAAAAACTTTCCTTCCCTCTGCGTGCTGATTCTCCGCCGCAAATCTCCAAAATGCGTATGTCGCATTCTCGGAATATTTGCTCCATTTCATATTAGGCATTTCATAGAGTTTTATATATGAAAAATATGCAAAATTTCATGTAGAGAAAAAACGAAAAATAATTGAAGGTTGTAACTTTTCTAATTTCTGAAATAATTACATATAAAAAAAATAAATAGAAAAATTCGACATTCGGTCAACTTTAACTTGTCAGATATGGTAGAAAACTGCAATTGTAAGCTAATACTCTTACAGTATAGTAATATTCTATCATTTGTCTTCAGTTTTTTTTTTTTTTTTTTTTTTTTTTTGAAACAAATTGTAAGTCTCTAGGACAATACTTAGATTTAATGGTGAATTTTTGAAAAAAAAAATATTTGTTTTAATGTCCGCACGTTACGAATTCATGTATCATTTTGTGATAATATTTTCTCTGTGTAGCTTTTTATAATTTTTCAATGTGTTATATACCAAAATGATTGCAATTTAGTGTACATTACAACGAAAAAACAATTAACTCATTACCTTTAACTATTTTGCGCATAGCGCGATTTGAATACAGTTTTATATGAAATTTGTTTTCGTGCTATCATATATCGCATTATTTATACATTATAATGATAATGTTTTTTCATTTCTTTTGATGGTTGCATACTAAACTTCAGGCAATGACAAAAAAAGGAGCCAAAAATGAACTCTTAATCTTGAAAATAAGCGCGCTGGGATTTTTTGAAAAAAACATTTTTTCCGCTTCTGCGCTCACTCCGAGACCCCCCCAGCACACGGAAAACGATTTTTAATATACCCCTTCGGCGTTTAAGGGTTAATTGAACTGCAACTCGGGACTGCCCTGCAAACCTCCCAGGAGTTACCAGTTTCAATTTTGAGATACTTATGGTGTTGTTACAACAACAACACCTCAGCGTTTGCATTCACCGAAATCCGTTTCGATTAAATGCAAATGCTCGAGCGTATTTTTTGTGCTTGATGGTTCTAGCCGAACGCATTCCTTCTTGGAATGGATTACCTGGCAACTCAGGATGACGAGTGAGCGAGAGCTAGTGGTGTATGGGCTGCGTGCCGCGGCCAGTACCAGCTGGCTCTCCGAGATAGCACAGTCGGATTATGTCTCTCCTCTGCAATGATTGACTACCGAATCGAATCTCTGCCCGGCAATCACAGACTAAGGTCTCTGGTTGGCTGGAATTCTCACATACATGAATGACCATCTCTACTGCATCGCCTTGGACATTGCAAGAATGTTCAGACAGATATATCTCAATAGACTCGCTATCATCTTTCTGTTTACTGCACGGTAACAAGTCTGTAACCTAGTGTCCCGCTGCATCGCACCTGCCGCTGCGATAATGCGGAATGATTTCTTCAGACATCTGAGTTTGTCTTCTTGTGATGGTAATTGCTTCATAGCAAAGAAAGTTAAAGGAAAGGAGGACGCATTTTCGAGAAGTTCGGCAGCAAGGAGGTTTTCGCGCCACTGTTGGAGGCGCCTATGTTCGTGGTTGTTCCCAGAATCGGCAGGAGTGTTGTGGATCTCGTCGTTACGTGAGAAACGCCGCGATTTCTGATGCAATACCTCGTCTAGATTCATCTAAGAAGTTCTAGAAATCCCTGGAGTCGGTGACGTTCGCCGTAGGCTCCGCCCCCAGAGTGCGTGATAAATACGACGAACGAACTTTGGAGAGGAGTGATCGTAGAAGAGAGAGAGATCGTAAAAGAGAGATCACCAGTTTAGTCACAGAGAGACCACAGGATCAGATTATCAAGTGAGAGATCAGCAGCAGCAGAAATCTTCCGTGAGATACAAGGAAAAAGGAACCGACGAAGTATCAATCAGAAGAGGAGTTGTTCGAGAGTTGGTTGGTATTGGTCTAGTCGTCTTCAGGTGTGTCTACCGTGTTATCGACGACGGTCGACGCAGTGACTCCAGAGAAGAAAAGGTCCTGTTACAGGTGTTGGGGAAAATCCTGCCTTACAATAAGATTAGTTTCTGCAATACGGAGTCAAGAGGACATCCGCAATCGCCGATCTACATTTAGGAAGCCAGCGCTTCGAACCGCCAAATCCAGTAGCAAGTATTTCAATTGCCGCACTGTTCCCCCAGTTCATGCAGTGTAAGATTCTGTCTTTTTATGTAAATAGGAGATACCATTCTGCATTTACCTTTGTTAGTAAGCTTTGTAAATAAACCGTTTGTTGTGTTAGTGTTTCTTTCTATATTCATATCCCCAGTTTTCAACTGTTTGTGTTAATAAGTTTTTTTTTTTTTATTTTATATCGAACCTGAAGCGGACCTCCCTCAGAGGCCGTAAAACATTGTCTCTGAGAGATCTCAGGGTCCGTAACATTTGTGGCGACCTTGCCTAGGCTATCAACACTATAACAGTTTGAAACAGGGAGGACATAGAAAGAATCAGAATGAGTGAGATGGTGAAAAGAGTTTATTGAGTCGGGTAAGCTACTAGGTCTAGAGGGGAATAATCTCCGTGAGTATGTTGAGAAGAAAGAAAGAGAAAAAGTATGAGAGAGATGAGAAAGCGGCTGAGAGAGAGAGAGAAGTAATGAGAATGCAGCAGGAGGAAAGAGAAAAAGTACGTATGCATGAACAGGAAGAGAGAGAAAAAGAGCGTATGCATGAGTTGGAAATTGCTCGGTTAAGGGGAAAGTACTTGTAAACAGTCGGTCAGGCGAGAACGAAAACCGAAGCTAATACGTTAGGTATGAGTGCAGTGCTAAAAAAATTAGTACCAAAGTTTGATGAGGAAGATGTTACGACATATTTCATGTGTTTTGAGAAGTTAATGAAACGAGTAGGTTCTAAAGAAACGTGGACTATATATTTGCAATCAGTTTTGAGTGGTAGGGCACTTACTGTGTATAGTTGCATGTCTAAGGAGGAATGTGATAATTACGATATAGTGAAAGAAACCGTTTCTTAGGCGTATAGGCTAGTACCAGAGGCGTACCGTAAGAAATTTAGAAAATTTGAGAAAGGATGAAAATATTACGTATGTAGAATACGGTAAGAAGTTAGATAGGCTGTTTTTTTGATGGTTAACTTCTGCTAAGGTTGAGGATTTTGATATGTTTGAAGAAAACTTAATGTTGTTAGAAAAACTTCAAAGATAACGTATCCCCTGAGATTAACAAACTTTATATAGAGGATAGGCGAGAAGTATCTTTTGCAGGAGCAACTAGGCTAGCTGACGAATATAGTCTACTCATAATTTGAGTGTAAGTAAGAAACGAAATATCCTTCGTCTGGTAGAGTACAAAGCAGTAAAAGTTTGTCCTAGTAATAGCAATGCGAGTAGAAGTGACTACGTATTCCTGTTATACATGCGGAAAACCTGGTCATACGTCTAAGGTTTGTAAGAGTAGAATGGCATATAATGGCTCAGAATTAACTTGTTTCCGATGTAATGGGAAGGGCATTTAGCGAGGAATTGTGCAGTAGAAAGGAAGGACGGTAAGAAACCAGTATCACTAGTTAACCTTTCGTCAAGTAGGGATGATGTGATGAGAGAAACTAGGAAAGTTTTTGGAGAATTTCTGTCGGAAGGCGTAGTTTCCTCTCTTGGAGGAGTAGATTCGAGAGAAGTAGTCTTGCTCCGAGACACAGGGGCGCTGTCTCACTTGATAAGGAGTGAGTGTGTGCCGAACAGGGCAGAAATCAATATGGAAGAGAAAATTATGTTAGGTGGATTTCCTAACACTTGTGTTCTTTGTCCTTTGTTGAAGTTGAATTTAGAAAGTCAGGTAGTGTCAGGAGAAGTAAAACTTGCAGTTGTGGACAGTTTGCCCGTCGAAGGCGTTGACATTATTGTCGGTAATGACTTAGCTTTATCCAAGAATGTGAATCCTGTTGTGAGGAATATTCTAGTGCCTGAAATGGTAGTAACTAGGTCGGGTTTAGATACAAACGTAGGACTACGGTCAGAGTAAGTTCTGGATTAGAAACGAGTGTAAGTTCTTGGATTCGAACGAGTGTAAGTCGTGGATTCGAACGAGTGTAAGTTCGTGGATTCGAACGAGTGTGAGTTCGTGGATTCGAACGCGAGAGAGAGTTCGTGGATTCGAACGAGTGTGATAGAGGTAGCGAGGTTGATCTTGGCATGAATGTGGCTGAGAGACCTAACTCTATCATAGACAGTAATAGCCAAGGGAAAGGCATAGCTGTCGAGAGTAACGTAGTAAATGTACCAGTATCTAGTCCTAGTTACGGTGATGAATTAGGCTCTTAACATTTTGGATAAGGATGAGGCTAATAAGGTTCAGAAAAGAGGATGAGACACTAACCCGAATTTTTGAATGTGAGGCTGGATGATGATCTCGAGGTGTGTAAGGAAAAACTTTTTTGTGTAAAGGACGAAATTTTGTGGCATGTTCGTCTAAGTCAGGTAGTGAAGGGGGAATCACAGGAAAATTCGTAGTTTCTAGGAAGCTTCATGAATTAATTTTGAAGTTAACACATGATGAGCAAGGACATTTGGGAGTAAATGAAACTTTCAAGTGTATTAGTAGGGAGTACTTTTGGCCTAAGATGAAGAATGATGTGTGTTTTGAGAGGTTTGCTTTAAACTGTCATGAATATCAAATTGCCGGGAAAAACTGATTCAAGTAATTCCTAGAGTTCAGTTGTAATATTCCTTCAGTAGGCTTATCTTTTGATGATGTAATATAAATGTTTGGAACTTTGCCTAGAAGTAAGGGTAGAGGATAATTGCATAACTAATCTTGAGTATTGTAAAACAATCTAAGAGATGTTTTGGCAGCTTGCGGAGGAGAACGGTAGCGCTTGGCACTTAGCGAAAGAAAACCCGAATGGAAGTCAAGGGGGAACTGAAGGAAAGCTTGATCTTATAACAAAAGAGAGAAGTTTGTGTGTAAGAGATAAAGTTTTAGTACTAGTCTCGAGAGAAAGTCCATTTTTACCTTATAAATATGAAGGTCCTTTTTCAGTTTTTAGAGAAGAGGGGAAATATATATCATAGAATTAATGTGGGTAAGAGTAGAGCAAAGGCAATGATGTAAATTTGCTTCAGATTAATAAAAACAATGCCCGTGCCTTGGCCTCCGCCCATGTAACAGTGTTACTGAGTGGGATTAGTTTGAGAAAAGCACAAGATGTGTTTTAGTATTATAAGTTTTAATCAGAGTTCAGAAAACGGAAAAGTAAGAGAGAAGGATAATGTTATAGTTAGTAGCCTCTCTAGAGATTTCTCAGAATGAGTAGCCTAATAGCCGTTTTCTGTTATCGTACGAGTGAGTGGGGAAGTGTGCGTGTTTGACTGGATGAAAGCTTTATGCAGAATTGTTTCCCCGCTGTTTAATTTTTGCTTCTCTTTAAAAAAAAAATAAAAATCAGTTGATTTCATTTTTTTTCTTTTTTTTCTCTTTTGGGGGGCGTGTGATGGTAATTGCTTCATAGCAAAGAAAGTTAAAGGAAAGGAGAACGCATTTTCGAGAAGTTCGGGCAGCAAGGAGGTTTTCGCGCCAGGGGGGGCTGTTTGGAGGCGCCTATGTTCGTGTTTGTTCCAGAATCAGCAGGAGTGTTGTGGATCTCGTCGTTACGTGAGAAACGCCGCGATTTCTGATGCAATACCTCGTCTAGATTCATCTAAGAAGTTCTAGAAATCCCTGGAGTCTGTGACGTTCGCCGTAGGCTCCGCCCCCAGAGTGCTGTATAAATACGACGAACGAACTTTGGAGAGGAGTGATCGTAGAAGAGAGAGAGATCGTAAAAGAGAGATCACCAGTTTAGTCACAGAGAGCCACAGATCAGATTACAGTGAGAGATCAGCAGCAGCAGAGATCTTCCGTGAGATACATTTGGAAAAAGGAACCGACGAAGTATCAATCAGAAGAGGAAGTTGTTTGAGAGTTGGTTGGATATTGGTCTAGTCGTCTTCAGGTGTGGTCTACCGTGTTATCTCGACGTCGAGCAGACTTCAGAGAAGAAAAGGTCCTGTTACAGGTGTTGGGGAAATCCTGCCTTACAAGAAGGTTAGTTTCTGCAATACGGAGTCAAGAGGACATCCGCAATCGCCGATCTACATTTAGGAAGCCAGCCCTTCGAACCGCCAAATCCAGTAGCAAGTATTTCAATTGCCGCACTGTTCCCCCCTTCCCCAGTTCATGCAGTGTAAGATTCTGTCTTTTTATGTAAATAGGAGATACCATTCTGCATTTACCTTTGTTAGTAAGCTTGTAAATAAACCTTTGTTGTGTTAGTGTTTCTTTCTATATTCATATCCCCAGTTTCAACTGTTTGTGTTGATAAGTTTTTTTTTTTTTATTTTATATCGAACCTGAAGCGGACCTCCCTCAGAGGCCGTAACATTGTCTCTGAGAGATCTCAGGGTCCGTAACACTTCTAAATATATATTTCGTTTTCGTAGGTGTGCATTGTTTCATTGTTCACCCTGAATTGTAGAATGTATAACGGAAGACATTGCCTGTTCCCCACCCCGCCCTGCCAGCTCTACTTCCAGGTATATAGATGTCCTCCCCGGATAAAGCTGGGAAGATGATGATGATGATTCAGCCCATGAGAAAGCGGTTCGTTCAGGCAGTACAATTCTCCTCGTGTTTTCATTACTGGAAAGCGCTCCGCTTTCATTGCAACACCGATTTCTCACCGAACATCAATGAAGTAGCGGTTTAGCGTTTTCAGTCCTTTGTAAATCACAGGGATTAAGCCGTCTTCGCAGGTTGGTGTTATTGGCGGGACTTTTCTATGTTCAGATTCGTGAGAGTTACTTCTCTCGATTCGGCTTTGAAGATGTAGGTCGGCATTCACCTATCACTTTCGTCTTCAATTTCACAGTGTTGTTTCTCTTTAGTTGAGATTCAGCTACTATGAGAACTGTCTTGCCATCAGGACCTCGGTCTCTAGAAGGCAATTGACTTTTGCCTGTTGGGCACATGCCTTGAGAGAATCATCATCTCGCCTTCTGGCATTGGTGGCAACAGATAGACGATTTGTATGGTCTCTCGGCATAACCCTTCAAAAGGCGAGGGTCACGTGACTACGCCTGGGATGCTTGGACAGCTCGCCTCACACAACCGAACGCAGTCAGTCGGCAGCTGTCGAAGCGTCCAAGACCGTCATAAGCTATGCTGTGGGACTTTGTATCGGTTGTTCCAGATCAGTTATTACTTCGTCCTACTAGCGTGTTCCGGTACCCATAACCATCCAGGACTGCCCACAGGTCCTTGGAACCTCATTTCCTGGACCATTGTGGATGCTTGCAAGATGTGTTTGCTTACCCAGCTCCTTGAGAGGACAAGTTGCATCTCGTCCATGGTGCAGGTTGTGGAGGTAAGAAGGATGCGAGAGTGACTGGCTCTCCCCATTCCCCGTCCTTCGGGTTGAGGATAGGACTCGAACTCACACTGGCTGGTAAGACGATTGATGTGGTAAGCCTATACATAAACATCCTTTTTATGTTGCTTATCAGAATCATAGAAACAATCCTGCTCCTTCCTTTAGCAAGGGGAGGAAGGAGACTGACAATAATGCAAACCCTTCCCAGAACTTTGCATTAATGTCTCCGACGCCAATATTCTTCACAGCCCTTTTTCGGATGAGTCACGATCCCTCACTCATTTCGAAAAGGCCCAGAAGTCTGACTCTTGAATCACGCAGCTCCTATACTCCCGATCAAGTTGTCAGAGGCAGCAGGGCACTCCTCCTGACTCGCTCTTACGACCAGGAGGAGTAGCCTAGGTGCGCAGAAACTCGTCAGTTCTAGAGGCTCACTCAGATTCTTCCCACCAATCAGTGAGTCTTCCTATTGTTAAAGGACCAAAAGGTTTGTATTACATATTGGAACAAATAACAATTTGTCGAAATTGTATTTTTCCTAATTTTACAAACCTGAGGTCCTTAAGCAAATATGCCCACCTCATGCCACCCCTCAATCTGAACCTGGGCCGAAAGGCATAGTGGAGTGTTTACATCTGGGCAGGCTAGCCCCCACGGTAGTTACTGCCTGACCCCCTTGTTCAAGATTCAACGGCCGTAATTCCAGCTACGCCGAAAGTATATTCCTATTGTTAAAGGACCTTAGGTTTGTATAGTTAGGGAAAATACAATTTTCGACATTGTTTTTTATTTTAAAAGTTTTTATGGAATAACAGTAACTTTTCAATTCTCTCCTATGTGCATTAGCTTGAATTCCATGTTGTTAGTAGGGAGTCAGTGATAACCTTTGAAGCTAATCTGCCTCATGTTTGCTTGTGGTGAGTTTGCCTCCATGCCTGCATATTTTGTTTGCCTTTGTAGTTGATTCCTTCAACCAGAAACTTTCAGAACAGTCAGACACTTGTAGTTTTTTGTAATATCATTTGTTAGCACAAATAACTAAAGCAGAAGTGACGTTGTATACTAAACAGAAAACAGGTGTACAGTATTTGAGAGCATGACAGCTAGAATTATTTCATTTTTCCAATTTTTTTGCAAGGAGTAACAATGAAAGTTCTTGTGGAAGACATTTAGAACACCTTAGGTTAAGTGTAGGCAAGTTCTTGTGATTTTTTTGATAAAATTGTGATTAGGAAATTCAACAGAACTCCAGAAGTTTTTACTTTTTCAAAGATATAATTTGGGAGATGGCTGCTGAAGACCAAAATAGAAAACAATATTCAGAACATAGTAGAATAAAGAAGAAAAAACTTTCTTCGTGGTAGATTGACTTTTAAATACACAGCAGTTGTTTTAGGTAGTGAAAAAGGATGACAGATATGCTTTTTTTAAAAAGTGGAATTGCAATCATGAGGAACACCTAGAATATTAGATGAGTAGCATGTAGTTTAAAGAAACTATGTCATATAAAAATTGTAGGTAGAAGATCCAGTGTACTGCATAGCAATCTTAATTATATTAGAGGTTAATATTACCCCTCCATAATTTCCACCATGCACTTATTTTAGCTTAATCCTGTTAGGAGATCAGCAACCATGGACTAGTGCAAATGAAGTAGCAACAAGCTAATTTTCTATATCAAACCATTTATTGGGCACACTGTTAAATATTATGTTAAACTAGTAGGTCAAGAACACTAACATAAGGAATACCAGAGATTATATTTTGTCAACATTATTGAAGCCCGTAACTGAGCGATTTTTGTTTAGTATTGTTGCCTAAAAGTTGGAAAAGCTTTATTATCAGAGCAGGGTTTCCAAGAGGTTATTTTTTTATCAACTCTGGTATTCAGTAGTCTCACCTGTGGAATGGTATCCTTACATATATATACATATATTATAAACACATTACGTAATATGATAAAAGGGAGTTACAAATTCTAATGTAATTTGTATAGGCTATAAGTTATTTATTATTGTGTAACTCATAAGGTGTCATAGTTTAAAATATATTTAAAGGTTTTTCAAATTGTGGTTACTATACCCTATCGGCTCCTTTAAGGTGGTGTCCCCCACGTTACCAAATGTACTTCTCTCGAGTTTTTAAAGGCCTACCCTTCCAATTTACCCCTTTTAATCCGTGGGTTTGTCAAGGAGGTTTAACCTCCTTGGCGTTTGTTAATGTCTCCTGGGAGCAGTATACTTCTGGGTGTTCCCTATTGCCTCGACCTCCTTCGAAAATATTTCCATTCTTCCAGGTCTCCCTTTTTCATATAGGCCTAATTAAATCTCTTTTTGGACCTTTCTGTGATTATCACAAGCTACTGGAGTTCCGCATTTTTAATATACTTGGTTTTGTGTTAATTTACTGCATATATATATATATATATATATATATATATATATATATATATATATATATATATATAATATGTATGTATGTATATGAGAGAGAGAGAGCTATAGACATTTAAAAAGGATTGTGTATGTAGAGTAGACAGATAAGAGAAACGTAGCAAATGTACATAGTAGGTTACACAAATAAGATTATCGGCAGTTATTTAATTTATCTATTCATATTATGGTCCTCCGTTTCTTTCCAGTAAAGTATTCATAACATTTTCCATGTTGTTTGTAAGGCGACAGACTCCTTAATGAGTCAGTGACAGCGAGTGTTTTGATGAGCTTCCCTTGTGGAGGCGTGGGCTGTTTGACATATTTATGCCCTGAGGTCAGCTTAACTCTTTCATATCCGCTTAGTTTTGAGCACTGTCCCCAAATATCCGAGGTGTCTGGGAGCGCTCGACAGTACGAAAAATTATTTTGAAAATTCAGCATAAAATTTTATGCCAACAACGTTCATTTTGCTGTCTTTTTTTCTAAATGTTAGTATTTTATGGTGGAATAGTCAGGATAAGAGTCCCAGCCCTCTAATTACAAAAAAATGTGAGTATTTCAAAAAAAAAACAAAACAAAAAAATTCTTTACTTTTTTTTATATTTTTGTTCCTAACCCAAAAACTGAAAGTCAGGCGAATTAATTATTTTTTATGAGAAAGCCAATAAAATTCCCTAAATATCACATATAAAGAATGAAAAATGATAAGTCCAGTCTGTGAAAAAATTGATAGAAAAGAGGATAAGAAACATAGCGCTCCGCCTGGCGCATAGTGAGAATTATCGCTGATTTTTTTTTTTTTTTTTTTTTTTTTTTTTTTTTTTTTTTTTTTTTTGAAGAGCCCTATCTCGGTTATTTTTCATTGAAATTCCTTTGTAAATATATGAAAATGTAGAGGAAACGTTGAAGAATAAAGGAAGGTCAAGAAAAATGGCTTTGGATACGGCAACAGTTTCATTTTGATGTTATAAATTGATCGAAATGAAAAAATTTTTACCGTTGTCAACATTTATTGCTAGAATAACAATTTTTGAAGAGCCCTAACTTGGTTATTTTTCATAAAAATTACTTTGTAAATATATGAAAATGTAGAGGAAAAGTTGAAGAATAAAGGGAGAATTAAGAAAAATGGCTTTGGGGTCACTGAGAGGGAAGTGTAGGTGCGATCAGCTGATTTCATTGTGAGAATTTTACTACGCCAGGGATTTGAGCATGCGCAGTACAGAAACTACTTTGCTGGCGTATTGATACCCAAGATACACGGTCCAAGGAATGATCTAGCCTATGGAAATCGCTACTTGTCCGAAAATAAAAAAAAAATGCCCCTGCCACACGTACGAAAAATTTCGGTAAATTTTACGTACTGCTACGTCAGTGGGATAGATAGGGGATAGAATATTTTTACGTACTATACGTCAGTTGGACATGAAAGGGTTAACACCTGAGAGAAGAACTGGCAGCGCTGGAAATTTTTTTTGCCACGTTTAAGAATAAACTTGTTGTTTTATTGTTGTAAAATGCTAGAAAATTACGAGGGCTTTTAATAATTGCCAAAATTAATCAACAACCAATTGTTTGTGTAGTATAACTTATGCTGCCTTCATATACCATAAAAAGTTGAGTTGGAATATTTGATGTGGCAGCGCCAGCAACGGAGGAGACCCCACCCAAATCACCTTGAAGGAGCCGATAGGGTTTAACATCATCTTCAACCTGTTGTTCATTTGTCCTAAATGTTAAATAAACCTTTTATTTTAAATATGCATATTTCAGATAATGGAAAAAGTCTAGTAGAAGATAAATCTGGACCACTGAAAAAAGGAAATATAGGATCAAAGGAATCAGAAAGTACCTCATCTGAAAAGAAAGCAGAGGAAGATGAGCAGGTAAGTAATGCCGATGACTTTTAGGATTGCATATTTTTACTTGCACAGTAACTATCTGCCATCCCAAAAAAAAAAAACCATATCACAAACTTGCAAAATAGAAGTCTAAACCAAAAGGCCTCCAAAACTTCACTAGCTAGATACCTGAAAATGAATTACATTGTTAGGGTTCATATTTGAAATCAAGAAAGAAATTATGATAAGATTAAATTCTGTATAAATAAAATTGATAATTAAAGAATAAATGGAACTAGTTCCACTTAATGCACGTAGGCAGACATGCTAGATCCTCCGTGTAGGTTTTGCCATATCCTTCCTCACTGGAGACATACCCTCACCTGCTGTGTAGTACCTGTTGAGGCTAGTGCTGCTCTCCCAGTCTCACTTGGCACTTGGCTGCAACTGGTTGTCTGTTACCAAAGCTGCTGTTACTTATACCTTAGTTGGCATAAATGACCTTTTACATGTTCTGTTTTCAGATCAGCTATTCTTGTGGTATCCTGTGTGCCTCTTGTTTGGCTTGGCTCCTCTGCTTATCCTATGTCTATTATGTCGATCGTGGTAGCTACGTCTGCAATTTTGTCACTTCATGTGGACTTCTGCACATGCTACTCCTTCATCGTGAACCTTATAGTAAGATACTTTTCTATCCAATGGAGATGGGGTTGCTACGCAGCTTCATGAGCCGTCACTATAGGTCCTAGGGAGAAGGTTGTGGGCAACACTACTTTTAGGTAGGAAGAGGTATATGTACAGTAACAGACTTTTCCTCTAAGTACGTACCTGTACCATTAAATAATTTCTCTCGAATACCAGTCATGGAGCAGTGCTTCTGACTTCTTGAACTCTCACCTGGGTAAAGTGCTATCTCCCTGCTTATCAATTTGTATGCCCAAGTGGTAACCACTAAAGCAGGATGAAGTAATATTTATTTACACCATCTCCTTTTGCTAGCTCTTGATAATGAACTGGCATTGACTTGAAGGTATAAGATAAGATTTCTGTGCAGAAGTACTGAAGTACTGCAAAACTTTCACAGGGACAAGAGCATCTCATCTTTGTTCATATATTCTAAGTCTGAAAGGTAGGGGATCAAAAAGCTCTTGAATCTGTCATTGGTGACAGATGGATTTTGATTTTCCACTTCTGTATGCTGAGCTAGGTAAAGATTGTTTGTATTCACAAGTAAGTCTGATGGCAGTCTAGAGCAGTGAGAATTGTTGTCTACAAAATAAAAGCCCTTTGTTGTACATCAGGTTTGAAATGGATGTTATGAAATATAGGTGAAAATAGTATTTTAGAGGCAGTTAGCTGTAAGCACCAGGCAATCTTTGTAAATTCTATGTAAAGGATGTAACAAGAGTGAATAGATACTTATTCATTGGGACTGGTTTGTAGCAACTTGCTAGTTTTTACCTTTTGGAGAGACTCATGGAAATCGTCATGATTTTGGTTCTCTCATTTCTTATTCACTTATGCATGGCATCTTAGATACATAGACTTCTTGGGTTGCCAGCTTCTGCATCTTGCATATTTTCCTGAGTTCTGATACAAGTACAATCACAAGCACGTTGGACTCTGAAGGGACTCATTTTTACTTACTTTAACCACTTGAATTACAAGACTATTTGTTTTGTGGGTATGAGTTGTGAAGTGACGTCATGGCGGTCGCCATGTTTATGACATCACTGAGTATCTTGAATGTGAAGCCAGCACCTTACCAGAAGTGCAAGTGTTACGGACTCCGAGATCTCAGAGACAATGTTACGGTGTCAAAATATCTTGGAAAGGGTCGACACAATGTTACGACCTCTGAGGGAGGTCCGCTTCAGGTTCGATATGAAATAATAAAAAAAAATATTTTTCAACACCAACAGTTGAAACTGGGGATAGGAATATAGAAAGAAACACTAACACAACAAAGGGTTATTTTTACAAGCTTACTAACAAAGGTAAATGCAGAATGGCATCTCCTATTTACATAAAAAGATAGAATCTTTACACTGCGTGAACTGGGGAAACTGTGAGGCAATTCAAATACTTGCTACTCGATTTTGCGATTGAGGCGAAGGCTTCATAAATGTAGAGCGGCAATTGCAGTCATCCTCTTGACTCCGTATTGCAGAAACTAGTCAACTTGAAAGGCAGGAAATACCCAAAACCTCTAGCAGGACCTTTTCTTCTCTGCAGCCTGCTCGACGTCGAGATAACACGAGATAATTCGTCCACTCCTGAAGACGACTAGACCAATATCCAACCAACTCCCGAACAACTCTTCTTTTGATCCTTCGTCGGTCCTTCCTTCGTCTCTAGTCTCTCTCTGCTGATCTCTCACTATAATCTGATCCGTGGCTCCTTGCTAACTGGTGATCTCTTTCTTTTACGATCTCTTCCTCTTACGATCACTGTTTTGCTCCTACTTCCTCCGTCGTATTTATACGGCATCCTTGGGGGCGGAGCCTACGGCGAGCTCACCGACTCCCGAGGTTTCTAGACATTCTTAGATGAATCTAGATGAGGTATTGCATCAGAAAATTGTGGTGTTTCTCACGTAACATTGGCACGTTTTGCGCTCCACAACACGCCCGATGATTCCAGAACAACCACGAAGACAGGCGCCTCCAACACGGGTGCGAAGCCTTCTTACTGCCGAACTTTCGAAAATGCGTTCTCCTTTCCTTTAACTTCCTTTGCTATGAGTCAATTACCATCACACGCCCCCCCCAAAAGAGAAAAAAAAAAATGAAATCAATTGATTTGATTTTTTTTTTCTAAAGAGAAGCAAGAATTAAACAGCGGGGAAACAATTTCTGCATAAAGCTTTAATTCCAGTCTAACACGCACACTTCCCCACTCACACACTCACTCGTGCGATAACAGAAAACGGTTATTAGGGTACTCATTCTGAGAAATCTCTAGAGAGGCTATCTGCTATAACGTTATCCTTCTCTCTTACTTTTTCCGTTTTCTGAACTTTGCTTAAAACTTATAAATACTAAAACACCTCTTGTGTTTTTCCCAAAACTAATCTCACTCAGTATCACTGTTACACGGGCGGAGGCCACGGCACTGGGCGTTGTTTATAATTCTGAAGCAACTTTACATTCATTGCCTTTGCTCTACTCTTACCCACAATAATTCTATGATATATATTTCCCCTCTTCTCTAACACTGAAAAAGGACCTTCGAACTTATAAGGTAAAAATGGACTTTCTCTCGAGACTAGTACTAAAGCTTTATCTCTTACACACAAACTTCTTTTGTTTGCTCTTAGATTATGTTTCCCTTTAACCCTTAATGCCGAAGCGGTAAAAAAAAAAAATGTCTCCCGTGTGCCGGAGACGTTTCAGAGTGAGCTCGAAGCGAAGGAACGGATATTTTTTTCAAAAAATCACAGCGCGCTTAGTTTTGAAGATTAAGAGTTCATTTTTGGCTCCTTTTTTTGTCATTACCTGAAGTTTAGTATGCAACCATCAGAAATGAAAAAAATTAACATTATCATATATATAATGCGATATATGATAGCGCAAAAACGAAATTTCATATATAATTATATTCAAATCGCGCTGTGCGCAAAACGGATAAAGGTAACAAGTTACTTTTTTCGTTGTAATGTACACTAAATTGCAATCATTTTGGTATATAACACATTGTAAAACGATAAAAGCAACACAGAGAAAATATTATCACAAAATAATGCATGAATTCGTAACGTGCAGACGTAAACAAATATTGGTTTTTTTCAAAAATTCACCATAAATCTAGATATTGTCCTAGAGACTTCCAATTTCTTTCAAAATGAAGACAAATTATTGAATATTACTATACTGTAAGAATATTAGCTTACAAATGCAGTTTTCTTCGACATATCTGACGAGTTAAATTTGACCAAATGTCAAATTTTTTTATATATTTTTTTGATATATTTTTTTTTATATGCAATTATTTCGGAAATAAGAAAAGCTACAACTTTCAAATATTTTTCGTTTTATTCTACATGAAATTGTGCATATTTTCATATATAAAACTCTATGAAATGCCTAATATGTAACGGAGCAAATATTCCGAGAATGGGACTTACGCATTTCGGAGATTTGTGGTGGAGAATCTGCGCGCGGAGGGAAGGAAAGTTTTTTTTAAAAATTCACCATAAATTTAAATATTGTGCTAGAGACTTCGAATTTGTTTCATGATGAAGATAAATGACTGAATATTACTAGACTGCAAGAGTTTATCTTACAATTGCGTTTTTCGACCATTTGGGTAGAGTCAAATTTGACCGAACGTGGTTTTTTTCTATTTATCGTGATTTATATGCAAATATTTCGAAAATGAGAAAAGCTACAAACCTTCAACTATTTTTTTGTTGTATTATACGTGAAATTGCGCACATTTTCATATATAACACTTTATGTAACGGCTAATTTAAAATGGTGCAAACATTACCACAATCTCGCGTGTGATTTTTTCGGAAGAGTTACCGCGCAGACGTAAAGAAAATGTTATTTTTTTTCATAAATTCACCATAAATCGAAATATTTGCTAGAGACTTCCAATTTGTTGCAAAATGAAGGTAAATGCTTGAATATTACTAGAATATAAGCGTTTTAGCTTACAATTGCGTTTTTCGACCATTTCGGTAGCAAAATTGACCGAAGGTTGAAATTTGTCACTTATCATTTTTTATATGAAAATATTTCAAAATTGATAAAAATCTACAACCATGGGTTGTTTTTAGTTGTATTGTGCATGAAATTGCGCATTTTCATATATAAAAACTTTATGTAACGGCTAATTTAAAAATGGTGGAAACATTACCACAATCGCATGTATGATTTTTTTCGGAAGAGTTATCGCGCGGACGTAAGGAAAAAGTTTTTTCATAAATTCACCATAAATCGAAATATTGTGCGAGAGACTTCCAATTAGTTGCAAAATTAAGTTAAATGATTGAATATTACTATATAAGAGTTTTAGCTTACAATTGCATTTTTCGACCATTTCGGTAGAGCAAAGTGGACCAAAGGTTGAAATTTTGGCACTTATCGTTATTTATATGAAAATATCTCAAAACTGATAAAAGCTACAATCATGAGTATTTTTTTGTTGTATTCTACATAAAAATGCGCACATTTTCATATAATTACTTCCATGTAACGGCTAATTTAAAATGGTAAAAAAAATATATCAAAGTGACGAAATAATTTCCGAGATGTGTCAGATACTTTTTAGTGGCGGAACAAAGAAATTTGCGCTTGCGCGCCTGTGAACGATTGTAAACAAAACAACAGCTTGATCCGTGAACTCCCAGCATCCCCCAAGACGCGTGATTCAAGAGTTTTCTGCTGGTAGGCCTAAAAGTATTTTTCCGCGAATTTTTAAAAAACCTTTTGTATGTCGACGTAAAATACGTCCAGTCGGCACCCAGAGAGACAAAAAAAAATGTCAACGTAAAATACGTCCAGTCAGCGTTTAAGGGTTAAGTTCCCCTTGACTTCCTTTCGCGTTTTCTTTCGCTAAGTGCCAAACGCTTCCGTTCTCCTCCGCTAACTGCCAAATATCTCTTAGATTGTTTTTATAATAATCAAGATTAGTTATACAATCATCTCTACCCTTACTTCTAGACAAAGTTCCAAACATATTTATAAATTCATTCTCTAAAGATAAGCCTACTGAAGGAATATTACACAACTGAACTCTGGGAATTACATGAATCGGTTTCCTGGCAATTTGATATTCATGACAGTTTAAAAGATATCTCTTAAAACATACTAATTTTTCATTTAGGCCAAAAGTACACTCTACTAATACACTTGAAAGTTTAATTTATTACCCAAACGGTCCTGATCCATATGTGCTGACTTCAAAACTAGTTGCACGAAGCTTCCTAGGAACTAACTAATTGTTTCGGTGACTTCCCCTTTACTACCTGACTTCGGTCGAACATAACGACAAAACTTTGTCCTTTAAACAAAAAGTTTCCTTACACACATCATCGAGATCATCATCCAGCTCATATTCAAAAATTCGGGTTAGTGTCTCATCCTCTTTCTGCAACTTGACTAGCTCATCCTTATCCAAAACGTTAGAGCCTAATTCATCACCGTAACTAGTACTAGATACTGGTACGTTTACTACGTTACTCTCGACAGCTACGCCTTCCCCTTGGCTTTCACTGTCAACGATAGAGTTAGGTCTCTCAGCCACATTCATGCCAAGATCAACCTCGCTACCTCTATCACACTCGTTCGAATCCACGAACTCACTCACGTTCGAATCCACGAACTCACTCACGTTCGAATCCACGAACTCACACTCGTTCGAATCCACGAGCTTACACTCGTTCGAATCCACGAACTTACTCACGTTCGCAATCCACGAACAAATTATGACCGTAGTGCATGGTCCTGTATCTAAACCCGACCTAGTTACTACCATTTCAAGCACTGGAATATTCCTCACAACAGGATTCACATTCTTGGATAAAGCTAAGTCATTACCGACAATATTGTCAACGCCTTCGACGGGCAAACTGTCCACAACGGCAAGTTTTACTTCTCCTGACACTACCTGACTTTCTAAATTCAACTTCAACGAAGGACAAAGAACACAAGTGTTAGGAAATCCACCTAACATGACTTTCTCTTCCATATTGATTTCTGCCCCGTTCGGCACACACACTCTTCGAATCAGTGAGACAGCAGCGCCTGTGTCTCGAAGCAAGACTACTTCTCTCGAATCTACTCCTCCAAGAAAGGAAACTACGCCTTCCGACAGAAATTCACCAAAAACTTTCCTAGTTTTTTCTCATCACATCATTCCTACTTGACGAAAGGTTAACTAGCGATACTGGTTTCTTACCGTCCTTTTTTTCTACTGCACAATTTCTCGCTAAATGCCCTTTCCCATTACTACATCAGAAAGTTAATTCTGAGCCACTATATGCCATTCTACTCTTACAAACCTTAGATGTATGACCAGGTTTTCCGCATGTATAACAGGAATAGTCACTTCTACTCGCATTGCTATTACTAGGACTGAAACCTTTACTGCTTTGTACTCTACCAGACGAAGGATCGTTTCATTTCTTACTAACACTCAAATTATGAGTGTCAGCTAGCCTAGTTGCTCCTGCAAACGATACTTCTTGCCTATCTTCTATATAAAGTTTAATCTCAGGGGATACTTTATCTTTGAAGTTTTCTAACAACATTAAGTTCTTCAAAAAAAAAAAAAAAAATATCAAAATCCTCAACCTTAGCAGAAGTTAACCAATCAAAAAACAGCCTTTCTAACTTATTTTACCGTTATTTCTACATACGAATAAGATTTTCATCCTTTCTCAAATTTTCTAAATTTCTTACGGTACGCTTCTGGTACTAACCTATATGCGCTAAGAACAGTTTCTTTCACAATATCGTAATTATCACATTCCTCCTTAGACATGCAACTATACACAGTAAGTGCCCTACCACTCAAACTGACTGCAAATATAAAGTCCACGTTTCTTTAGGAGAACCTACTCGTTCCATTAACTTCTCACATGAAATATGTCGTAACATCTTCCTCATCGAACTTTGGTACTAATTTTAACACAGTACTCATACCTAACCTATCAGCTTCGTTTTTTAGTTCTCGCCTGACCAACTGTTACGAGTTCTTTCCCTTAACCGAACAATTTCCAACTCATGCATACGTACTTATTCTATTTCTTCCTGCTGATGCATACGTACTTATTCTATTTCTTCCTGCTGCATTACCAACATTTCTCTCTCTCGCTGCATTTTCCTCACTTCTCTCTCAGCTGCTCTATCATCTCTCTCATACTTTTCTCTTTCTTTCCTTTCAACATACTCACGGAGATCATTCCCTTCTAGACCTAATAGCTTGCCTAACTCAATAAAACTCTTTCACCATCTCACTCATCCTGGTTCTTTCTATATCCTCCCTGTTTCAAACTGTTAAAGTGTTGATAGCCTAGGCAAGGTCGTCACAAATGTTACGGACTCCGAGATTTCAGAGATAATGTTATGGTGTCGAAATATCCTGGAAAGGGTCGACACAATGTTACGGCCTCTGAGGGAGGTCCGCTTCATGTTCGATATGAAATAATAAAAAAAATATTTTTCAACACCAACAGTTGAAACTGGGGATAGGAATATAGAAAGAAACACTAACACAGCAAAGGTTTATTTACAAGCTTACTAACAAAGGTAAATGCAGAATGGTATCTCTCTATTTACATAAAAAGATAAAATCTTACACTGCGTGAACTGGGGAAAAACTGTGAGGCAATTCAAATACCTGCTACTCGATTTTGCGATTCGAGGCGCTGGCTTCATAAATGTAGAGCGGCAATTGCAGTCATCCTCTTGACTCCGTATTGCAGAAACTAGTCAACTTGAAAGGCAGGAAATACCCAAAACCTCTAGCAGGACCTTTTCTTCTCTGCAGCCTGCTCGACGTCGAGATAACACGAGATAATTCGTCCACTCCTGAAGACGACTAGACCAATATCCAACCAACTCCCGAACAACTCTTCTTTTGATCCTTCGTCGGTCCTTCCTTCGTCTCTAGTCTCTCTCTGCTGATCTCTCACTGATAATCTGATCTGTAGCTCTTGCTAACTGGTGATCTCTCTCTTTTACGATCTCTTCCTCTTACGATCACTGTTGGCTCTTACTAACTGGTGATCTCTCTCTTTTACGATCGGTTCCTCTTATGATCACTGTTTGCTCCTACTTCCTCCGTCTATTTATACGGCATCCTGGGGGGAGGAGCTACGGCGCTAGCGGTTCACCGACTCCCGAGGTTTCTAGACATTCTTAGATGAATCTAGATGAGGTATTGCATCAGAAAATCGCGGTGTTCCTCACGTAACATTGTTGCGTTTTTGCGCTCCACAAACAACGCCCGACGATTCCAGAACAACCACGAAGACAGGCGCCTCCAACACGGGCGCGAAAGCCTTCTTACTGCCAAACTTTTCGAAAATGCGTTCTCTCTTTCCTTTAACTTCCTTTGCTATGAAGCAATTACCATCACAGCAAGACTGTTGATGCTATTCTCGTAGGCATAGCAATCTGACAATAAAGGCTGCCTTGTTGCACTATCTGCTTCTTTACAGATGGCGACGCATCCGACCGCCATTCAGTGCATTTCAGGATAAAAAGGGACAGCCATCACGTGGGATCCTGGGTGGCAACACGACGTTATACATCAAACCAACAGTCCTTCTTGGGTTTGGTTCTCCTGATACGCCATAACGCGACCGCACACCTGCCTCCTCTCTACCCTCGTATCATTTTAAACTTTACTGGATTCCAGCTGGCGCTGAATACTTATCCTGATGTTAAGACCTCAGGTTTGTAAGTTATGAAAAATACAAATTAGTTAAAAATTTGTCATTTGTTCCGATACGTAATACAAACCTTTCGGTCCTTTAACAATAGGAATATATTTCGGCGTAGCTGGAAAACTAGGCCCGTTCAATCTTGAACAAGGTGGTTACGCAGTAACTACTGTGGGGCAGGCTAGCCTGCCCGGATGTAAACACTCCACTTTACTTTCGGCCGTCTTCCGAGGAAGACGTTTTTGTGAGCTCTGGCTGATTGGTCGTTTATCTTTTTTCCCGGTGGGATCCTTTTGGTTTATTTTTTGTATTGAAATAATTATGCTATACGGTGTTTGATATTAATACTAACAAAGGTTTGTCCTTGGTTTTTCAATTAATATACAAACCCACTTTTTGTGATAGCCTTTGTAACCGCCCCTCTAGTACTTGTGTCAAGAGCCGGCGGCTAAGGTATGCCAACATATTTACATTCTTTCGCCCTTTAACACTGGCTCAGACCTGCATGAGGACGAGATATGTATTTATCGTGAGGATGAGACATGTATGTAACGTAAGTGATTTGATCCTGTAACGGGACATGTATTAATCCGGAAATCACGCTTATGCTTGGGAATTTCCAAGGGAACTTCAAGGTTTGTCTGTGTTTTGTTATGGTAATTTCTCTTCTCCTTCTTCCTTTCACTTACTATCGGAAGAAGGTAGAAGGATGGGCGTGCGATGCTGATGTCGGGGGATCTCCTCTCACTTCGTGACGTTCCCGGGGGTCCAGGCACGCAGAGACCGGTGGAGGCGGGCCTTCAGCCCTCTTTTAATTAATCCTTTTCTTTCAGAGACAGCCCCACCCAGATGACGGTCGCGTTCGCATGACTGACCAGTCTCTTGTCCTGAGGAACTGGCGAAGAGGAAGTCCAGGAAGAAGAGGAAGGTGTCGCCGTTGTCTTCTGCCGCCTCTTTCCCTTCGAACTTCCGGGGCCCTCCAGCCAAAGAAGAAGAAGGTGGCCTCCTCCCACTTAAGAAGTCTCGGGACTCAAGAGGACCTTTGAGTGTCTGTCCCACTCCGGTGGGACAGTTGAGGCTTCCGCTGGTCCTGTTCCTCGGGAAAGGGAAAGGGGCCTGTCTCTCCTTCCGCAAGGAAGAAGATGACGGGGACCGGAGGGGTACTGGCTAACCCCAGGTACCTCCTCTCCTGGCACCAGAGGTTCTGCCTCGATGCGAGGTACCGTCTCGGCCTCTCGTTCGCAAGACCCAGGCAACCGAGTTTGCTCGGTGCCAGGATCCAGGCACGGAGTGGAAGGGAATGGCTTTTTTTGACGTGGGGAGTCGCCTAGGTGACTCCCACCAGGCCAAGCGATCGCTCTCGTGGCGAGCCGCTGGTACCCAGGGTTGACGCAACGGTCCCAGACCGGGCGGACCGAGGCGAGGAAGCGGTCCCCTCGACCAGCCTCAGCTGGTCCAAGCAGCTTTATGCGCCATGAGGACAGGCCTCGCTTCCACCATGACAGCAAACTCTGCCGGTCCCCTGACCGCCACTCCCACCGGGACCGGGCAGAGAGGGGGACCAGCAGCAGCTCTTCTGACGCTCTGGGCTATCACCGCTGTTCTCGGTCTAGCCACTCGACCAGGCCTGCAGATCGATCACCACCACGAGTTGGCGAGCGTCTGCAGCCCCTTACCAGCACACCGGTTCTGCCAGTGGGCGAGGAGGGAGCATCAGATCTACCTCCCCTATCCCTTCAACTTCCTCGTGCTACACCGGGAAGAGCGAGGCAATCAGGAGTGATCGTGAGGGGCGTGCTCCTCGCGCTCCCACCACGACAGTGGACTCTGCCGGTCCCCTGACCGCCGTTCCCACCGGCATTGGACGGATATAGGAACCAGCAGCAGCTCCTCTAATGCTCGGGACCGTCGCCGCTGCTCTCGGTCTAGCCGCTCGACCAGTGCAGCCCGATCACCAGCAGCTCTCCTGAAGAGACTGACGCTCTGTTCTTGGCCCAGCGTTTCCCACATTAAGACCGCTGGTCCAGACCGGCAGCTCGATCGTCACCATTGTTGATGATCGCCTACAGTCCTCCCAGCCTACCGGTTCTGCTGGTAGGAAGGGGAGGAGCTCTCGTAACAGCTCCCCTGACATAAGAGACCTACGCTCCGTTCCTTTATCAAGCGTTTTTCTGCAAGAAGACTGCTGCTCCAGACTTGCAGCTCGATCGCCACCATGGGTTGGTGATCGCCTGCAGTCCTCCCAGCCTACTGGTCTGCTAGTAGGGCAGGGTAGGAGCGTCAGGTCTCCCTCACCCTGTCCCTTCAACCTCCTCAGCGGAGTGACCATCACAGCTGTTCACTTGGTAACGGTCCGGATGGGGGACCACGTACACCTAGAGACCAGGGTGGGCTCCCCCTTCGGTCCTCTTGAGAGGTTTCGACCACAACGAGGACTGGGAAGCGTCGGAGGACGGTATCGGCTCTCTCCTGTCAGGTGCTCGCTCAGCCCCACCCAGACGACGGTCACGGTGGCGGCAAACGTTTAGCCTACAGTACGAGTTCGTAACCCTCCTCGGGAAAAGTTTTCTCCAGACGGTAACGTTTTCCTAGACTCTGAGCGGTAATCACCGTACAGTGATGGCTGCCCGTACTCGCTTCTCCGGCTGCTAGCACCGCTGGGAAGGAGAGCGAGTATCCAGTCTTCCTCCCCCTTTCCCCCTCTCCCTATGGCTGCGAAGGGAAGGGGAGGGATCCTGCAGAGCGTTCTCTATAGGATTCCACGTCGGGGACTGCGTTCCTTGGGGGGGGGTGGGGGTTGGGGGGGGGAACCTTCGGGTCCTATTGGACGCAAGTCCTTGTTGTTGAGGAAGGATCTTGGCCTATCCTCGATTTCTATGGGAATCGGGAGGACCACCACCCGATGATCGTCTGACGAATTTAGTGGTGGTTTTGCCAAATGTTTAGAATTCTTCAGAGTTTCTAGCACTCTCCGAGTGTTCTGGTCTTCTACGATCTGCAAACACTTGGGCGAAACCACGGTCCAGAGTGGGCAAAACAAGAATCCCAGCTAATTGTTACTACAATAATCGGGAATCTCGCCGAAGGCTCGAATTCCTGGAATTTCTAGCGTTCGAGAGAAGCACTGCTGCTGAAGGAAGAATATCTCAGAAGGGGCTCAGCCTGGATGGACCTGACGGTCTGTTGCCTCAGTAGGTGGCCAACCCCGGGATAGAGAAGAACAGGTGTGCACATCCAGTGCGGCTCTAACTATCGTCTTGGTATCCTGTTATCACCATAGAAGTCTTCCTTCGGGAAAACTTCTCCTTCGCTCTCTTCATTAGAGAATGAAGGGCGTCGGCTTCCAGTCCTTATTCTTGTTCCTCGAATGGAAGAGAATTTAGGATGGAGGTTTATGTACAGGAACCTAAAAAATATACTATGTATATTGCCCTCGCGACATGCTTCTGTTATCAGTTGAATGTCGAGGTGTAGGCATACTTTAGTTAAAACTCTATGGGTTGTGACCGAGACGAATAGCATCTTCTTAATTGAACTGCAACTCGGGACTACCCTGCAAAACCTCCCAGGAGCTACCAGCTTCGATTTTGACATACTTATGGTATTGTTACAACAACACCTCAGCGTTTGCATTCACCGAAATCCGTTTCAATTAAATGCAAATGCTCGAGCGTATTTTTTTGCGCTCGATGGTTCTAGCCGAACGCATTCCTTCTTGGAATGGATTACCTGGCAACTCAGGATGACGAGTGAGCAAGAGCTAGCGGTGTACGGGATGCGTGCTGCAGGCCAGTACCAGCTGGCTCTCCGAGATAGCACGGTCGGATTATGTCTCTCTCCTCTGCAATGATTGACTACCGAACCGAATCTCTGCCCGGCAAATCACAGACCTAAGTCTCTGGTTGGCTGGAATTCTCGCATATGTGAATGACCATCTCTACTGAATCACCTTGTACATTGCAAGAATTTTCAGACAGAGATATCTCAATAGACTCGCTATTTTATTTCTGTTTACCGCACAGTAACAGAAGTCTGTAGCCTAGTCTTCCGCTGCATCGCACCTGCCGCTACGATAATGCGGAATGATTTCTTCAGATATCTGGAGTTTGGATTCTTCTTTAAACTATATTTGCGTTTTCGTAGGTGTGCAATTATTAATTGTTCACCCCGAATTGAAGATGTGTGACGGAAGACATCGCCTGTTCCCCGCCCTGCCAGCTCTACTTCTAAGTATATAGATGTCCTCCCTGGATAAAGCTGAGAAGAAGATGATGATGATTCAGCCCATGAGAAGCGGTTCTTCAGGCAGTACAATCCCTGTGTTTTCATTACTGGAAAGCGCTCCGCTTTCATTGCAACTCCGACTTCTCACCGAACATCAATGAAGTAGCGGTTTAGCGTTTTCAGTCCTTTGTAAATCACAGGGATTAAGCTGTTTTCGCAGGTTGGTGTCATCGGCGGGAGTTTTCTACGTTCAGAATCTTGAGAGTTACTTCTCTCGATTCGGCTTTGAAGACGTAGGTTGGCATTCACCTATCATCATTGTCCTCAACGGCACATAGTGTTGTTTCTCCTTAGTTGAGATTCAGTTACTATGAGAACTGTCTTGCCATCAGGACCTCGGTCTCTAGAAGGCAATTGACTTTTGCCTGTTGGGCACATGCATTGAGAGAATCATCATCTCAACTTCCGGCATCGGTGGCAACAGATAGACGATTTGTATGGTCTCTCGGCATAACCCTTCAAAAGGCGAGGGTCACGTGACTACGCCTGGGATGCTTGGACAGCTCGCCCCACACAACCTAAAGCAGTCAGTCGGCAGCTGTCGAAGCGTCCAAGACCGTCACCAGCTACGCTGTGGACTTTGTATCGGTTGTTCCAGATCAGTTATTACTTCATCCTACTAGCGTGTTCCGGTACCCATAACCATCGACACCCACCATGGAGTGTCGGTGTCTTTATCCACTACAGAGACAAAAAGACTTCGCCGTAGTGAGGTACGAGACCGCGAGACACTTCGCTGCAGTGGGATACGAGACTGCGAGACACTTCGCTGCAGTGGGATACGAGACCGCGAGACACTTCGCTGCAGACAGATAGACCAGTATGGGTACTGTACATCATTCCGAAGAATATTTCGTACAGGAAGATGGATAGGTCATCGCGACCATATCCTTCTTTCCCTCTGGGACTGCCCACAGGTCCTTGGAACCTCATTTTCCTGGACCAGTGGTGGATGCTTGGAAGATGTGTTTGCTTACCCAGCTCCTTGAGAGGACAAGTTGCATCTCGTCTATGGTGTGCAGTTGTAGAGGTAAGAAGGATGCGCGAGTGACTGGCTCTCCCCCTTCCACGCCTCGTCTCTCCATTCCTCGTCCTTCGGGTTGAGAGGGATAGGACGTCGAAACT
This sequence comes from Macrobrachium nipponense, assembly GCF_015104395.2. Taxonomy (NCBI): domain Eukaryota; kingdom Metazoa; phylum Arthropoda; class Malacostraca; order Decapoda; family Palaemonidae; genus Macrobrachium; species Macrobrachium nipponense. The sequence continues at coordinate 37,510,492 of NC_087221.1, read as the reverse complement.
CACACTGAGAAGGCTTGGTCGGACGATTGATGCGGTAAGCCATACATAAGCATCCTTTTATGTTTCTTATCAGAATCATAGAAGCAATCCCACTCCTTCCTCTAGCAAGGGGAGGTAGGAGACTGACAATAATGCAAACCCTTCCCAGAACTTTGCATTAATGTCTCCGATGCCAATATTCTTCACAGCCCTTTTTCGGATGAGTCACGATCCCTCACTCATTTCGAAAAGGCCCAGAAGTCTGACTCTTGATCACGCAGCTCCTATATTACGACCAAGTTGTTAGATCAGTTATTACTTCGTCCTATTGGCGTGTTCCGGATGGAGTAGCCTAGGTGTGCAGAACTCCAGTCAGTTCTAGAGGCTCACTCAGATTCCTCCCACCAATCAGTGAGTCTTCCATTGTTAAAGGACCGAAAGGTTTGTATTACATATCGGAACAAATAACAATTTGTTGAAAATTATATTTTTCCTAACTACAGTGGGGCTCGCTTAGTCACAGATCAGGAATCACAGATTCAGTTAATCACAGGTTTTCCTTGGACCACTTCTCAGTCTATATCACTGGTATGAATCCCAGCTCTCGGGCTTGTCCGTGGTAGGCTAGCCTCGTCCGTCCGGTTCCGTAACCAGCAAATGCATGAACAACAGTTCACATTATGATATTAACTGACGATAAACCATTCTCACCTTATATATTATTGGCATATCTTCATAATATATAGCCTATTCATGGAATAATTCCACATCATTGACATCAACTTGTAGTTGAGCGGCCAGCAGAAATGTAAACATCGAGTTACACTTCACAGCACCTTTGGCATTCTTAATCTTTTTGAAATGTTAATAGTAGTAGTGTAATTACAGTAGTAATAACATTTAGGAAAACATTAATTTTCAATTCGAACTTCCTTATTGTTTTGGTATAGCATAATCAACTTCTCTGAACACTGCAGTCATACAAACGATAATTGTCATAGATTATCGTATTGTTGTTTGCGACCGGCGACGAAGCATAAACGTAATAAAACCATTTTTACCTTATATATTATTGTTGTATATTCATAATAAAACGCAAATCTTTATATATTATTGGGCATATCTTCATAATGAAAAAGCCTCTTCAAGGAATAATTCCCTTGGGGAATGCATTTTTCAAAAGACAAAAAAATACACTTTTACATGTTTACAGTATGCAGTGATTACTTTATTTTGATGTGATTACATTAATATTACAATATGGTTCTCTAAACAGTACAGTAACTATTTTTTTTGTCATAAATGTATATTCATTCACGAAAAAATACGTATGACCACCGTGACGTCACCAAACTTACAATCTTGTTCGTACATACAATTTTTACACAATGTGATAGTGGTTACACCGTTCTACAAACTACTGATGTATTTTTACTTAAGTATCCTCTAAACTCTGTCATAAATCACTTTACTTACTATTTTGTGGAGCCCAAATACTACGTATATCCCGGAAAATTAACGAAATCGCAAATTTTATCATAGAGCAAGATTCACTAATTACTGTTTTCGTCTTCTTTTCATGACTAAATGCATTTTTAGGATAAACTCATTTACAAATTTTCAAAATATTACGAATGTAAATAACAAAATATCTCTCTCTCTCTCTCTCTCTCTCTCTCTCTCTCTCTCTCTCTCTCTCTCTCTCTCTCTCTCTCTCTCTCTCTCTCTCACAGAAAAAAACTATAATACTGATCTAGATGGTGCCTGACATTTGTAGTACATGTGTTGTCACATTTTTATTCTTTCTGTGATTTACAAAACTGTGCTTCAATACAACTTTTATAGTTGACACAATGGTTATCACAAATTATAACAGTATACAAGAGAATATCTTATCACTATCCATTGTCATCCATGTTTCATTTCTTATCACCATAAAAATATTTAAAATGCAAATTTCATTATGTTATTCTTGAGCTAGTCAACAGTACTCTCGTCCTAAGCTGCTCTCTCAAGCTATTCAAGTTACTCCTCGTCCTAAGCTGCTCTCTCAAGCTATTCAAGTTACTCTCGTCCTAAGCTGTCTCTCTCTCTCTCTCTCTCTCGTCTCTCCTCCCCTCTCTCTCTCTCTCTCTCATCTCTCTCCTCTCTCTCTCTCTCTCTCTCAATGAAATATGAATTACTGAATCAGAATATCATAAACTATTATGTACAAAGTTAAAAATGATAATAATGTTTCGTTAATGAAAATAGTTTTTCTTTTAGCAACTAAATTGTTTTCCAAAATAATTCATTCGGTAATAAACGTCCGTCAGCTGATTCTAAACATAAACAAAAGACAAAAATAGATCTTTATTGCTGTATTTTGCTGTTTATACATTAATATATAGTTGGGTGCTGTAATCATTACAGTAAATCATGTTTTTTTTTAACATAAATATGCTCATTCACGAAATAGATATGCTATGTACTTTTAGTTTGGTTGCAGCAGCCAAATCATGAAAGTAGAAAGGAATTGTTAGGTAATATACTTTTGTTTGCTGATCTGATGAAGGGGAAATTGAAGATAGGAAAGAATAACTTTGAAACTGTCTTGAATTTAGTTTAAGGTGATAGTTGAAGACATATTTGGTGCTCGAACTAAAGTAGGCAGTTATAAACATTGAAATAGTGGTCTTAGGTGGGTTAATTATTAAATTAGGCAGTTTTAAAGCAATTTTTTAGGGGGGTATCAGGATAACACGGGTATTTACTTATCACGGGGAGGTTCTGGGCCCTATCTCCCCCTAGCGATTATCGAGGCCCTACCTCTATACAAACCTGAGGTCCTTTTTAACAAATATGCCCACTTCATGCCACCCCTCGATCTAAACCTGGGCCGAAAGGCATAGTGGAGTGTTTACATCCGGCAGTAACTACCACGGTAGTTACTGCCTAACCACCTTGTTCAAGATTCAATGGCTGTAATTCCAGCTACGCCGAAGTATATTCCTATTGTTAAAGGACCTCAGGTTTGTATAGTTAGGAAAATACAATTTTCGACAAATTGTTATTTTTATACCTTTAGGTTCTCCCCCCCATGATCTTATTACAGTGAACCCCCCATATTCATAGACTCCAGATTCGCGGACTCATGTATTCACAGATTTCTCTCTGGAACATATAGTACCCCCATTATTCACAGAAAATTTGCCTATTTGCAGTATTTTTCTATGAGAAATATCCACAAATTCCTGTTTTTTATTGATTTCATTGTAAAATGCACTTTTTGTGATAAAACTATTAAGATAAAAGTTGTAAAAATTTTTTTTTTTATATAGTTTGATCAACAAGATAGGCAGTATTAAGCATTATAGGGGTTTCAGGTATTCATGGGTTCTAGTTATTTGTGTGGGGGTCTGGTACCCATCCCCCTTGAATACGGGCAGAACACTGTACGTACAGGCAGCCCTCGTTTAGCGGCAGGGGTTCCGTTCCTGGCCGCTGACGCTAAGTGACTTTCGACGCTAAGCGATTTTAAAGCCTACTGCCGCTGCGCACCTTCTTTTGAAACTCTAGACCAGTCAAAGGCGCCGTAATCCCACAATGGCGCAATAAGTGAAATTATATTTATGCAGTATAGTACAGTACATTATAGTATTATAAATACTGTAAAGTGAAAAAAAGCCTAGCTTTAATCCTTTGGGTGTCTTAAGTATGTAAAGATATAATAAGGTTTATACAGTGTACAGGTGGCTGTAATGTTCAAGTTACGATAATTCGTCGTACGATAGTCCGATTTTATGAGAGACCAAATTATAATAGCCTAACTTTATCCATCTTCTAGTTACATAAGTTCAATAACAGCAAAGGAGAATGATGAAAGTATGGTTTTGATGTTATACTCGTTGCGTGAACGTGTACAGCCATGAACGATACCCGAAACGAGAATTGATTTTTTTTTTCTAAGTGCAACGAATTGGGTAACATCTGTTCGGCTTGTATTTCAATCATCGTACTACAGCACACTATTACTGTAGTTGTTATAAATTGCGTTATTTATAGAATAGAACTGAGATATCTTAATGTAATAACTTTATTCGCTATAGATCAAAGATCAGTGGGGAAATATACTGTTAAATATAAACCTAGTTATAACTGAAGCTGAGAAAACAGTTCAGGCTGCTATTGACTATTATCGTACATCGGCAACAAGGATAAAACTAGTAAACGTATGCCATCAAACACAACCGTAGATAAAATTGAGATAAAATAATTTTAATCAAAACTACTTTGCCTGAAAGACAACACATTTTACTTTTGGTTCCACGCCGTTATAAGCTAAATAATGTAAAGTTCATATTACGATGATATAAAGGAGAATTGTGAATGGAATCAACGTATTTTTTTACGCAATAAAAGTAGTTCACATTCACAACGAGACATATTCAATTCATATTTCCACCTTAAAGCACATTGTATAAGGAAAAATATCCTTGTCTTATATAAGTCAAGTATCTAGATATTCGTTTATGCTAACTAGAAGCAAGAGAATTCGCTCAGATTTGCGTTATGATGGAACAAACTCGTATTCGCCATCAGCTGATTTCAAACCACAACATTGGCCGCTCCGCTGAATACTGGCTTAGCATTTCCCGTTATTTTATAATACACAATAACATAAGAATACATACAATATTATTGGATACAGTGAAGTAATGCATAAATTTTTACAGGATTTATGGAAAAGGTGTATAATTAATAAAATAACACCATGCATCTTTCGGAACTGGCGGACAAGAACAAACATGAAAAACATCCCCTGACAAACGTGGAAACGTAGTTACAAAGGCTGCCTTAATTTGCATCATACTTTACAATAATAAAAATACCCTATACGTAATATATTTTCATACACATTTTAAACATAAAGCATAAATATTTTTAAAAATCGACACATCGATCGCTAAATTTGCACTCTTTTTAACTCTAAATTTTTGGAAGAGCGGCAGACGGCGGCTTAAAAGAACGAACATGAAAAAACATTGTATTTGATAACGTGAAGGACAGTTTCAAAAGCTGCCTTTTTATCACATTTCTGCACAGAAATAAAAATACCCTATACGGAATACATTTTCTATACATTTTATACAGAAAAGCATGAACATTTATAAAATCGACACATCGATTGCTAATTTGCACCTTTTTTTTAACTATATTTTCGGAAGAGCGGCAGGCAGCGGCTCACAAGAAAGAACATAAAAAACAACGCATTGATAATGTGAAGGGCAGTTTCAAAAGCTGCCTTCGTATCATATTTCTGTGCGGAAATAAAAATACCCTGTATGTAATACATTTTCATACACATTTTAAACATAAAAGCATAAACATTTATAAATTGACACATCCATAGCTAAATTTGCACTTATGTAACTCTATATTTTTGGCATAGAACAGCGTCAGAGGCTTATATTTTACCCTAATACGTATGTAGTAACTCCATAAAATTTGTTAAATTTGTTAATATAATTTGCATAACGGCATTTCTACAAATGTATGAACTCGTTACACAACGGCGCTAGTGGCGCTGTTAACTGAAAATTGCGCCGTAAAAATACCTTTAAATGCCTTATTTTTTAATGAATAAATTTTTACGACAGCCGTAAAACCGATTCGCCGTTGAGCGATTGCGCCGTTAACCGGGGGCCACCTGTATTTCATATCCAGACGATTGGGTAACGTTGAAGGCCTCCAAGTACTACATTCACCATATTACTCTACCACTGACCTCTTGCTTTAGTTAAAAAAAAAAAAAAAAGTACTGTTTGGTTTACAATTGAATACCACATGTGATTTGGTTATGAGTGATGAGTTTAGCGAGAGATGTAAATTATTTGAGATGAATCTTTATCTACTGTTAAATTTAGCTATATCTCCCTGCCGATTAGGCGAGTCGGCATTCAAACAAAAAAAAATTGAATGGCTGCCCGGATCACTGTCTAGTTTACCTGTTCTCCACCTGGTGTGTTTTGAATGTTTTAGCTCTTGTCAGAATTCTCCTTGCCGCCATTGCGGCTAGGCGATTGTTGTATTCTATGAAGTTTGGCTGTTTTACACCTGTTTACGGTATTGTAATTTCATTTTCCTAGGATATCTTCCACCAGAAGTAAAACCAATAACATCGGGCTATGTAGGAATGTTTTGGTGTAACCAGGATGGTGAATTGGAATTTGATCAACATTCCTTTGTACTGGCACGGTTACAGAGTGTGAAGAATGTAGGGAATTGTTCTGAGAAATTTATGCCTGAATATGTGAGATATAGGAAAGACTGGAACTAATAGATTGCGAAAGCAATTAGTTAGATCAGTACTTAAACCTGTCAGGCTATCTCTACTCAGACTAAGCATTTGAGTAGGCTAGTATTGACTTCCATTGTAGCTCCACCTTCTGCTCTCCATTCAGTTCAGGAAAAGCATAATGAGAAGTTAGAACATTAACCTATTTTTAGTTATAATAAAATTTTATCTTAGTTTGTGACGGGAACATTCTGAATCCCTCCAGTGTGCGCTCATTTTCACGTTCCCTGTTAGAAGTAAGGTGTTGGTGCCCTCGTCTGTACGTAGCCTGAGCCTAGGGACTGCCCTGCGACAGTTGGAAACGTCCGCTGCCAGGGAACCGGGTCGGTTCTTGGGACGATGGGATTCTGTGCTCTCCAATACCTACTTCGCCCTTTCATGGTCTGAATCTTGTTTAAAGCGTTCGCCAAAGGACCGTAAGGAGTTCGCATAAGGACCGTTTCAGTAAGCGTTAATGCTCGCTCCGTAGTCGCATTCTGTCGTCTTCAACACCTAGTTTGAGGTGTTAGCATGCATAGGCTTAATAGTATATGATATAGGTATAGGCATTTTATTAAGATGATAATGTATGTGTATACAGCGAGTTTTTGCACATTTAGATATGTCGACTGTTTATCTCTCTTGTTTTTGGTTATTCTAAACTCTTGTATGCTAGCATATTCCTTTTTCTTCGTAATGCTTGTGTTTGTTCTTTGCGTGCTTCCTCTTCGGCTGTTGGCAAACCTCTTACTACTGCCTCGAGTAATGTTTCTCTTTCAAGTCTACACTGTCTGTAGTATCTAAAGTTTCTCGCAGAGTTAGATATTCTAGCATCAGAGATTTCTAACTTAGTTTTATATAGGAATGCTTTCAAGTATGTACGATTGCTTTGAGACGATGCGGGAGCTTTGTTGTAACTCCTCTCCCACCGCCTACCATCTTTGGCGTCTCATTCTCTCTCTCCCCCTCTTGTCGACTCGTGTGACTGCGGACCAGGGTTCCCGGATGTACGATAATTATCGTACGAGTACAATAATTTGACCTTCTGTACGATAAACGATTATTAATCAAAATACGATAATTTGAAGAGATTTGGTACGATAATTTGGTCTGTTACATCTGGGAACCCTGCTGTGGACATTGTGTGAACGCAGTTGACTCGTGCCAAGTGCAGACTTGGCTGAGTCCCGAGTCGCTTAAACTGTCTTGCTCTCATTGAGTCGTGGTGGATTCGATACAGCACTCAGCTGCTGTCATCTCTTATCGACAAGTGTCGCTTTTTGTCACCAAGGGTTGCGGAGAAAGAGCCATCCTTTAAGCTCTTTGTTTACCTCCTGTCGGCAGCTGTCTCCTCCGTCGCCTGCTGATGGAAGGAGAGTTTGAATGGAGTTTGGAGGAACTCGTTTGGGCCGTTGGTGTTTGTTGCGACACTATGCCTTGCTGTATCCTCATTTTGTTGAGGATATAGGCCACATAGAGAAATATATCTCAATTGCCTTAGTATATTTTGGCAGGCCCAGCCATCTAAATATTGCGGGAGAAGAGAACCAATGCTTTCTTTCCAATTTGAGAGCATTTCGTAACTTTTCTCGTCCTCGGACACAATCTCCCTCTGCGTCTCCCTTGTCTTGTCATCTTGTCTTTTAAAGTCGCGGAGAGCCGAAAGCTGACTTTTGCTGTACAACGCTTATTGGTCCTTTAACCGTATTTAATAGAGGTTCGCTATCTTTCTCTTTCCTGTGGGGAAATGAACTCGAAACTGACAGACATGCTGATGGATTTTCAGTCTAACTTGAGTTATTACCTTTTATCTACGTAAGTTGTCTCGTCTCTGCGACTTCTTAACCCTTTAGCGCCGATTGAACGTATTAAACGTCGACAAAAAAATTGTCTGTCGGGTGCCGATTGGACGTATGGTACGTTGACGAAAAAAGTTTTTTTTTAAATTTGTGGAAAAATAGTTATAGGCCTACTAGGCAAAAACTTTTGAATCACGTGCCTTGGGGATTGCTGGGAGCTCAAGGATCAAGGCGTTGTTTTGTTTACAATCGTTACCCAGGCACGCAAGCGCAAGTTTCTTTCTTCTCGCACTAAAAAGTATCAGTGTCACATCTCAGAAATTGTTTTGTCACTTGACATAATTTTTGCACCATTTTATATTTGTCGTTACATGGAGTATATATAAAAATGTGCACAATTTCATGTAAAATACAACAAAAAACAACTCATGGTTGTAGCTTTTATCAGTTTTGAAATATTTTCATATAAATAACGACAAGTGCCAAAATTTCAATCTTTGGTCAACTTTGACTCTACCAAAATAGTCGAAAAATGCAATTGTAAGCTAAAACTCTTATATTCTAGTAATATTCAATCATTTACCTTAATTTTGCAACAAATTGGAAGTCTCCAGCACAATATTTCGATTTATGGTGAATTTATGAAAACAACTTTTTCCTTACGTCCGTGTGGTTAACTTCCAAAAAAATCATAAATTATTTCGTTCTGATTGTCGTAATGTTTGCACCATTTTAAATTAGCCGTTACATAAAGTTTTATATATAGAAATGTGCACAATTTCATGTAGAATACAACAAAAAACAACCCATGGTTGTAGCTTTTATCAGTTTTGAAATATTTTCATATAAATAACGATGTGCAAAAATCAACCTTCTTCGGTCAACTATTTGGACTCTTTTTGACCAAAACGGTAAAAAAACGCAATTGTAAGCTAAAACTCTTACATTCTAGTAATATTCAATAATAATTTACCTTACGTCTGGGCAGCAACTCTTCTGAAAAAAAATCCTAAATTTTTTCGTCCGATTGTCGTAATGTTTGCACCATTTTAAATTAGCGGTTATATAAAGTTTTTATATATGAAAATGTGCGCAATTTCATTTAGAATACAACAAAAATCAACCCATGGTTGTAGCTTCTATTAGTTTTTAAATTTTTTCATATAAATAACGGTAAGTGCCAAAATTTCAAGCTGCGGTCAACATTTTACTCAACCGATATGGTCGGAAAACGCAATTGTAAACTAAAACTATTACATTCTAGTAATATTCAATCATTTACCTTTATTTTGCAACAAATTGGAAGTCTCTAGCACAATATTTTGATTTATGGTGAATTTATGAAATAAACTTTTTCCTTATGTAAGCGTGGTAACTCTTCTGAAAAAATCAGAAATTTTGTCGTCCGATTGTCGTAATGTTTGCACCATTTTGAATTAGCCGTTACTTACAGTTTTATATGAAAATGTGCGTAATTTCATGTAAAACAAAAAAAACAACCATGGTTGTAGCTTTTATCAGTTTTGAAATATTTTCATATAAATAACGAAATATAAGGAAAAAGTCGTCCTTCGGTCAACTTTAACCCGACCAAAATGGTCGAAAACTGCAATTGTAAGCTACAACACTTACAGTCTAGTAATATTCAATCAATTATCTTCATTTTGCAGCAAACGGGAAGTCTCTAGCACAATATTCCGATTTATGGCGAATTTTTGAAAAACGTTTTTTTTTACGTCCGCGCGTTACGAATTCATGCATCCTTTTGTGATAATATTTTCTCTGTGTTGCCTTGATCATTTTACAATGTGTTATATACCAAAATGATAGTAATTTAGTGTCCAATAAAACAGAAAAATAATTAACTCGTTAGCTTTAAACCGTTTTTGCTCACAGCGCGATTTGTATACAGTTATATATGAAATTTTTTTTCGCACATATGTCCCAATTTATATATGATAATTATATTTTTTTTCGTTTCTGATGGTTGCATACTAAACTTCAGGCAATGACAAAAAAAGGAACCAAAAGTGAACTCTTAATCTTAAAAGCTAAGCGTGCTGTGATTTTTTTGATAAAAACATTTTTTCCGCTTCGGCATTCACTCGCGAACGCTACCGGCATACGGGAGACGATTTTTAGAGAGGTGGAGACGCCAACCCAGCGGGAGTTTTTATGAGGAACAAGTAACTAATTTCTGATGCTGCAGGGCAATGTCCTCATGCTTATACTAACTGTTTGACTATGCAGCTCAGGATTATCTGTTGGTAGTCTAATTTATACCTTTTGGGGATAAGTGCAGATTCAGGTTCTGGGATATGGACAGTTGCAACCTCCTAACATGCATGGAGATGGGAGAGACTTTAGACCAGTATGTTATATGGTGGAGACGGTGAAGGGCAGTTGTGATTCTTTTTGGTTGTCCTCCACTGGTTTAATCTCCCGCTTATAGCTTGCCTTGTCTTCAGCAGATCTCTCAAAGTCTCTTTTAGTAGGAGATTGTATAGATGGAATGATGGTCCAAGGGTAATTCTTTAGGAGACACCCATAAGTAATTGGAGATATTCTTGGACATTTGGAGACTGAATAACAGCAAGTGTCTGCCCATATACTTGTTGGTTTTCTAGCATAGTTTTAGTGCCTTTCCAAAGAATGGTCAGACTTGTGGTATACATGCAGAATGTATTCCACCTACCATACATTCACAGTCATGCAAGTTCCTTCAAGAGGTTTGTACTAGAAGGTATTGCTGTTCTGCGCACTTTGTTTGGGTTAGCGTGCAGCCCTCTATAAGTTATGTCAGGGACTTATTGCCCATTGGTAGATGGTGTCGACTTTAGGAGCAAGACACTTCTACTGAATCAGTGATTCAAGTTAGCCCACTCTGTCAACAGTATTCCAAAGGCCAAGGACCTGTTGCTTCTGGCCCAATTTCCATGCTTATATTGTTAATTCTTTATATCCCCATTCTTATCTAGTGATGTGGCGATGATATTTAATTATGCAAGCTTGTCGGTCAAGATGAATAGGCATGTGCTGCTTGAAGATATTAGACCTGAAAGAAACTTCCTATTTATGGTAAGGGCCTTTCCTCATTAGGAAACATGGCTCACAGGTTATTTTCAGATAATCATGCTCAATTAATGTACAGTTTCAGCGTAAGAATTACGACTTACAAATAACTTTCATTAAATTTGTAAGTAATCCAAAACCAACTTTGGCTCCAGGACTGTAGGAGGGACACTGTAACCAGGAATCGTCCATTTGGTTCTTAAACCTAAGTCCAAGTTTTGGTTTTTTTTTCCCTCTGTCATGCAACACAGAGTTTAACTTGTGTCATTACACTTTCATGCAACATAGAATGGTCAAACTAAACCTGGTAAAACTTTTTAGATGTCAGGGCAGTGAAAGACATCAGGATGCTTAGCAGGTTTATTCCCGGTCAGAACAGTCTTTGTGGGAAGTTTGTTGGTTTGAGTGAAATGAAACAACATATTGGTTTGATCATCCATTCTGTGGAAGGATGATGTTTTAGCAATTGTGGATTCAGGAAGAACATCTGGCAAGGGGACCTTGACATCCGTAAGTTTGGCACTTGGTGTGGATTTAAGGAACACTCATTTAGCTTCCTAGCACGTAGATGAACAGGGACATCCGAATGATTACTATTACTTTGTTGGCACTCAGGCTTGAGCAGTTGATTTTTCCTTAAATTTTGCCTAATTCACTTATAGGCCTGCCCCTTGTATCTTCTCTGAATTCTATTGAGCAATTTCATGTTCAAGAATTGCTTAGGCTCCTGTAGAGCCCTTGTAGCCTCAGGGGAAAACTTTTCAGAATTTCCAATGCTCTTGGTAGATGTCTCATTCTTCCGTTGAGAAGAAATCAACTCTACTACACAACTTCATACAGTTCCATTGACGTAGGCATCTCCTTAACTGCTTGGAGATGTTAGAATGTCCCCTCCCAATAATAAGATTTTCAAGTTATCATAGGATCTGTCCTTAATTTAAAAGTGCCATGGCCTGGGGTCAGAATCAGTGGTCTGTGTGTGTTGTTGAGGGTACTATTCTGGAGGAATTTTCAGCACCTGGAACTTTGTAGACGTCAATGTTTCTGTTTAGAGGAGATAAGACTTTTCACTGTCTACTTCCAAAGTTATCGTTCCATACGTACTTTCCTCGGTATTTTATCAAGTACTTTTAGATCTGCTGAGGACCAGCACTGTAAGGTGTTGAGATTGGAGCCCCTTCATCTCTATATCAGCTCTCTTTGGAGTTTAGATGCGGGTCTAAACATTATCTGAATTTACTGTAAAACTTATTTAGCAGTGGTTAATAAGTAAATTTACTGTCAGCACCCTTTTTTTAGTTGGTGTAAAGGGAATGCTATTTTAGCTTTCTGCCTTAGAGCTGAGGGTGATGTTAAGGCTATGTTTTACAGTTCCCTGTAAGAATTCCAATTTAACCCGTGGGGGGGGGGGGACTTCTCTATCCTGTTGGGCATTTAAATTTAAAGGTTAAACCTAGAACATTTTTTATCATCCTTTTAGTGACCTTGAACATCTTTGTCAAAGGTAAATGCTGGAAGAGGCAAAGTTACCCTTGGGTTTTGTGGTTTTAAGAAAAACAGCTTAGGTCAAAGGTTAGCCTGGAAGAGGCAAAAATTAACCTTGTGTTTTGTGGTTTTAGAAAACCTAGCTGTCTTTGCCAATGGTTAAGCTTGAAGGTAAAGCTAACTTTTTGTTTTGTGGTTTTAGAAAACCTAGAATGTATTTTGTGTAAGGTTAAGCCTGGAAGAGGCAAAGTTAACCTTTTGTGTTGTGATTTTTAGAAACTTATAGTAATGCCTTTGCCAATGGTTAAACTTTAAGGCAAAGTTAACTTTTGTTTTGTGGTTCTAGAAAACTTAGAATGTATTTGTGAAGGTTAAGCCTGGAAGAGGCAAAGGTAACCTCTTGTTTTTATGATTTTTAGAAACTTTGTCAAGGAACACAAGGTCCTCTGTGACATATGGATAGGCTAGTGCATGCGAACTAGCTCCATTTCTTCCACCTTATTGAAGTTAAACATTCATAATGTGAGCAGCAGTTGCAACTTCATTTAGTGTTAAGTCAATTTGTCGCACCAGAATAGGATAGATGTGTCACAGTAGAAATACAATTCAGTTTTTGCCCGATCACTACCTTAAGTATACAGAATTGTGTTGAAAACAGTAAAGCCCTTAATCCGCTACTATACCATATCGGGTCCTTCATGGCAATTTAGGCGTGGTCTCCTCCGTTGCCGGCGCTGCCACATCAAATTCCAGCTCAACGTTTTATGGTATATGAAGGCAGCATAAGTTATACAACACAAATATAATTGGTTGTTGATTAATTTTGGCAATTATTAAACAGCCCGGGCTTCCACAAGGGAAGCTTGTTAAAACACTCACTGTCACTGACTCACTAAGGAGTCTGTCGCCTTACAAACAACATGGAAGGAAGTCCTCATTCTCGCATAAATCTTCATCGACAGGCTCGAGAAATCGTTCATAATTTCGTTAAGTACTTTCTAAAGAAAAGGCAAACCATGGACCCTTGGTGGATCTTCCGAAAACACTGCAACGTGCCTCAGAAGCAACAATGATTCCTGAGAGAACAATCAGCAGGATTTGCAAAGAAGGCAAAGATACAGAAGAGAGATGCGGCACAGCAGTTTTCCTGGAACGGGAGAAAAAACATCAACAGAGACCCGTGACAAATTTCGATGGTTTTGACAAGAGCGTTTTGCGTAGAACTGTATTAGACTTTTATGTAAGGAAGGAAGTACCAACACTTGATTTAATCAAAGAGGTGTTAAAAGAAAATATTGGCTTTAAAGGTTCCAGGGACGCTGTGCACAAAGTTCTTCATGAAATTGGCTTCCGATATAGTAATGTGAATGGGAGAAAATTTCTGCTTGAGAGAAATTATGTAGCATCGGCCAGAACTAAGCTTTTAAGAGAAATGAAGGCATTAAAGATAAGTGGTTATGATTCCTTCGTATACCTGGATGAAACTTGGATCAACCAAAACCACACAGTAGGGAAATGTTGAGTTGACACCAATTCGGAGAAAGCCACCGGGATTAAGCCCCCTACTGGGAAAGGTAGTCGATTAATTGTCCTTCATGCTGGAACCAAAAACAGGTTTGTTCTGAATTGCGAACTTGTTTTCCAAGCTAAAAACGATGGCGATCACCACAAACAAATGAATCATACAGTATTCAAGGAGTGGTTGATTTTACAGTTAATTCCAAATATACTGGCATCCTCGATCATAGTAATGGACAATGCCTCCTATCACTTTTCAAATTGACAAGCCGCCTACTGCAGCCGATAGAAAAGCAGTTATCAAAGACTTGCTTATCGGGAAAGGAGAAACCCCCGGAGACGATCTGTTGAAGAATATGCTTGCAATGGTAAAGCAACATACATCGAGATGGCCATGCAAGTACGAAATTGACAATATTGCGAGTGAGCATGGTCACAAAGTGGTAAGACTTCCTCCATACCATTGTCAATATAACCCAATAGAATTAATATGGAGCCAGGTCAAACAGTATGTTGCAAAGAAGAATAATATTAAAATGTCTGACCTCAAACCACTTTTAAATGAAGCGTTAAATCAAGCAACAGCAGAAAACTGGAAAAATGCAGTTAATCATCCAGACTCTTCAACAGGAAGATACTTCACGGGATTTAGCCATATATAATTTGTTGATTCCTTTATTATAAATCTAAAATCATCTGATGAAGAGGAATTAGGCTAAAATGCATGATATCTAATGTGTATTTCAATTGAATCATCAGTAACTTTTTCTTTCATTCGTAATGTAAATATTCATTAATTCTTTTCATGCATTCTAAATGTAAATGTTTATTCATTCTTCTCCCAAAATTAATTTACTTATGTAAATGAATTATGTTAAAGTTTTATATAAATATAAACATAAGCAGTAATAAATCTATATATAGTCCTGGTGTAAGGACAACGCTTTTTCCCTATTTTCATTGTAACCAATCAAGTCGCGTTGTTCTTACTTCCATCCGATAGAGCGTTCCGCGGCCTTTCCGCCGATGTATAACACATGCAATTCCATTATTTGTACGATTTATTATATCTAAATGAATGTCTGTAAGAAAACACAAATTTACCGTCTCGGAGTCATTTCTGTTTGCGGTGCGAGACTGCACAACATATCCGTCCGCACCTGTCTATGTCAACTCAGTTTGTCTGTAATAAATTATCAGTACCCAGCTACCTGTCTTAATCTCTGGTCCTCACAACTGGTGACCTTCCCTGAGTTTTGATGACACAGCGGTTTAGGGCCCAGCTTTTTAAACGGACTAATTACGGCCGCTCACCTTCAGAGAACCTTTAACGGACTCAATACGCACCACAGTTTAGGTCTCTCTGAAAACTCCACTGCGAGGACGACACCAACGCCATTAACGGACTAATCACGGCACTGCTTCCCAGCGTGTTTTGGCGTTTATTTTGAGGACGAGTAGCTGGGTGCTGGTCACCCAACACAAAATTCAGGCGGCAGATCAGAAACATCCATCCGACATCGCGGCCTCCTTTGTCTCACCCGGGGGACGCCAGATATCTTCTCGACCCGCCGCAACTGCATGCCTCCTTGCCTGCCGGCGCCGCTGCTACACTCAGGGATGTGTTTTACCCACCCGACGTCGCTGCCTGTGGCCTCCCCTGTCTGCCGACACTGCTGCTATACCCAGGGACGTGCTTTACCCACCCGACGTCGCTGCCTGTGGGCCTCCCTGCCTGCCGTCGCCGTTGCTACACCGAGGGACCTGCTTTACCCACCCGACGTCGCTGCCGCACACTGGGCCTGCTCGGCCCCCTGACGTCGCTGCCTGTGGGCCTCTTCAAACCCTGACGCCGCCGTTATTCCTGGGGCTCGCTCGGCCTTCCTGACGTCGATGCACACTTGTGAACCTGCTCACCTTTTCAAACGCCGCCGCCTGTAGTCCTCCTCGGCCCACCGACACCGCTGCCACGCCTGTGGGCCTCCCCTGCCTGCCGACGCCGCTACCTGTGGGTTTCCTCGACCTGCTGACGCCGCTGCTCACCTGTGGTTCCGCTCTGCCCGCGGGACGCCGCTTTGCCGCGCTGGGGACTTCCTCAGCCCAACCTATGCCGCTGCACCTGGGGATCCCCATGGCCCGTCCCACTCCACCACCACACACAATGCAGCTCTCTCTCGCAGTCTTCGGTCGCACCCCGGCATACAGTAGAACCCCCCAGGCTACCGCCAGGGGAGGCATCCTGTCGATCAGCAAAGCCGAAGGACTATACTCGAGGACGCCCCACATCAAGTGCCACAACGACACGGGGTCGCCCCCTGCCTCAAGATTGTCATCCAATAAAATTACTGCATAATCATTGTCTTTGGGCGGAGTATTTGTAAGGCAACGCTTTTTCCCTATTTTCATTGTAACCAATCATCAAGTCGCGTTGTTCTTACTTCCATCCGATAGAGCGTTCCGCGGCCTTTCCGCCGATGTATAACACATGCAATTCCATTATTTGTACGCTTTATTATATCTAAAGCTGGCTACACATGATCAAGTAAATTTGACAAGTATGCTTGATCAAGTGACTTGTTCAAGCAAACTGGACCGTCTGTATGGTGAGACTTGATCAAGTATTAGACTTGACAAGTCGCTTGAGGCATGATTGAATTTGAATCATGTCGTCAAGTCAAGTCTTGACTTGTTCAAGTCAACTGGACCGTGTGTACCAAAGACTTGATCAAAGTTGAGGGTGTCAAGTTTATGGTTTAATTCCATTAAAAAAATATATATATATTTCTCAGGTTAATACTAAATGTATGCCGAATAAAAATTTGTGTACAATTTGTGTGTGTGTGTGTGTATGACTGAGTGTGCTCATGCCCGTGTGGTGGTTATGTGATCGAATATATTTAGGAAAAGAAAGCAGACCATTCTTTTTTATCGCTGTTTCTAGAACTGAGGAGGAGGAATCATATGGACGCTTCTACTAAAATCCATGATGAATATCTATGATGACCTCGACAGAGAAATAGTAGAAACCTAAAGAAATGTCTGTATTGTTTTCATGCAAACTGTTTTCCTGTATGCATTAAATTTCTTGCTAACAGAAACGTTGCAAGTCTCAAATTCTTGACCATATTTTCCCATGTTATCGTTGTGAGCATCGCTCTCCTCTCTCTCTCTCTCTCCGCTCTCTTCTCTCTCTCTCTCTCATCTTCTCTCTCTCTCTCATCTCTCCGTCTCTCTCTCTCTCTCTCTCTCTCTCTCTGGGATTGTGTATTCTTGAGCAAATGTACAGCTGTCCACTTTTCTGTGATTCTCTTGTCAACTGGAAATAAAAACCAGAAAAGTCTCGCTACTTTCTATGAAACTAAGGAGGGTAAAATAATTATAAGGTTACCATAACTACCCAGCATCAGAAAGGAAACTGATAAAAACAAACACTGGTAATCCTGGATAATCTATCAATATCTTTCTTTTGATAAAAAACAAACACTGGTAATCCTGGATAAATCTATCAATATCTTTCTTTTCCATTGCTATCACTTTTGTTTATGATATTTTAAACAATGAAAAAAATCTAACGCGCATTTGATCATGAGCAAGATAAAAATGTTAACTTAAAAATTGCTTCTCTCATGTTTGTAGTGGTCTTCGCATTAGTGTGATTACCAGTGACAGCAGATGTAGTAAGTATGTCGCTTCGTTCATTCGAAGGTAGTTGTGCCAATCACGTGGATAAATCTTCAACTCAGCCAATAGGTTAACATGAGAATATGTTTTCCTCTTCTCACCCACTCTTTGCACCACTCCCGCCGGTTCTTTCTAGTTCGCCTTTCGCTTGGCCACCAATACAAGACAAAGCTGCCAAAGCAAGAGCGACGTCGTCGTCTGCACTCGACATTGTTGTGATTTCAACTGAAGACTTGTCAAGCATACCTGACCGTGTGGAGGCGAAGGGAAATATCACAATACTTGATGAAATACTTGATCAAGCATACTTGTCAAGTTTACTTGATCGTGTGTAGTCAGCTTTAACCCTTTGATTACGCCCTGGGATGAGATCGCACAGGTCCCCAGAACCTGGAGGTTTTCAGACGGGAGTCACCTGTAGTACTGCTACCAGACGCACGAAAACGTAAACAATCATTGTAACAGCTCGTTTCTTTGTTGTTTTCCTACAAATTAACC
>NC_087221.1:37469644-37479644 GCF_015104395.2 Macrobrachium nipponense | reverse complement strand
TAATCCTTAGGGTATACACTAAAACACTATACACTATATTATGCATTGCACACTTCGTAGTAGTACGTATGTATTTGTTAGATCCTGGAGTAACACTGAAATCCCAGTCTGGTAGCTCTGGAGGTAAAAGTATAACACAATTAGTACAAAATACTACACAAAGTCCTGAATACAATATGTAAATTATAGAGTATCAAGAGTAAAAAGTTAATGTATGTTAATTAATTCCTTACCTTTAGTTTAAATTTGCATTCATCATAACCCTGGATGGACAAAGTCTATGTGGCCCATAGCCTACATCATTCAGGGGGTTCTGGAATGTACAAAAAATAAATTAGTATGTCAGTAAGTACTCTATGCATAGTAAGTTACATACAGTAATATGCAACCATACAGTGGTTTAATATCACATATATAACATGTATAAAACTTAGTTAATGTATGTTAATTAATTCCTTACCTTTAGTTTTAAATTTTTGCATTTCATCGTAACCCTGGATGGACAAAGTCTTATGTGGCCCATAGCCTACATCATTCAGGGGGTTCTGGAATGTACAAAAAATAATTAGTTATGTCAGTAAGTACTCTATGCATAGTAAGTTACATACAGTAATATGCACCATACAGTGGTTAATATCACATATATAACATGTATAAAACTTAGTTAATGTATGTTAATTAATTCTTACCTTTAGTTTAAATTTTGCATTCATCGTAACCCTGGATGGACAAAGTCTTATGTGGCCCATAGCCTACATCATTCAGGGGGTTCTGGAATGTACAAAAATAATTTTGTCAGTAAGTACTCTATGCATAGTAAGTTACATACAGTAATATGCACCATACAGTGGTTTAATATCAACTGTATGCATTATTGTAAATGATTGGTCTACACCCCCTGTTCAGCAGGGAGTTGTACAGTACCAATTTCCATGAGGGACCTTGATCACTTATCCCATGTGAGAGATCTTGGTCACTTTTTTTTAGTATAATAAAACTTACTTAATGTATGTTAATTACTACTATGTATAATTTCTTACCTTTATGTTTATGTAGTAAACCCTGGACAAAGTTTTATGTGGCCCCCATAGCCTGCAATCATGGAGGGGGTCCTGGTTTTCTGGAATGTACCAAAAAAGTATCAAAGTTAAGTCATGTTATGTATGTTTAGTAAGTTACATACAGTAACCATACGTACAGTGGTTTATAACATGTACATATGTACATAATCAAACTTGGTTGGAAATTCCTGTAAAAAAAAGTTATGTACGTATGTAATATGTACTACTGTATGTAAAAACCTTACTGTTCATACTTTGTTACACTACATGTTACATGTGATACGTATACTTTCCTGAAGGGTTTTTTTCCATCCAATAAAAATGGTGCTTCTACTTGTAGTAGTTATCCCTTGATGACACTTGTAGTAACAACCTGGAGTTGTGTGAAAAATGTTGGTTCTGGAAGGAAGGAAAAAGTAACAATTAGTGTACAAAATATACACTACAGAAAGTTGTGAATGCATATGTTAATTACTGTAGATATATCAAGAGTACTAAAAGAGTTAATGTATGTTAATTAATTCCTTACCTTTAGTTTATATTTTGCATTCATCGTAACCCTGGATGGACAAAGTCTTATGTGGCCCCATAGCCTACATCATTCAGGGGGTTCTGGAATGTACAAAAAATAATTTTGTCAGTAAGTACTCTATGCATAGTAAGTTACATACAGTAATATGCACCATACAGTGGTTTAATATCACATATAACATGTAGTATAAAACTTAATTTAGAAATTCCTTACATAACTTACCAACTTTTAGTGAGTCTCAAAGCTGTTACCTAGGTTGTGGGAGATGGAGGTGGAGGTGTAGAGCATTCATGATAAGGATGCATTCCAAACCTACTTCAGTGTGCTTTATCACAGATAACAGGCTAGGATGATGGGCAGTCTGGAATGAAGAATTAATATTAAAGGACAGTATGTAACCACTTAGGTGTACAAAATTTATTGTACGTATGCAAACATTAAACACAACTGAGAATTCCTTACCTCCAGCAAAATGAAGACATGTAGGCTATGTAGAGGTCTGGTTTATGTAAGTCACAGGTGCATGCCAGTCTGGAATGATAATGTAGTAATAGTTACATATGATTATAGTATGTATGTTACATACATAACATTGGTTATTACATATGTAATATTAAAACATTATAAAAAACAAAAAAAAATGTCCTTACCAATTCTAGTGGTTGGCTTGCTTACTGGGATGGTCATATGGTACATGAGAGTGGGTGGGCTGGGCTATGGAGTGGGTCATGGGCAGGTGCTTGGGAGTCTGGAATGATAAAAAATATATAAAATGATAGTTACTACTACTGTAACTATGCACATGTTATTACTGTTGACATATGTAGTGTGTAATACGTATGTTCAATATAAAAAATGAAGAATTCTTTTACCTGAAGGAATGGGAGAGGTGATACTACTCGTATCAACTGATTTGGGCTCTGGGGAGGTGATACTTGTATCAACTGATGAGGGAACATCTACATCTGGAAGAATGATAGGGTACATAAATATATTATAAGGTGGGGATGTAATTGTAGCATATGTACACTTTTAATAAAATTTCTATTAGCAATTTATAAAACATTTTATACAAATTTGTTAAGGATTCCTACCTGATGTATAGGGCGAGGCATCAAAACCATGGGAAAGGCTCAGGGTCATCTGGGTCACTGTCACTATCAAAGGGGTCTGAAATGGAAAAAAAAAAAATAATAAGGTTATGCAACATCAAACACATTGTACCACTATCGTAAGTTAGTGTACGTATGTATGTAGGGTGTAAACAATTTCCAGCATGAAAATGAGAAAAATGAAATTGCTTACCTGATTGTACACATGCAGGTGGGCGGGAGGGCTGATACAGAGGGTCCAGGTACAGGGGGATCTGGAACTGTCACAGGTAGTACAGGGAGATCTGGAACTGTCACAGGTAGTACAGGGAGATCTGGAACTGTCACAGGTAGTACAGGGGGATCTGGAACTGTCACCACTTCTGCAATAAAATTACAAATGATGAAAATAATGAAGTTACAATTTACTCTTACATTTAGTTGTTACATTAAAAATTAACACATTTAATATGTACACTATGTAAACACATAAATTAGTAAAACAGTTCAGAATTTCCTTACCAGGACTAGGAGTGGGAGGTGGTGGTACTGGAGACTTGTGAAAGAAAGTGTCAAGCCTCCGGACTGCACACTTCTCTTCGTCTTGCTTCTCTTCAGGGTCTCCTTGTAGAAAAGTCACCAAATCCATGATTCCTCTCTTGATTTTGTCAAACCTAGAAACGTTAGGGTCTTCTGCCTCAAAAGAAGCCAAGGCTCTCTCAGATGAGTAAAACCCTCTGACAAGCCTTTCACAGTTAATGACCTGCGGTTTTGGCTCGGTGCCGCCTCCTCTTCCTCAATCATTTGTTGTTCAAGTTCTAGTAAGATCCTCTGCAGACAATTCCTCTCCATGGGAAGCCAGCAGCTCTGTTACATCATCAGGTTCAAGATCTAGTTGCAGCCTCTTGCTTAGCCCTACGATCTTCCTCGTCACAGTCTCGACGTCTTCTGCCTGGTCAAGCCTTCAAAACTGTGCACAAACTGTGGACACAGTTTCCTCCAGGCCCCATTTAAAGTGGTCGTCTTCACCTCGTCCCAAGCACTTGCAATGTTCTTCACTGCATCTGCAATGTTGTAGCCCTTCCAGAATTGCTTCAGTGTCAACTCCTTGTTAGCTTCTATGGCCCTCAAAGCAAAACGTATGGTCCTTCTAAGGTAGTAAGCCTTGAAATTTGCTATTACTCCCTGGTCCATTGGCTGTATCAGCGATGTGGTATTGGGTGGGAGTACACACCTTCACATTAGGATGCATGTCGCTCAAATTTGAAGGGTGACCATGGGGCATTGTCCAGGACTTAGAGGGCCTTAAAAGGCAGACCCTTCGAAGTCAAATACCGCTCCACTGCTGGCACGAAATGGTCATTTGAACCAATCTTCGAAGACCATTAAGGTAACCCACGCCTTCTTGTTAGATTTCCAAATCACAGGGAGTTGACTCTTGAAAATGCCCTTGAAAGCCCTGAGATTCTCGGCCAAATACACCAGCAAGGCTTCAGTTTCAAATCACCACTTGCATTGGCCCCAAACAGCAAAGTCAGTCGCTCCTTTCCAGCTTTATGGCCAGGTGCTGACTTCTCCTCCCCTTGGAAAGGTACGTTCGATTTGGCATTCTTTTCCAAAATAATCCAGTCTCATCCACATTAAAGACTTGGTCAGCCGTGTAACCACCATCCTTAATTATCTCAGCCAAACCAGCTGGAAAACTTTCTGCTGCTTCGCTATCAGCACTAGCAGCTTCACCTTGCAGCTTCACATTATGCAAATTTGCACGAGCCTTAAAACGGTTAAACCAACCTCTATCGCGGAAAATTCACCACCAGCACTGCCTTCGCCAAAACTTTTTTCACTACTGCCTCATGCAGCGCTCTAGCCTTCTCCTGGATCACACTTAAGCTCACCGGAACACGTCGCTGGTTCTGGTCCTCCAGCCAGATCATGAGCAATTTCTCCATTTCAACAATGCTCTGGCTACGTTGCTTCTCGTTTATCACCGTTGACTTCATCGGTGCAGCATCCTTAACGTGCTTCAGAATACGTTCCTTATCCTTCACAATGGTTACCACCGTGGTCCTGCTCAAGCCTAAAGAACGGCCTATTTCGGTGTTAGTTTCTCCCTTCTCCGAACGCTTTATCACGTCATATTTGACCTCCATCGTGATGACCTTCCTCTTCTTGGATGAACTATCATCGGAGGAAGTACTTTGGGTTTGGCGTTTAGGAGCCATTGTAAAATTAGCGAAAATGGCAAGGAATTTCAGCAACGTCTCAGCACACAACCTAGTGGATGCAGGCAGGCACGCGATTGAAGTGGCGTCCTTTCGTATTGTTACGCTTTGGCGTCCTCGACCGTCCGAGGTCGTTGTTCGGTCATTTACCAATACCATACAGTTTTAATAGCGTTTAATTAATTTATGCACCTCCGCTCAAAAACTAGTTCTGCATATGAGGTATCGTTTAAAAGCATAACAAAACGTCGTAAACCTTGGAATTTGTGTTGTAATCTAACCAGAAACTTAGTTTTTTTAATTATGTACTGGAAACAGCAATGATTTTTCATTATATTTGCGCTTTTGGACTGTTTTAAACTGCGCATCCCAAGCTAGTGTATTACATTCGCCCGCAACTAGTTCCGCATATGCGGCGTCAGTAAAAAAATTCAAAAAATACGAAAAAAAAAGTGTCAAAAATCATCATAAACCTCAAAATTTTTGTTTTTTTGTAATGTAACCAAAAACATATTTTTATTATGTACTGTGCTAAACTATAAAGGATTTTTATCATAGCATGCGTTTTTTAAAAGCGTGCGTTAACTCGGAGCGTCGGAAGCGTCAGCGTCGTAACCTCGGAACAAGCGTCGTACCCAGGACGGAATTTCCATTGAATATTTAAGAAAAAGCGTCGTAACCTCGGAACGCGTAAGCCGGAACCGTCGTAACCCGGGGACCGCCTGTATATATATATATAATATATATAATATATATATATATATATACATATATATAGATATATATACTATATATATATATATATACATACACATACATACATACAATACATACATACATACATATATCTATATATATATATATATATATATATATATATATATATATATATATATATATATATATATATATATATATATATATATATATATATATATCTATATATATAGTATATACATACATACATACATATATATATATATCTATCTATATATATATATATATATATATATATATATATATATATATATATATATATATATACGACATACATACATATTATATATATATATATAATTATATATATATATATATATATATATATAATATATATACATATACATATACATACATACATACATACATACATACATACATAACATATATATATATATATATATATATATACAGTAGCAGTCATAATACTTTGCGTGGTAGGGAAGATGGAAGAAGAAAAGAGTACAACAACTAAAAATATTCAGGAAAAATCAATTATTAAAGCAACCATCATAAAATTTGGAATGAATAATCACCAACTCCTGCCCTAGTACTTGATAGGCATGCCACAACATTTACGGACTTTATGGAGTGTCCTGGGCATTGAATCTGAAATCTGCTGCAGGAGGGACTCGTCCAAATCGTCCCAAGCGCATTTCAAACTTTGTGTTGTAAGTCGTGTCGACATTCAGTAACTTTCTTTTTATGATTGCTTAATGATTGAAAGGGCTGGGGAATTCCTGGCTAGTTGTGGATATATTCAATTCCACAATCTCTAAGCCACAAAGCATTCTGTTTGGGCGGTATGATCCCCAGTGCACGAATCTTAATCCAATGCCATTGAAATCATGCCATTGAAACTAAAAAAAATTTGACTGAGTGAAATTGACTAATTGGGAACTTAACTAGAGGTACTGGCTCACTCACAGAAAGTGTAACTCTGTGTAAGAGCTCTTCATTAACCTGTTGGATATTGTGACAGTTGGATGTCAAATTTGTTTTCTTGTGCCCTGCCATAGCCGTTGCTAACATTATTTTGTGTGGTTGAGTGAGTGAAGTTGCATTAACAATGTCTAAACCGTATACTTCCATGAGATAGAGTATGAGAGTGATACAAACTTTACGAGGAAGGCCTTAAAACTGGTTGTAATTAGCCAAAATAATTGCGTGAAACAATGGACTGTCCAGAACATTCTGAAAACTTTTCGTGAGTCAGGAGGGAAGGAAGTACCCAAGGCTAGGACCAGCACTGGGAGGCCCCCTATTATTAGTAAGAAGGGGTTAAGAGTTCTCGCCAGGAACATTGAGACCTCAATGTTCCTGGCGAGAACTCTTAACCCCCTCTTACTATTAATAGGGGGCCTCCCAGTACTGGTCCTAGCCTTGGGTACTTCTTTCCCTCTCAATTCACGAAAAGTTTTCAGAATGTTTTGGACAGTCCATTGTTTCACGCCAATTTTTTGGCTAATTACACCAGTTTTAAGGCCTTCCTCGTAAAGTTGTATCACTCTCATACTCTATCTCAATGGAAGTATACGGTTTAGACATTGTTAATACAACCACACTCACTCACCCACACAATGTTAGCAACGGCTATGGCAGAGCACAAGAAAAGAATTAGACATTCAACAGTCACAACATCCAACAGGTTAATGAAGAGCTCTTACACAGAGTTACACTTTCTGTGAGTGAACCAGTACCTCTAGTTAAGTTCCCAATTAGTCAATTTCACTCAGTCGAATTTTTTTTAGTTTCAATGGCTGATTTTCATGCATTGGATTAAGATTCGTGCACTGGGGATCATACCGCCAAACAGAATACTTTGTGGCTTAGAGATTGTGGAAATGAATATATCCACAACTAGCCAGGGAATTCCCCAGCACTTTCAATCATTAAGCAATCATAAAAAGAAAGTTACTGAATGTGGACATGTCTTGCAGGGCAAAGTTTGAAACGCGCTTGGGACGATTTGGACGAGTCCCTCCTGCAGCGGTTTTCAGATTCATGCCCAGGACACTCCAGAAAGTCCGTAAATGTTGTGGCATGTCCTATCAAGTACTAGGGCAGAAGTTGGTGATTATTCATTCCAAATTTTATGATGGTTGCTTTAATAATTGATTTTTCCTTAATATTTTTAGTTTGTTTTACTCTTTTTCTTCTTCCATCTTCCCTACCACACAAAGTATTATGACTGCTACTGTATATATATATATATATATATATATATATATAATATATATATATATATATATATATATATATATATGTATGGTATGTATGCATGATAACTGAATCACAAAACTTAGGAACGTGATAAATTCCATAAATAAAGATAAATGCCACGAAGGAAAAATAAACGAAGGAGGTCTGCAAGATCTTTCGACTTTAAAAGTCCTTTACTGAGCAGATACTGACATAAATACAAGAAAAGACAATACAAGAAGGTTCGTATAACTGACAGATAGGGATTATAAAGGGATTAGTACCTAGAATCCGACACACCTGGAAGATAAGAAACCTTCCCAAACAAGCATAAACAATGGGTGCAATAAAGTTTAAGACAGTCATCTCAGATACAATTTTCAGACAATTAAAGGATTATACTGACAGCTAAAGCACCCATTGTTTATGCTTGTTTGGGAAGGTTTCTTATCTTCCAGGTGTGTCGGATTCTAGGTACTAATCCCTTTATAATCCCTATCTGTCAGTTTATTTTTCAAAACCTTCTTGTATTGTCTTTTTCTCGTATTTATGTCAGTATCTGCTCAGGGGGTAAAGGACTTTTTAAAGTCGAAAGATCTTGCAGACATCCTTCGTTTATTTTTCCTTCGTGGCATTTATCTTTTATATATAATATATATATATATATATATATATATATATATATATATATATATATATATATATATATACATACATACATACATACATACATACATACAGGCAGTCCCCCGGGTTACAACGGTGTCGGCTTATGATGTTCCGAGGTTACGACGCTTGTCAATAGACGTTATTTCCAGGGTTACGACGTCTACAACGCTCATCTGGGAGATGAAATATGACACCAAAAATGCAAAAAAATCAATATTTGAAGGTTTTTTTTTGATGAAAAATGGCATAAGAATGCAGTTTACATAGTTTTCAATGCACCCAAAGCATTAAAAGTAAGGTTTTCTTAGGATTTTTCACGATGTTCTGGCTTACGACGATTTTCGGCTTATGACGAGCCTTAACCTCTTCATTACCGAAAGTTTGTTTTGGAGGTAGGTGGGTACCACCATTGAAGTCTACTATACCGCACCGGGTGCATAAAGGTGGTACGCATAGTACCACCAAAACTCCTCTTTTCAGAATAGGGTACTTCCAATCATTCTGTAATTTCGGTTTGAAGAGTTTGGAGCAAAATAAACAGTATGACACGATGCCAGACGTATGATGAACCCAAAAAAATAGTATTATTACTGCTTATAGTTGTGTGTAGGTGACAGATGAACTGCGTCTCAACAAAAAATCACAAAACCAGACAAGCGTAAACATGAATAACTTCTTCTACCAAGTAAAAAACCAGTTGTATCATCATTTACTGTATTTATTTATTTATTCACTTATTACATTTACAAATAAAAGATATGAACACCAGATAAATGAAGGTAGAAATAAAGCCTTATAGTAACTTTATATATAAAAAAACCAAACCAGAGAAAAAGCAAAAAGCGATTTTTTTTTCTGAGGACAAGAAACTTGAAAAATTATTGTTTTAGATACCCCTAATGCCCCTAAAGTTGTTTTCTGTGATGAAACTAATCTTAGAAAACGTAGAAAATGACATCGCCCAATTTTTGAAAGATATATACTATAAAATTTGCGATTTCCATATTTATTGGCGGCGCTTTCGCTTTAGTTTTTTGCTCTTTTTTTTTGTTATTACGTGCTTATTTACTGTTCTATTTTGATAATACTTTATGTGCATGTTCCAGGTGCAATATACCAACATTCTGTAAGACCGAATTTCTATTCAAGACCGTAGTTTTTTTCACCGACCACCAGTGTCCCCTTGTACAAGGACACTTGAGTTTCACATTTTTTTTCATAAAATCATTTATTTTCCCTGTAGGATGATAAAACTAACAGAATATGCGTTATTATAGTGCTAATAATACCTGATAATTTCATTAGCCTGTCTTGATTAGTGTATTTTTGGCAAATATTTACGATGGGCACCCCTCCAAACTCCGAGTCACTACGAGAGATTCAGTTCGGCAGCGACAATGTTTACATTCTGCTCACCCACCCGGTAAAGAAGGGGTTAAGAAC
>NC_087221.1:37329644-37464644 GCF_015104395.2 Macrobrachium nipponense | reverse complement strand
CTTTTGTTCACCGAGTGGGTAAATCTGTGTTTCGGCCCGACAGTGAAGAAATTCTTGAAAGAGAAGCGCCTCCCTCTGAAATGTCTGCTGGTGTTGGACAATGCCCCTCCCCACCCTCCTAGCCTCGAGGAAGATATCCTAGCAGAGTATTCCTTCATCAAGGTTCTTTATCTTCCGCCTAACACCACCCCTCTCCTCCAGCCCATGGACCAGCAAGTGATATCGAACTTTAAGAAGCTGTATATGAAACATCTTTTCAAGAGATGTTTCGACATCACCGATACCACAAACCTCACCTTGCGTGAATTTTGGAAAGAGCATTTCGACATCGTCATGTGCATCCGACTCTTCGACCAAGCTTGGCAGGAGGTTTCGAGGCGAACCTTGAATTCCTTGTGGAGGAAACTCTGGTCCTGATGCCATATCGCCCGAGACTTTGAGGGATTCAACGTGGGCGAAGCTGGTGCAGATTCAGAAACAGTTGACGATCCTGAAACTGTTTGCAACCAGATATTGACGAGGATCGTTGCACTCAACAAGTCCATAGGGGCTGGTCGTCGACGAGGACAACATCAGCGACCTTCTCGAGAAGCACCAAGAGGAGTTTACGACGGATGACCTGAAGGAGTTGGAGGCCATGCAACATAACATTGTTCAAGAGGAGTTCTCTGGCAGCAGCGAGGAAAAGGAGGACAACCCTATGACAATGACAGAAATTAAGGATGTTCTAGCCACTTTTCATAAAGTGCAATCATTTGTAGAAAAAAAGACACCCCAAAAAGGCTCACACAGGTCGTATGCTTGCGCAGTTCGATGGCGTTTGCCTGAGTCGTTTCAGGAACTTTGTGAAAAGTAGGCAGAAGCAAACTTCCTTGGATAGTTATTTTTTAAAGAGGCCTTTAGTATTAGCAGGAGTAAGCAAAATTGAAGAACCAAGTGATACTAAAAAACAGAAAGTTGAAAATGGTGATGAAGTTGAAATTTTGTATTAAAAAAAAAAAAAACACCTTCGAAAAGTATAAAAAAGTAAAAAAAAATTTTTTTAAATCAAAAAAAAGAATTTTTTTTTTTTAAATGTAGTTTTTTGTAAAGTTAAGTGTTACAGTTTTGTTAATGTGTTTCGTAAGTTTTAGTTTATGTATGTTTTCCTTACATTTTTTTATGTGTTTCATAAAGTTAAGTGTACGTACGTATCTGCCGTTCGTCCTCCTCCTCTGTCGCCACTTTCGGAGATAGCCTCACTCAAAAGGTAAGCTTCCACATTTTACTAAATACGTATAGTATTTCTTGTATACCATGTACACTAATATTCTTTATTAACAGGTAATTAGCAGTAAGTTATTAAGTTAGGCATTGAATAATCCAAATTGATGTAGTATTTCATTGTTTATAGGTCAATTTAGCTTTATTATGAAATTTACTGGGGTGTTTTTGGAGGGCTTGGAACGGATTAGCCATTTTTCATGTAAAATGTGGTCCAAGATACGAAAAGCTCATGATACGAAGGCTGCCTCGGAACGGATTAATTTCGTATCTCGAGTTTTTTTTTTTTTTTTTTTTTTTTACAAAATTTTTAACTTCATCACCACTTTCAACTTTCTGTTTTTTAGTATCACTTGGTTCTTCCTTTTTGCTTACTCCTGCTAGTACTAAGGCCTCTTTGAAAATAACTATCCAAGGAAGATTGCTTCTGCCTACTTTTCACAATGTTTCCTGAAACGACTCGGGCCAAACGTCAATCGAACCTGTGCAAGCATAGACCTGTGTGAGCCTTTTCGGGTTGTCTTTTTTTTCTACAAATGATTGCACTTTATGGAAAGCGGCTAGAACATCCTTAATTTCTGTCGTTGTCATAGGGTTGTCCTCCTCCTCCTCGCT
This sequence comes from Macrobrachium nipponense, assembly GCF_015104395.2. NCBI lineage: Eukaryota > Metazoa > Arthropoda > Malacostraca > Decapoda > Palaemonidae > Macrobrachium > Macrobrachium nipponense. The sequence continues at coordinate 37,462,766 of NC_087221.1, read as the reverse complement.
GCTGCTAGAGAACTCCTCTTGAACGACGTTATGTTGCATGGCCTCCTTCAGGTCATCCGTCGTAAGCTCCTCTTGGTGCTCCTCGAGAAGGTCGTTGATGTCGTTATCGTCGACGACCAGCCACAGTTTTTCAGGATTGTCAACTGTTTCTGAATCTGCAGCACCAGCTTCACCCACGTCGAATCCCTCAAAGTCTTGGGCGGATATGGCATCAGGCCAGAGTTTCCTCCACGAGGAATTCAAGTTCGCCTTGAAACCTCCTGCCAAGCTTGGTCGATGAGTCGGATGCATATGACGATGTCGAAATGCTCCTTCCAAATTCACTCAAGGTGAGGTTTGTGGTATTGGTGATGTCGAAACATCTCTTGAAAAGATGTTTCATATACAGCTTCTTAAAGTTCGATATCACTTGCTGGTCCATGGGCTGGAGGAGAGGGGTGTGTTAGGCGGAAGATAAAGAACCTTGATGAAGGAATACTTACTAGGATATCTTCCTCGAGGCTAGGAGGGTGGGGAGGGGCATTGTCCAACACGAGCAGACATTTCAGAGGGAGGCGCTTCTCTTTCAAGAATTTCTTCACTGTCGGGCCGAAACACAGATTTACCCACTCGTGAACAAAAGCCTTGTTACCCAGGCTTTCGCATTAGCCCTCCACATCGCTGGAAGCTGCTCCTGAAGCACTTTGTGGGCCTTGAAGGCTCGAGGAGCCTCGGAATGATAGACCAGGTTGGGGCTTCACCTTGCAATCTCCACTGGCGTTTTGAACAAAGTGCGAGCGTAAGCCTGTCTTTCATAGGCTTATGCCCGGGTAGCTTCTTCTCTTCCTCCGTGATGTACGTCTGACGAGGCATTTTTTTTTCCAAAAAAGGCCAGTCTCATCACTTGCTGTGAACTGTAGCCCTCCTTGGTCATCATCTCGTTGAACGTCTTTTTGAAGGCTTTTCGGCCGCTTTCGTGTCCAAGCTGGCAGCCTCCCCATGCTGCACCACCGAATGGATACCAGTCCATTTACGGAATTTCTCGAACCTCCCATGCAAAGCCTTGTACTCTGGGGTTGGCGTCGATGTCCCTTCTCCTCCGCCGTCTTCGGCCTGGGGAATCAAATCACCGAAAATAGCGCTGGCCTTGTGGCAGATTGCCGTCTCTGTTATCGTATCGCCAGTGATTTCTTTGTCTTTTATCCAGACAAGAAGCAGCACGTGGGTCCTCTTGCTGGACAAAATAGTGACGCCCTTGGAAGGTGTAGCTGCTTTGATGACATCCTTCTGCTTAAGGATGGTGCCTATTGTCGACGGATTTCGGCCGTATTCCTTGGCGATCACACTCAATCGCATACCAGCTTCATACTTCTTGATAATCTCCATCTTTGTCTCCAAAGAGAGCATTCTCTTCTTTCCGTGAATTTCAACTTTCTTGGGACCCATGACAACGTATATACTGTACGTAACTTACGTATAAGTAGAGTAAAGTTCTCACACAACTCGATAAAGTACGTATACTGCGACGAAATCACTAACGAATTTACGTTAATAGACGAAATCGTTAGAATGAACAAATACTGTGTGCTCGTTAACGATGCTGGTACCGAGTGGCCGAGGCCCGCTGCTACGTAGTAAGATGCATGATGGGAAGGATGCTGACCAATAGGATAGAAGGATCTCATGGCGGTGACTAGCATCAGGAACCATGGGAGAGCAGGAGGATGGTGGCGAGTCTACTCAGTTGGTGGAGCGCGAGTTTCAAAATTGTTATCTGTGTCCGGGCGAATCTCGGACTTTCCAGCCACAACCTTTCGTATCTTGAAAAATTTTCGTATGTAGAGCCGTAAAATTTTTTTGTGTTAGCTTTCGTATCTCGAGTTTCTCGTAAGTTGAGCCTTTTGTATCTCGAGGTACCACTGTATATATATATATATATATATATATATATATATATATATATATATATATATATATATATATATATATACAGGCAGTCCCAGGGTTACGACGGGGGTTCCGTTCTTGAGACCCGTCGCAAGCCGAAAATCGTCGTAAGCCGGAACGACGCTTGGAAGTATGTCTTAAACTAATAAAAAGTTATAAAAACCTTACTTGTAATCCTTTGGTTACACTACATGTTGTTTCCTGTAGTTTTATGTACAACCTGGAGTTATTTTCATAAAAGAATGCTGGTTCTTGAAGGTAAAAACTATTGTAATCCTCTGGTGACACTACATTCTTGAAGTTTTATGTACAACCTGGGGTGATTTTGCCAAATCTTGAGGGCTACAAGAACAGCTGATTACTATTTACGTATCATATAGACTAATTAAAGTAAACGTATCTTTAAATAGGCTTATATATTAGTACCTATCAACAAAACATTTCCTGCTATGAGTCAGAGGCTGTTTAATGAAACGAACACTTTTCTGTCCTATCTGTGCAGAAAATAAATGTTACGTCAATCCCCGAGACGGTGACCATTGTTGCCAAGGCGTCTCTCTCTCTCTCTCTCTCTCTCTCTCTCTCTCTCTCTCTCTCTCTCTCTCTCTCTCTCGTCTCTCTCTGATCAAATTACACTGGAACTTTGACATACGATTGCCCTAATATACGAATGTTTTGAGATACACAGAAAATTTGCGAAAAATATAAGCTTTGATATACAACGAAATATTTGAGATACGATTTTGCGATGAGTGTTAGTTGTATAGGCGACCGATAAATGGCGTTCAGTCTGTTTGTTTGTTGGTGCTGCATGTTAACACGTCGTTGTTTAGTTCGTTGTATTTGCGCCTATTTTTTCGTGTTATTTTGTCTATTTTATTATTAACCATGGGTCTCAAAGCTAAAGACAAAGCAGGTGATAAGAAAAATCCAAGAAAATTATTTCGATGGAAGCAAAACATGAAATTATAGCAAAGCATAAAACCTTCCAAAGGCATCAACATTTATTTCTACAAACTACAAACTGATTAAAATAAAAAAATAAAAATTAGTTTTAGCAATGTTTTATTTCATTTGGTGTTTTATTACGTAGTTATTATGTGTACATACGTAAATAAAAGAGAACAAATCGTTCCCTGCCACCCTTCCTACCTCCTCCCCCTGCTGGCCTCACGTCATCTTTCGTTGTGGTAAGTAAAATTCCTTTCTTTTTTTTAATTGATTTTTAATTAACATTATCATATCACATTGCTATGTTTTTATTTTATCATTATGTGTGTTATTACTCGTTTATTTGTGTATAAATTGTGCATATTATATGTAATTTAGCTGTGTTTAGGTGTGGTTTCATACCGCTAGAACGGATTAATACATATTACATTATTTTAAATGGGAAAAAATGCTTTGAGATACAACTGTTTTGAATTTACGACGATGGTAACGGAACAAATTAAATTCGTATGTCAAGGTTCCAGTGTACTGGATAATGTCTCTCTTTGGATACTTAGATTTTTGCCAAATCTTGAGGGCTACAAGAACAGTTGATTACTTTTACGTATTTCATTACTATTTACGTATCATATAGACTAATTAAAGTAAACGTATCTTTAAATAGGCTTATATTATTAGTATCAACAAAACATTTACTGGCATGAGTCAGAGGCCGTTTAACGAAACGAACACTTCTCTGTCCTTAACTCTATCTCTCTCTCTCTCTCATCTCTCTCTCTCTCTTCTCTCTCTCGTTGTAAATCTAACCAGAAACTTCGTTTTGTTATTATTACTGGAAACAAGCAATGATTTTTTTCATTATTTGTGCTTTTTGGACTGTTTTATATGTAAACTTTGCGCACCGCAAGCTAGTATGTATTCATTCGCTCGGAAACTAGTTCCGCATATGAGGCGTCACTAAAAAACAGAAAAATACGACATAAAAAGTGTCGAAAATCATCATAACCTCAAAATTTTTGTTGTGAATCTAACCAGAACTTATTTTTATTAATATACTGTGCTAAACTCATAAAGGATTTTTTTATCATAGTATGAGTTTTTTAAAAGCGTCGTTAACTCGGAGCGTTGGAAGCGTCAGCGTTGTAACCTCTGGAACAACCGTCGTAACCCAGGACGGATTTTTCCATTGAATATTTAAGAAAAAGCGTCGTAACCTCGGAACGCGTAAAGCCTGGAACCGTCGTTAACCCGGGACCGCCTGGGGTATATATATATATATTTATATATATATATATATATATCTTAATATATACCTATATATATATTATATATCCCCCTATTATATATATATATAATTTAATATATATATAATATAGCCTTGAATATATATCTATATCATATTTATATATTATATATTATATAGATATATATATGTATCTTATATATAGATAAGATATATATTATATATAATGTATATATTATATAATATATTAATTATAAATATACTATAATATATATATATAGATAGATAGATATATCGATAATAAATATCCTATATATATTTAATGTATATATATTAATACACACCACACTATAGTATATATAGATAGATATGATATATAAATATATATATATATATATATATACAGTATATTTATACTATATATATTATAAAGATAGTAGATAGATATAAATATCTATATATATATATATATATATACACACCACGACACATATATATATAATATTAAATAAAATATATAATATATATATATTATATATATATATATATATATATATATATATCTAGTAAAAGGAGCCCATAAAAACACCAAAATGTAGAGAGAAAAGTACTATATTTCAGAGACTGCTGTCTCTCTCTTCAGGTATATGAATGGAAAGAAAAGTTTACAGAAAAGGTGGTATTTATATCAAGAGATCCGTCCACAAGTAAGCCAATTTAGGTCACCCCCGCTGATAATCACGGCAAAATTGTAATAATGGACAAAGACTTCTACCTCGACAAAATCAACCAGCTCCTTAGCAACACAATACCTTACGAAAAACTGACGAAAAAATCCCCTCCAGAACGTTCCCACAGAATTTTTTTCGGAAAGTAAGATTAATTGGCCAAGACAAAAAGAGTATTGAACTATTATTAGAAATTTTAAAGTAATTAATCCTAAATTACCCTACTTTTATGGCCTTCCCAAAACTCACAAAGACAATCTTCCATTCAGACCCATCGTTTCATGCACCGGAGCTTTCAATTACAACATTTCTAAATGGTTAGCTGGCCTCCTTTCTCCTTTACCTTTTTTGGCACTTTTTCTCCCAGTCACATCAAACATTTGGAAGATTTTTGTCAACAAATTCGGAGAAGCATATATACCACTTCACAACATGAAACTTTTAATCCTCGACGTAGACTCCCTATTCACAAAAGTACCAGTACAGGACGTTCTTCAGTTTTTAAGGGAAAAATTATCCCCCCCTATTCAGATCATTTCCCATTGGCGCTTGAAAAAATAATAAAGTTAGTTGAATTATGTGCATCTAATAACGTATTTTAATTCGGGGAATCATTCTACAAACAAAAATTCGGTGTAGTATGGGTAGTCCTTTAAGTCCTGTTTTAGCCAATCTGTACATGGAATACTTTGAAACTACAGTAATAAATGCAATAAAACCCAAAAACATGCTGTGGATGAGATATGTGGATGACATCCTAACATTTTGGGATAATAAGTGGGGTAATTTTAATGAATTCCTCTCAAAATTAAACGCATTAGTGCCCAGCATCAAATTTAGTTGAATGGGAAACAGACAACAAAATTCCTTTTCTTGATGTTTTAATAATCAGAGACACGGACAGAATACAAATTTACCATATACAGAAAACCAACGTTCTCACTTTCATATTCACTACTTAAGTATCACGACATTACTATCAAGATAGGTGTAGCTAGCAACCTATTCTTAAGAGCCTTACGAATTTGTTCCCCAGGTTTCCTGGAAAAAGAATTTGAACTAATTCGCAGCAACTTTCATCTTTAAAGTATCCTGACCATATAATTGAGAAGCAATTCAAAAAGCAAACGTAATTTTTTACTGACCCCCTAAAGACAAGACCAGAGACACACCCAACAATAAAATAAAAATTTCTCACCTGGAGACGATTAAGAGAGTAACCCACACCCTTGGGAAAATCCAACCCTTTTGCATTTACCTACCCAAATACCTTAGCCAAATCCCTGATTAACGTCCAACAAAGACATCTCCCAAAGACTCTGGGGTATATGAGATCCCATAACCAGGACTGTGACCAATCTTACATCGGATATACAGGTAAAATAAATCACTTCCCAGAGATTAATACAACACAAACGGTCAGTTAGGTATGGACAACAGAACTCGGCTATTTTCAACCATATAAATGAATATAACCATAGAATAAACTGGAATATGTCACTTGTAATTTATAGCAGCAACTGCCGGTACAAGAGTCAAATGATGGAATCGGCCTTAATAAAAGAGAAGTAGGTAATGAACATCTCAAAAGGGGCGTGGATCTCAGATATCGTCGACGAAGTGTTCATTCAAACCAACGCTTTAAGAAGATTAAAGGAAGATTATCAGCGGGGGTGACCTAAATTGTCTTACTTGTGGACGAATCTCTTGTATAAATACCACCTTTTCTGTAACTTTTCTCATTCGTATACCTGAAGAGAGAGAGAGCAGTCTCTGAAATATAGTACTTTTCTCTCTACATTTTGGTGTTTTTATGGGCTCCTTTTATTAGATGGAATTCTGTTGTTACAGAACATTTTTACCAGTTCATATATATACTATATATATATATATATATTAATTATAATATTAAACTATAATATAATATATATATATATGATATATTTCGTCCCCCATGGGATCGAACCACTGTCCAAAGTGGACGGGGACGAAATCAGGACAATAGTGAACGCTATCCAATCAGCCAACAGAGGTAAAGTGAATTTAGATATAAAGGACATTTGTAGTTGAATTTGATATATAGATATATATATATATATTATATATATTATATATATATATATATATATATATATATATAATGTATATATATATATAGTATTATATAATGTATGATATAAAATAAAATATATATATATATATATATATATATATAATATATATATAATATATAGATATATATATATATATATATTTATAATGTGCAGTAATTTACACAAAAATAAGTAAATTAAAAGTGCAGAACTCCAGTAGCTTGTGATAATCACAAGAAAGGTCCAAAAAGAGATTTAATCAGGCCTATATGAAAAAGGGAGACCTGGAAGAATGGAAATATTTTCGAAGGAGGGTCGAGGCAATAGGGAACACCCAGAAGTATACTGCTCCCAGGAGACATTAGCAAATGCCAAGGAGGTTAAACCTCCTTGACAGACGCACAGATTAAATAGGGTAAATGGGAAGGGTAGGCCTTTAAAAACTCGAGAGGAGTACATTTGGCAACGTGGAGGACACGCCTAAATCGCCTTGAAGGAGACGATAGGGTATAGTAGTGGGTAGTCTTTTCCTGAACCAAAAAAGAGCAATTTTTTAGGTTTTTTTTGTTCAAATTCCGGGTTTTATTAATTTGGGGAGCGTGAGGTTACAAATTTTGTATAGGAGCGTACCTTTATATTGTAAAGGTATTCATTTTAAGTGACTGTCGTTTGATAGGGCTTTTGGACCCAGGCACAGGGTCCCTCATACCACTTGCGTTTGATGCTGGCTGAATCGAAGCGGTTTTTTCCGCAAGGCTGCTCTTTGCTGCATATGTATGAGAGCCTTGCTCCCTGAATGGAATCCAATTTCTGGTGGTAGTAAAATCCACCAAGGATTCCAGATCAGGTGAGAATGTTTTGGGTTTTGTATAAGAAACCTTTAGCTCGAATGGCTGAGCGGAATTTTGTCTAGCTGCACTACCCACCATCCTCTTCTTAATGGGGGAATCAGCTAAATTTAACAGTAGGTAATATTCATCTCAAATAATATAATTTTTCATAATAAAATTTATTATTTGGATACTTACCTACTGTTAAAGTAGACCCACCCAGCCTCCCCACAACTTAGGGAGCTGTCAAGGAGAATTCTGACGAGCTAAAACATTCGAAACAATCTATTAGAAAACAGGTAAACTAGGCAGCCATTCATTTTTTTTTTTTTTTTTTTTTTTTTTTTTTTTTTTTTTTGAATGCCGACTCCTCTAATCGGCAGGGAGATATAGCTAAATTTAACAGTAGGTAAGTATCCAAATAATAAGTTTTATTATGAAAATGTATATTTTTTCAACATTTTGAATTATTTTTGTGATGCAGTAATAAAACATCAGTAAATACTTAAATTTTAATTTATAAAATGCACGTTAGTAATTTGTATTTAAGATTTTTGGGTATTACTTTTTCTACTTGTTTTTCAGGAAGAGTTACTTAAACAGTTAGCTGATGCTGTAGTTAGTGGAATAGATGGTAAAACCAGGTTGATTAGTGGCTCATCAAGTAAAAGAGGTACTGTACTGTGGCTTGTTTATTGACAATAATGTTTCTAAATGCTAGATTTTAGGATAAAGTTGTTCATTTGATTGACTAGCAAATTTTGTGCAATAAAATTTGAATTTGTTCCGATACGTATACAAACTCTCGGTCCTTTAACAATAGGAAGGTACTTAGTGGCAGCTGAACTGGTCGTAAGCTTCGAACAAGGGGGTTCGGTAGTTAACTACTTGTCCGGCAGTTGGCGGTCAGCTCGTCTGGGAGGAGAGGAGTCACTTTGCTTTTGGCCATGCTGGTGGTTAGACGTGTTGCTCGCCTCTCTGCCCGCTTCAAGTCGTATGCTTTGTTTTCTTCACTGTGTGAAGACTTTTCTCTTTCCCTTGTACTTTGTGTGTATGTGCAAGGCTATACGTAAGTAAGTGTCTGTTTTGTATATCCAATACAGTGATTTTCGTGATTTGTTGTGGAATCCCAAGTGCCGGAGAGACCCCCTCGCCCCCCTATCAGCCGCAGATTGTGCCCTGGTGTGGAGGGCCGTAAGTGTGGGGCCTTTCTGTCATCTGTAGAGGTTGACCCTCATGCTTATTGCACTCGGTGCCGAGGGCGAGAATGCTCTCGCACCGAGCCTTGTGATGTATGTAGTGTTTGGTCAGAGGAGCGGTGGGAGCGCTATGGGGGGAGGAAGAAACCGCGTAAGCCAGCCAAGGAGTCATCGGAGGGATCTCCAGTTACTCCCTTGGTCACGGACACGTCTTCTTCCTTCTTCCCTCCATCTCAGCTCCCTCGTATGGCTCCCTCCTCTTCGGGGGGTGTCTTGCTCCTTCTCCTCTCTCGATCAGTCGAGCGTGGGGGAGGGGCCTAGGTACCCAACATACAGTTGTATTCGGGGTCGTCTGTTCGCTCAGGGTGGGAACTGTCCCCCCCCCCCCTGGGTGAGGGGACCCCCCCTACTAACCCAACTGTTTTCTTCCTCAGATCTGCTTGCCACCGGGGACGATCTTGGCCGGGCCTGGTGCTTGCTGGTGCTCCAGGGACACCGAGTGTTCAGTGGCTGCTGAGTTATCTGGTGAGAGGGGCCAGGCCAGTAACTCATGGCCCAACCACCAGGACAACCACGAAGGTGTCCACTCCTGGCTACGCTGCTCCACTGCACCTGGTGTATACCCAGCACGTTGCCATGGTAACCCCGACAGCTGCTATTCAGGCGCCGCTGCCGGAGGTGAAGACGTATGCTGTGACTCCGCCACCTGGTTTTGCCGCTCTTGCTTCAGCCCCTGACTTCTGGTGTCCCAAGAGCTCTCTCCTGGACCTGCCTCCAGTAAAGAGGATGCCGCTGGTTCCTGCCCAACCTCCTGTTCCTGAGGTTGCTGCTGCTCCACTACCAGTTCCTGCCGCTGTTGTTCCTGCCCGTGGTGTTGCTGCCCCCACCCCAGGTCCTTCCGGACAGGTGCAGTCGGGCCCTGTTGCTTCGGCAACTGCCCTGGCTCTGCCCTGGATGGAAGACCTGACGGTGGTCCTGAGGAAGCTGACAAAGAAAAAGAAGAAGAGGAGGAAGGTGCATTCGTCGTCTTCATCGTCTTCTTCGTTGTCGTCTGCCGCCGCTTCCCCTTCGACTTCTAAGGCCCCACAGCCATAGAAGAAGAAGGTAGCCTCCTCCCCCCCAAGAAGGCTCTCTCTGATACTTCTAAGGGTCCGTCCCACTCCGGTGGGACGGTTGGGACTTCCGCTGGTCCTCCTGTTCCTTCGGGAACAGGGCCCGTCTCTTCTTCTGCAAGGAAGAAGACGGGGACTGGAAGAGCACCGGCTAACACCGGTACCTCCTCACCTGGTGCCAGAGGTACTGCCTCGGCGCCAGGTACCGCCTCGGCCTCACGATTCGTGAAAGGTACCGAGTGTACGGTCACCTGCAGGTGACCGTGCAGCCAAGACCCAGGCAACCGAGTCCGCTCAGCGCCAGGATCCAGGCATGGAGCAGAAGACTGGTGGGGGTCGCCCAGGTGACTCCCACCAGGCCAGCGATCGCTCTCGTGGCAATCCGCTGGTACCCAGGGTTGACACGCGTCCAGACTGGCTGCGGCTAGGCCAGGTAGCGGTCCCCTCCGCGCGCTGAACCAGCCTTCGGTTTATTGGTCCATAGCGGCGTGGACAACGCCGTGGGAGGACAGGCCTCGCTCCAACTGCGACAGCGGACTCTGTCGGTCCCCTGACTGCCGCTCCTACTGGGACCGGGCGGAGAGGGGGACCAGCAGCAGTTCTTCTGACGCTCGGGACCGTCACCACTGTTCTCGGTCCAGCTGTTCTCCTCGAGAGAGCCACTCGACTAGGCCCGCAGCTCGATTGCCACTGCGGGTTGGCGATCGCCTGCCGTCCCCCCTGCACACCGGTTCTGCCAGTGGGTGAGAGGGGAGCGTCAGGCCTTCCTCTCCTATCCCTTCAACTTCCTTCGGCTACACCGGGAAGAGCGTGGCGATCAGGAGTGATCGCGAGGGGCGCACTCCTCGCGATCCCGCCACGACGCCCTACAAACCTGGCACGGTCCTAGGACCGACTAGATCGTACGCACAAACTGCAGGAGGAGACCATGAGGGGCATTTTGTGGTTCCTCCTGTGGAAGGAGGAGGGTCACGGGAGGAGTTTTCGCTGGACGGGCTTGATGGTCCGTCTCCGCAGGATGCAGTCACTCCCGAGATCCAGAGGTTGTTTGCTGAGGTTATTGTGCTGATTCGTTAGCACAACGACCTCGGGGAAGGATCACCACTCCCACCTTCCGAGCCTACATCGGGCGGGTTTGGAGTCAATCTGGGGACCCAAAAAGGAACCCAGGATGACGGTGGGTCTCCCCCGATCAGCTTTGGCCGACAGTGTGCTGAGCCAGGTGGATGCTCTCGTCTCCGAACAGGAGGGTTCGCTTCGGTCTGGTAGGTCATCCAAGCTCCTTCCCCCACCTCTACCGCAGCAGAGGCGCTTCTACGTGCCTTCAGAGGACCCTTTGCTGCCCAAACAGGTTAACCCGGAGCTAGCTAGGGTAACTCCGGGGGTGTGTCTGCAGCAGCTCCTTGCAGCAAGAGGCACTTGCCTTGGAATCTACCGCTATGACAGCATTCCAAGCAGTCTCCTGGATCGACCTATAGTCCCTCACAGTGTCGAAAGCTGCGGCCTCTTCGGGAAACATTACTCCTGAAGGGGACCCGGCTTTTGTGAGACTGTGCCAGTCTGGAGGTAGGGCTATCTCCTACTTGGCCCACCAGACGGCTAACCTGTGGGCCAACCTGGTTCTGAGGCGTAGGGACACTGTCCTCACCCGAGTGACCAGGGCGGCTGGGCGAGATGCGGCCTTGGGTCTTCGCAACTGACCGGTGCGGAGTTCCTCCTCTCTCTTCCCCAGAGAGATGTTGGACGCTGCGGTGGAACAACGGTGCACTGATGAAAGTGACCGTTTAGTCCACCAGGCAGTCTCGAAGGTGGCTGGGCAACCTCGAACGACTGCGGCTAAGCCCAAGAGTTTAGCTAGCACTTCCTCTGCGGCTAAGATGATCGCTTTGTTGAAGCCGAGAGGAAAGACTCTGCCTTCGACTTTGACTGTAAGGAGTGACCATAAACACCCCTCCTCCCAGTCCTTCTCTCGAGGAGGAACCGGAAGAAGTCGAAGAGAGGAAGGAAACGCTAGGGATGGCGTTCCCCTCACCTGCTGATGGAAGTTTGGGGGTGTGCCTGGCGGGCCTCAAGCTGTTTTGTACCCGGACCTGCTGGCTCTGCTTGCCGAAGCACTGAGAGAGATTCCCCCCCTGGCACAACCTCCTGTGCCAGCCACACGTAGAACGGTACCACCGGTCGGTCGAGTCCCTGTGTCTTCATGGCTGGCTGTTATCCACCATCAATTGCGAGCGAGAGGCTTTTCTCGCTGAGCAGCAACAGAGATAGGTGGGTACCTCAAACAGTCCTCTGCAGCTGTTTACCAGGGGAAGTGGGCCGTCTTCTGTGGTTGGTGTCGTGGACGGGTTCTCTCTCCTCTCAGAGCCACTATTCAGCAGGTAGCGGATTTCCTCGTTTTCCTTCGCCGAGAGAAGCTCCTCTCCGTCTCCGCAGTTAAAGGATACAGAGCGGCCCTGGCCCTAGTCCTTAAACTGCGAGGAGTGGATATCTCCTTCTCCTTTGAGATCTCCCTCCTTATGAAGAGCTATGAGAGGTCTTGCCCACCCAGGGAACTCAGGCCCACGGGGTGGGATGTGACTCTTGTCCTTAGGAGTTTGACTCGAAGTCCCTTCGAGCCACTCCGAGAGTCATCAGACAGGGATCTGACCCTCAAGATCCTCTTCCTGCTGGCCCTGATATCGGAAATGAGAGAAAGGGAACTACATGGTCTTTCCTTTGATGTCAAGCATTCCAGGGGATGGGGATCCGTGATGCTCAATTTCGTACCGAACTTTGTAGCGAAGACTCAGAATCCTCCGGTCCCTGACGACCGGTTCGAGTCTTTCACGATCCCCTCCCTGAAGGACTTCACTGATAATGATGCTGATGAGATGCTGCTTTGTCCCGTGAGGGCGCTACGGCGCTATCTGAAGAGAACTCAACACCTCAGGCCTGAGTGTTGACGCCTCTTCGTTAGCACCGGGGTGACCAAGAAAGAAGTTTCCAAAAACACACTTTATTTCTGGCTATGTGAGGTGATCAGGAGGGCGTACAACGCTGATGGTAGTGACGACACCCGTACCCTTACAGGAAGCAGATGCAGGTAAGCTACACGACTGAGCTCCATCCTATCCCTTTCAGTAGGGATAGGAGTATTTATCCACCACTCCCCAACCAAGGGGGGGACGGAGTGGAAGCCAACAAGAGACAAACCCATGACTTCATATTGGCTCTTGAAGTAGGAACTAGTTCTTACTTTTTGCTATTTATAAGATGTACGCTTGCCTCCCTCTTATAAATTTGGTCCAGAAGTCTGAGCACTGATCCTGCGGTGGACACCCCGATCAGCTGGGCAGAGGCTAGGATCCCTCCTTTTGCCCTTACGACCAGGGAGGGAACCAAGGTAGGACGAACACCAGTCTGTTCATAAGGCTCAGATTCCACCCAATAATAAGTGAGTCTTCCTATTGTTCACTCCTATTGTTAAAGGACCGAGGGTTTGTATACGTATCGGAACAAATAACAATTTGTCGAAAATTGTATTTTTCCTAACAATACAAACCTGAGGTCCTTTTCACATAGTCCCACCTCATGCCACCCATCACTCTGCGTTTCCTGGGCCTAAAGCAAAGTGACTCCTCTCCTCGCAGTCGAGCTGACCGCCAACTGCCGTAGTTAACTACTGAACCCCCTTGTTCAAAGCTTACAACCGGTTCAGCTGCCGCTAAGTACCTTCCTATTGTTCAAGGACCCCAGGTTTGTATAGTTCGGAAAAATACAATTTTTGACAAATTGTTATATATATTAGAATTATATTTTCATACAATCAACTTACCTGTCAGATATATACATAGCTAAGACTCCGTCGTCCCCGACAGAAATTCAAATTTCGCGCCACTCGCTACAGGTAGGTCAGGTGATCTACCGGCCTGCCCTGGGCGGCAGGACTGGGAACCATCCCCGTTTTCTATCATATTTTCTCTGTCGCCGCCGGTGGTAATCAACATTGTTGCTATTAACCTCCTGACTTAGATTCTTATTTCATCCTTTGATCATCGTTTATCGTCCTTTTTTGGTTGACGTATCTGGATCTGTTTTTGGCATTTGCTACTGTGGACTGTTTTTTTGGAATTGCTTTTTGGATTTTTCTCAGTATGTCTGATTCAAATGTGAGTGTGAGAATGTGTGTGAATGTAGGCTGCAGGGTGAGGATACCGAAAGCTTCGGTTGATCCTCACACTGTATGTCGTAAATGTAGGGGGTTTCAGTGTTCTGCTACTAATACTTGTCATGAATGCGAGGGATTAAATGCAGAAGAGTGGAAGACTTTAACTTCTTATTTGAAGAAGTTAGAGAGGGATAGGGTTAGACGTCTGAAAGGTTGAGTTCAATGGAAAGTATTGAGCCTTTTACTGATATAATTATTCTTAATCTAATGATTTAGATTCTCCCTGTGTCTAATTTACAAAGTGTACTTTCGAATCGGCCTCGCGGAAATCGCCGATCTGAAAGCTACTATTCGAGACATGAAGTCCAAAATGGCGGACTTAAAAGGTAAGGCTAGTGAAAGTGAGCATTACAGTGAAGTGAGTTCTCCCAGTGTTGTGGAGGGGGCGTTTGATCGTCCCTGCGACGCTCCCAGGCCTAGAACCTCTTCCAAGCTCCCATGCCCAGAGGAGAAGGAAAGTCGAAAGCCTTAAGGAGGTCGTGGGGAATCCCCAACGGTCAGACGTCCCTTCAGCAAAGCTCTGTTTCGTGGCAGGCTGCTCAAGGGCGCTTTAGAAAAAGCGTCCTTCGTGAGTGTTTCTCATCCTCTCCCTCTCCCTCACCTAAACGAGGGTGGAAGGAGTCGGATTATTTATCGAGGCCTCTGAAACGGCATTTGAAAGAAACCCGAAAATTTATTCTTCGAGCCCAGAGCGTTTCTCAGATGACGCTCCTCTTCTATTAAGAAGGCGAAGGTGGCGTCAGCGTCACCCCGACGAGGACGCAGAAGTACCCTTTCCTACTTCTCCCCCGATTGATGACGAAAGGCGTCATGCAGTGACGTGGGAGAAGCTTCAAGGAAGATTATCATGGCAGTACAAGAACAACTGGCCTCTTTGGTGGGAGTTTTAGCGCCTCGTAGGAAGGACGTTGCGCTTCCAATCAAGAAGTCTCGTCCTCTCTCCCCTGCTAAGCGAGAAGCGTCATGCAAACGTGAAGCTTCTAAACATATCACAGAAGCTTCGGGTTCGAGAGCGAGATCGGTAGCTTACGAAAGATACGTAACGCCAGAGAGACGTGAGACGTCTTTTAGACATGAAGCTTCTTTGAAAGCTGATGGTAGACGCGAAGCTCCAACCAATATTTTGGCGCCAGTTAGGACGCCTTTTGAGAGTCAGACGTTCTTTACCATGGCGCGAGGCAGTCATACCGGACGTCAGCAGCCACGTAAGCGGGAGGCGTCAGCCAGGACGCTTGGCGGACGAGAAGCGTCATCCAAGCGGGAAGCGTCTTCTATTTATGGAGGAGAAGCCTGAGCTTTTGGCGCCTTCCAGGGCTATTAAAGCGGGGAAGAGGAAGGAATATCATTCCCTTAGCCCCTCTCCCTATTAGGAGTTTGTCTCCTCCAGAGGAACGAACGTACAGAGTTTGGGAGCGGAGACTCATTTAGATCCCGAGTTAGAAGTAAACTCGGACGAAGAATATCAAGGAAGAGAAGGACTGTCGAACTATAAAGTTTTGACTGCCTTGCTTCTAGAGGAGTATGGAGACGTGGACTTTGACTCCTGCCGCCGCTCCTCCTTCTCCGCGCTCTCTGTTTTCGAGTGCTAAGAAGAAGAAGTCTTGTCTTTTCTCAGAATGAAGCCCACCATTTCAATGAAGAGGGTTCTGCAGTCCTTAGACTCTTGGATGAAGTCTAAGAAGGACTTAGTCAGAACGGTCTTCTGCATGCCTCCAGCGAGACTAGCTGGTTAAAAGAGGCATTTGGTATCAGACTGGAGAGAATATGGGTATTGCTCTTCCGTCTACGTCAGAAGCGGACTTTTCGACCTTAGTTGACGCTTCACGTCGACAAGGTCTGAACTCGGCACGTATTACGTGGGGCATTTCTGAACTGGACCATCTCCTCAAGGGACTCTTTCATGTATTGGAAGTTTTCAACTTCTTAGATTGGTCCCTTGGGTGATGTCCAAGAAAGCCCATGATTCTGAAGGAATCGAACCAGAGCCCTTTTTTGTGCATATTGTCTTGTATAGACAAAGCGTGCAGGATGGCTCGTTTGAAATCTCCCTCTTTGTTTGGAGCAGGTCTTCTAAAAAGAGGACGGTATATGGTGCCTTTTTAACCAAGGCAGTCTCCCACGCTCAGAGGGCAGCGCTGCTGTATTCGCCTTTGTCTGATTTTTTGTTCCCTTCTCAGTTGGTGAAGGACATTTCTCGATCATTAACTGAGAAGGCGACTCAGGACCTTCTGACGCAGTCAGCAAGGAAGAAGAAGCCTGCTTCTACACCTGACAAGAAAGGACCGAGTACATCGGTTCAGCCTTTGAGGTGGCCCTACCTCCAGACCTCCCGCAAGAAGGAAGGCTCCTGAGAAGAGAGGTAGGTCTGCCTTTCGTCCCTTTAAAAAGGGAAAGTGATGCTTCTCTCCTCCAAGTACCAGTAGGTGCAGGCTCTGGGATTTGTGGAGGCCTTGGACACTTATAAACGCAGACCGCGTCATCGTTGTCTGTAATAAGGAAGGGATATCGTATCCCTTTCCTGAACACTCCTCCCCTAACGTCAATACCACTGGGAACTAACAGCCAAGTACAAGGATCCTGTGCTGAGATACTCTTCGATCGATGGTGGAACAAATGTGGGACAAGAGAGCGATAGAACTAGTACTGGATCAAAACTCCCCGGGGTTTTTACAATCGCCTTTTTCTGGTTGCGAAGGCCTCGGGAGGCTGGAGACCAGTACTAGACGTCAGCTCTCTGAACAAATTTGTTCGGAAGGAGAAGTTCTCGATGGAGACTTCTGCTTCAGTCCCTTGCGTCATTGCGACAAGGAGATTGGATGGTGTCTCTAGATCTCCAGGACGCCTATTTTCACGTCCCGATCCACCCTTCATCGAAGAAGGTACCTCCGTTTCATGACGGGGGAAGGAGGATCTTTCAGTTCAGAGCCTTGTGTTTCGGCCTGTCCACAGCTCCTCAGGTCTTCACAAGCCTGATGAAGAATGTGGCGAGGTTTCTTCACCTCAAAGGAGTAAATATCTCTCTGTATCTGGACGACTGGCTCATCAGGGCCAGATCAGAGAGACAGTGCTTGGAGGACCTGACGTTAACTTTAGATCTGATCAAAGCGTTGGGATTGCTCGTGAACCTCGAGAAGTCGCAGCTGACCCCCAGACAGAACTTAGTCTATATGGGGATTCGGATGGATTCTCGGGGTTTTCGAGTATTTCCTTCGCAAGAGAGAATCGCAAAAGGTTTGCAGATAGTCTCTCTCTTCTTAAGGAAAGGAACATACGTCGGCGAGGGAATGGTTGAGCCTTCTAGGGACCCTTTCCTCGCTCGAACAGTTCTTCCCGCTAGGAAGACTTCATTTACGTCCGCTTCAATTCTTCCTCAAGAAGTCTTGGAGTTGGAAAACTGGACAACTTTCGGACGCCTTTCCCATTCCAGTGGAGATAAGACCGCACCTGGAATGGTGGTTGCCCCCTTCTGGAAGAGAACAAAGGGATCTCTCTAAGGACCCAGAACCCAGACCTAGTGTTGTACCTCCGACGCGTCGGAGGGAAAGGTTGGGGAGCAACATTAGGCTCGAAGGAGGTGTCAGGCACCTGGGAACCAGCGCAGGTGGATTGGCACATAAACTGCAAAGAGCTCTTCGCCGTGCATCTGGCTTTGAAGAGTCTAGAACCTCTGGTGTCGAACAAAGTAGTGCAAGTAAACGTGGACAACACCACCGCACTTGCCTACATTCGAAAACAGGGAGGGGACTCACTCCTCGTTTCCTTTACGAACTGACGAGAGACCTTTTGCTTTGGACGTCTCACAGGAACATCTCCCTTCTGACAAGGTTTGTTCAGGGAGTAAAGAATGTGAGGGCGGACAGACTCAGGAGGAGGAACCAGGTCCTTCATACAGAGTGGACCCTACACGAGGAGTGTGTCAAGATCTCTGGTCGCTGTGGGGGACACCTCATGTGGATCTCTTCGCCACATTCATTTCCAAAGGCTGGCAGTCTTTTGCTCGGTCGTGGAAGATCCAAGAGCTCTTATGGTAGACGCCTTCCTGCTAGATTGGTCTCGCGTAGACGTCTATGCTTTTCCTCCATTCAAAATCCTGGGACTAGTACTAAAAAAGTTTGTGGCGTCAAAGGAGACGAGGATGACATTGATAGCCCCCTTTTGGCCGGCCCAAGATTGGTTCACGGAGGTGGTAGAGTGGATCGTAGACTTTCCAAGATCCCTACCAAGAAGGATGGATCTTCTCAGACAGCCACACTTCAAGAGGTATCATCAAAAACCTCCCCGCTCTCGCTCTGACTGCCTTTCGACTATCGAAAGACTCGTCAGAGCGAGGGGGGTTTTCTCGCGAAGTTGCAAGCGCGATCGCGAGAGCACGCAGAACCTCCACTACGAAAGTATATCAGATCGAAGTGGGAGGTTTTTAGAAGGTGGTGTAGAACTAAAGAAGTTGTCTCCTCCACTACCTTCTATAGCGGAAATTGCTGATTTCCTTCTATTCCTGAGAGAGCAATCTCATCTAGCTGTATCCACAATAAAGGGATACAGAAGTATGCTCTCGGCTGTCTTCAGGAATAGAGGATTAGATCTGGCAGATAATAAAGATCTCCACGATCTCATAAGGTCCTTTGAGACTTCAAAGTCGAAGGAACCGGTCCCTCCGAACTGGAACCTAGACGTGGTTCTCAAGTTTCTTTCATCTGAAAGATTCGAACCTCCTCATCTGGCTTCGTTTCGAGACATCACCAGAAAATGCCTATTCCTATTATCTTTAGCTACGGCAAAGAGAGTTAGTGAATTACATGCTCTGCAAGATAAAGTAGGTTTCAAGGGAAGACTCAGCTATTTGCTCGTTTAAGACCCTGTTTTTAGCTAAGAATGAGATCCCTCGAATCCCTGGCCTAAGTCATTCGAAGTCAAAGGCATATCGAGTCTCGTAGGAAGAGAAGCAGAAAGATCTCTATGCCCTGTAAGAGCTCTAAAGTTCTACATTCAGAGAAAGCATCAGATGGGAGGCTCTAGACAAGGTCTTTGGTGCGCGGTAAAAGACCCCACAAGACTGATGTCCAAGAATGCTCTGGCATTCTTTGTGAGGAACGTCATTACAGACGCGCATAAGGTCTGTTCTGACGAACAGTTACAACTGTTGAAAGTTGAAGCTCATGAAGTGAGAGCAGTAGCGACGTCTCTCTCGTTTCATAAGAATATGTCGCTTAAAAACATCATAGATACGACATTTTGGAGATGCAACTCAGTATTTGCGTCTCATTACTTGGAAGACGTTCGTGTGACATATGAGAAGTGTTTTTCTCTGGGTCCTTTCGTATCGGCGGATACGATTCTGGGTACGGGAGCCGACACCAATCCTTAAAATATATACTTTTCTTCTTTTTAGATATGGTCTGGAGTCCTCTTCGAACAATGGAGGACTTGGTTTAGAGCACGGGGCGGCCGTCTATGTTGTTCAGTAAGAGAATCTTGTCATGTCTAATTAGATGAGTATAATTTTTTTTAGAAATTATGTATGTGTGCGTAGTGGTTTTTGAGTTACGGTTGTTGTGAAGAGTTCGGGGATAACTCGGAACAATCCTCAGTTCTAACATATGGTTAGGATCAGGTGGTCGGGATTGGTTGTGTGCTCCTTCATAAGGTGTATTGTCATATAAGTGGATCAGCACCCATTGACAAAGTCCTTTCAGGCTCTGCCGAGTAAGCGGATAAGACCCCATCGGCAGACCCCACAAGAACTCTTGGCCATAGATCATATATCTCGCTAAAGTTTCTTGAGGTGATGCAGACTAATGGGCAAACACCCACGAAGTCTACCACCTATCAGGTAGGAACCAAGGTTTTATTTATACCTACAACATATGTTGTTTACCTGTCTATTCCATATAGTAGCTGTCTCTTACCCTCCACCGAAGGGTGCCAATCAGCTATGTATATATCTGACAGGTAAGTTGATTGTATGAAAATGATATTGTTATGTTACAAATCAAAGTTTCATACATACTTACCTGGCAGATATATACAATTAAAGGCCCACCCAGCCTCCCCCGCAGGAGACAGGTGGAAGAGAGAAAATATGATAGAAACGGGGATGGTTCCTAGTCCTGCCGGCCCATCGCAGGCCGGTATCACCTGACCTACCTGTAGCGAGTGGCGCGAAATTTGAATTTCTGTCGGGGACGACGGAGTCTTAGCTATGTATATATCTGCCAGGTAAGTATGTATGAAACTTTATTGTAACATAACAATATCATTTTAGATCAAGTGGCACTGAACTCTCTGATAATATTCTAATAGTTTCTCACTTTTTTGTCATTGTTGAAGAATAGCAAGGCAATCTCTGTTTATCAGGGGCAGGGGTTCTGTATCTGATGGTGTGGCGATAAAAAATAATCGGCGATAATAGTGCTGATCCCCATTTATCAGCACAGATCCTCGGTTATCAGTGCTGATAACCAAGGATCATTGGTGATAAACGAGGATCAACGCATATCGGTGTTGAAAATTCAGTTATTGTCGTTGCTAGACAAACACCATAAACCAGATTGCTAATAACTGAGGCTGCCGATAACTGGAGACTGCCTTATTTGTTGTAGAATAGCTCCTACTCTGAATTACTATGCACCATTGTTATAGAATGTATGGAAAAAATAATGCAATGTGTATTTGTCCTAAAATTATCACAATGTGTATTTGTCCCCAAAAATATTTGTTTTGGAGTGAATAATATTACCTGAAGAATAATATCTGCCATACAATACCAATACTAAAGCATTTCTCTTTACAATTATAACTTTTCTGTGATGTGCTTATTTTTATACGTAATTAATAAGTTTCCTAAGTTTCTCTATTTTTTGGAAGTTTACTTTTTAGACTAATTTGTAAATTTTTTGTAGGACAGTTGAAGGAAACATTAGCAGCTTTGAAGTCACTACCCATGGAGAGGTAAGTAAAATGTTACTAATGTGAGTTAATTCAATAGTGTGCAGTATTTTCTTAGTTCATATTAGCCTTTTAAGAAGATAGCAGACAAGGTCAGGATATGTATCCAAATAAATATTAGAGGGGGTTGTTATATGTACTCCATTACCATGTGGCTAATACGCGAGGCTCAAGTTCCATTCTGCCCCAGGCCATAGTATGTCATTAAACAGAATTTATTTAGTGTATTATAAACATAATAGAAATGCATTATTTGGTCTAAATGGATGACATTGAAGGCAAACAATGAGAGCATTTACAAAAGTTAAAACAATAACGATATGCCCTGGTTGCATAGTAATTTGAGTACAGTATAGTATAGGGGCCTTCAGACTGATGCAAAGCCTGATGAATAGTGCTGACCAAAAGTACCCAAAATACAGCATGTAGTCATAGAAGTAGAGAAGTCTGTCTATGACCTGTCCTGTGTGGAAGGAAGCTGAAAAGTATAGGGCATCATGAATTCTATAATGTATCAGCAGAAAATGCATTTGCTGTATATTTATTTCAGGAAACCAAAGGTAGACTTTTTTTTTGAATTTTGAACTGAAGTGAGACTGTTTGGGCAGACTTGTATCATCTCAGAGGAAGAATGAGTATAATTGCAACCCAAAACAGGCAGCACTAATTTTACTGAGTACGTGCTTTGTAGTATCAGCCAGTGTTACCATCATTTTTGCATTTAATAGTGTCAGAATTTTTTGTGACCATTGAGCAAAGTACCTTTTTATCCGATTATATTATTATTAATAGGGGTTAGATTTTCCAGACCTCTGAGTCTCGAGTAGACTCTTCTCGGGCTGGTTATCCGATTATAAAACTTCCGTTGTGGCAATTGTAGGTACTATATAGTTATATATGCTGTTTATGGATTTATGTTTATATGGAAAGCAGTCTTCCTCTGTGGATGTTACCTTGCCAGTTGTGGAAGTGATAATGTATATTATTGTATGTGCAGGCTTACTTTCTTTAGGGCTATAATCTGGCAATGCATCAGGTCCATGATATCCCAAATAAAATCATCTCCTTCAGGATGGCTAATATACGCTAATGCATACACCCATGACCTGGCTAAATTTAAGGATGTCCAATTTTAAAGAAAAACTATAAAAAAAAACTCATCAATGGAAAGAGGAAGATATACATATTCTTGTGGTATAAGAAAAGAAATTCATAAAAAATGTGTGTACTTTCCACGGAAAGTTGAAAGTGAATATTTCCAATCCCTTGCAGGCCACTTTTTTCTAAGACAGTCATAAGAATATGGTAATTTTACAACGTTATAACTGTTCTTTCTCATTTTTTTTCTATTTTAATTTGTCAATTTAAAATTACAGCTCAGACAATATCATAAAAGATAAGAAATAAAACCATGAACATATTCTTAGCATATTTGTTGTAAAATATGTATGACACATTCTTGGCTGGGAAGTTGTGACAACATTCCCCCTTACCACCTCTAGTAAGACTGAAGGTCTGTCAGCTCGCTCTGACTCTTATACATGTTATGATCTGAAGAGTTGCCAATAGTGTTAAATGGAACTAGGAACATTTTTACTGCATAGCGCCAAATCTTGGACATATGTATGCTACCCGGACTTTGCATCAAAGCTTTATAAACATACATTTATATGTATTTCACCTGTCCACAAGTGGTTAACATCCTTATAACCACAGATTCTGATGAAGACAACATCATTGGAAGTGAACAGTCTATGGCCTCCTGAACTGGAGACTATAGAGACTGTTCTAAATAGTCTCCATACATGACAGGGTCTCCCTCACAATGTGTGAAAATAGGCTCCTTTTTTCTCATGTAGAGAACATTTTCAATATATGGATGGCATGGCAGTGGGAACACTCCTTTGGGGCTCTGTGCCATCATGAGATGACCCTTGTGGTAGACGTAGGCTTCAGCAACCACCAGAAGCTTAAGATATTATATATGATGTGTGGGTGATGTTTCTCTCTCTCTCTCTCTCTCTCTCTCTCTCTCTCTCTCTCTCTCTCTCTCTCTCTCTCTCTCTCTCTCACCTGCTTGCTCGCTATGTAGGTACCTGAAGCAAATTATTGTTTCATATATTGTATATTAGAGTAAATAGAAGTGCTTTCAAGAGGGTTTTAGACACACCCACTGTGTGAACCATACATACCTGTTTTATCAAGCATTCAAATTCAATTTGATGATCTGTAACCTTGATGCTGCCTTCAGTTACTGTTTTATTAGTGCATAGCTCAGCATCAGTGGGCATTTGTTATTGTGATGCCAGTTGATATAAAGAATCACAATATTAAAAAAGCTTACAGATTATTTACATAAACAAGGAAGAAATGTTGATAGCCTCACACCTTATTACATTTTTTATGTTGATGATTTTCAAAGTTCTGCTTTTATTTATTTTTTTTTCAGTACGAAAACTGGAAATTACGGTGTCAGTATGAAACTGCAGAAAATAAAACAGTTGAGAGCATCAGAGAAGAAAGTGAAGCGTAAGTAGTCCCTAGAATTATTAACAGATTTTCAGAAGGGGCTTCCTTTGCAAGAATTTTAATAACCACATTAACAAAAATAGCATCTGTCGCTAAATGGTCTTATGTCCCAAAGTATTGAGGGAGAGTTTGCGATATTTTGTGTAGAAGGGCTGATCATTTTCCGATTGTCTTGCTGATATTTTCTGATGAGTGCTCCAGTTTACCCACAGATTTGGTCAATTATCTTTTTATAAGAAATTTGCATTGGCCTTTTACTAAAATATGTGTTAATGAGCATAACTTTTTTCCTAATGAAGTGTTTGTTTTATTTCCAAACCACCATTTACACTTGGTGGCACTCCCATAGGGCGTAATAAAACACGAATGCATTTCACGCTACACAGTGTAGGCATTGCCAAAGGTTCTTTGCAAGTGTCCCTTCCCCTACTAACTGTACCTTCTTGTGAGCCTTTTACTTGTCTGTTCCAGTTTAGTTTCTATTACTTGCCTATCTAATGTCTTTTGCCATAGATTTTCTTTCCTCCTTGTGCTTTTGATTAATATCTTGGTGACTTTGGTATGAAATGGATTTTGAACCCAACCACACTTTGGATTTGATGCCCTCACCCCCTGGCAAACTTGCTCTGGTGCCCAAATCTTGAATGTTCTAAATTTCTATCAATCATTATACCATAAACAAAATATGTCATCAATTTATTTAATTTTTTTTCCATCTTATACTAGCAGATTGCACAGTTGTCACCAGTTTGAATTTTGATGTACTCAGTTTACTTACAATTATTGTCAAATCCTGGTTTTAACTGTGTTTTGGAAGACTATTAGGTTTAATTATTTTTAATGACAGCATATTAATATATCAATATAATTGTATGTTTCTTTTAGTATATTTAAAAATTTTTGATTTACAGAATGGTCTGAGAAGCACTTCAGTAGTAGTCAGTCCAATGAGGCTCTGAGCACACCTGTGTCACAAGAAGCTCTCCAGATTACTGTAAAGAATAGTTGTGATGTTCAAAGAAAAAAAGTTGTTGGAATTTCACAGTCACTTGATAGTACAAAATGTAATTCAGCCACTAAAAGGAAAAGGAAAAGTGCTTGTGTGTTGGTCGCTAATCCAACAGTTTCATCTATCCCTTGTCCTGGTACCACTATAATTAATCCAAGGGCTCTTTTACTTCGATATGAGGAGAAGCTTGAGAGAAGCAGAACCTCAGCTCCTGTTAGCTTGTCTACAACTCGTGGTTTTAACAAAGAGAAAGTCTGTGGAAGTGACGTTGGAGATCCGTCTTGTAAAACTTCTGAAAATAAAGAACTAAATTGTGGGAATAAAGATAGAACATGTAAAAGCAGTGAAAAGGGAGATTTTAAAGTAGATAAAAGCCAGACTTCTTCATCAAAGTGTATTAAAAGTGTTATAATTAACCCATTAGATTATTTGAAAATATATGAAAAGCAGTCTGGGAATGATAATAGGAAACTCCATGAATCAGATATGAATACAGACTTTGGAAAAAGTACTCTTGAATTAGGTAGAGCATGCAATAACAGGCATATGCAAATTGTCCACAAGCCAGTGCCATTTAGATCTCTAAATGGGTTAGAAGTAGGAATTGCTGATGTCACATCTGGGACAAGAGAACTATTTAATTCTGAAAATGTAATTCATGAGAAAAAAATGAGTGAAGTAAGGGCCAGTGACAATAAGATAATGGGATCCTGTCACAATGCACCAAGGTATGGAGGAGAACTATTGAAGAAAATAGACTCAGATAGTTTATCTGTGCCTTACGAAACAGGCCATCAGATTTCAGGTAGAGTAGAAGTGTTGTTTGAATTAAAATTTATGAATTTGGTACGATTGTGAATTCTGCACTATTATTATTTTTTAAAGCAGAATAAATGAGAGACATTATTTGATTTAATTGGTTAAACTGAATAACACTAAGAATTTATTTTATGGAGAGAGAGAAAAAGGTCACGTTCTCTATTCTTTGTAGAAAGTAGATACTAGTATATTTCTGTATTTCAGATCATGTGTGCATTATTTTATGTTGATTTTATCTTTAAATTTGTTCATATTTTCTAAGCTTGGTTGTATTCTCTGGATATTCTATTCAGTGGGAGGTTGTCAGTTAAATCAGTGACCCTTTACTGCTCTTAACTTATACAAGTAAGTCTTTTAGAATTGAACTTGCGTACCTGGGTACATAATCAAAAATGTCTGGTCATTGCTTCTGGAGTTCTGTTCTTTTCTGTCCCTTCTGCTATTTTCTTAGTCTCACTGGTTTTCTGACTCACGAGAAACCTATCCAGTGAATTTTTTTCCCCTTGCATTTTAAAATGTTAGACACTCATAGCATTGTCATTTAGCACATTTGTATTATGTTTGCTACAGGTTTATATTTAAAAAATTTTGACACATTTTAGCAAACTGAACATAGTGCATACTTTATTTTAATCTAATCCAACTTATATTGTGGATACTGATGCAGTAAAGCTGTAAAAAAGTAACTTGTTCCTACATGATATACCAACCCTCGATCCTTTACATATGGAATTGCTTTCGGCGTAGCTGGAATTACAGCTGTTAAATTCTTGAACAAGGTGGTTAGGCAGTAACTACTGGGTGGCAGGGGGGTAGGCCCGGATGTAAACACTCCACTTTGCTTTCGGCTGTCTTCCGATGAAGACGTGTTTATGAGCTCTGGCTGACTTGTCGTTGATCATTTTTCCTGGTGGGATCTTTCTGGTTTATTTTTGTTTGTTCCGACACGTAATACAAACCCTTGGTCCTTTACATAAAGAATTACTTATGGCGTAGCTGGAATTATGGCCGTTGAATCTTGAACAAGGTGGTTAGGCAGTAACTACCGTTAGGCAGGGGATGTAAACACTCCACTTTGCTTTCGGGCGTCTTCCGACAAAGACGTGTGTTTGTGAGCTCCAGCTGACTGGTTGTTGATCTTTTTTCCTGGTGGGATCCTTTTGGTTTATTTTTGTTTTTTAAATAAATGTGTATATACAGTGTTTGATATTAATACTAAACAAAGGTTTGTCCTTGTTTTTCAATTAATATACAAACCCACTCTTTGTGATAGCCTTTAACCGCCCCTTTACTTGTGTTAAGAGTTGATGGCAAAGGTATGCCAACATATTTACATTTTTCGCCCTTTAACACTGGTTCAGACCGGCATGAGGATGAGCTATGTATTTAATGTGAGGATGAGACATATATTTAATGTGAGTGATGTTGATCCTTTATCAAGACATGTGTTCATCCGGAAATTACGCTTACGCTTGGGAATTACCGAGGGAACTTCAAAGGTTTGTCCTTGTTTTGTTTTTATGGTAATTTCTCTTCTCCTTCGTCCTTTCACTTCTTATCGGAAGAAGGTAGAAGAATGGGCGTATGGTTTTGATGTTGGGGGATCTCCTCTCACTTAGGAGGGCGGTGCCCTTGGATGTGTGAGGAGTATCCTCGTTACTTTAATCATTATTTCCTTATTTTGCAGACTGACAGTGGTGAATGTGTTTACAGCAGTATTGGTTGGATAGCTCTTGGTATTGGTTATCCTAACCTTGGATTTGTACCTGTGACTCGTAGCATGTTGCGATACCAATCTTCGAGTGTGTGTACTGATCCCCTGCTGGTAGTCATATTCTTTTACCACTACTACCTTGGAGTTATGTCACTGGACGAAGCTGTCGCGGCCCCGTGATGATTATCTACTCTTGATGGTAGAAGTCTGGCAGAATTGGAGGAACCGAAGAGGAAGAGAGCTCGTTGAGAGTTGTCATCCTCCTCTTCGAGATCATCATATTTTCATGCCTCCACCCCTTCGACTTTTAATGCTTTGCTGTAGAAGAGAAGGTGGTCTCCCCCCCCTAAGAAGTCTCATCACGGGACTTCTAAGGGTCTGTCTCGCTCCAGTGAGACAGGTGGGTCTTCCGCTGGTCCTCCCTTTCTCCGGGAACGGGGCCCGTCTCTACTTCCCCAGGGAAGAAGAAGACTGGGACCATGGAAGTACCAGGTACCGCTGGTACCTCCTCTCCCTGTTCCAGAGGTTCCACCACCGGATCGGGAACCATCTCGGCCGCTCTCTTGCGAGCGTCACCGAGTATACGGTCACTTACGGGTGAACATGCAGCCAGGGTTCAGACTGCTGAGTTTGCTCACTGTTTCAGGACCCAGGCACGGAGCGAAAGTTGGTAGGAGTCGCTCGGGCGACTCTTGCCAGACCGGCAATCGCTCTCGCAGTGATCGTCCAGTACCCAGGGTTGATGTGACGTTCCCACGGGTCCATGCACGCAGACCAGTGGAGGGGGGCCATCCAGCCCCCTTTTAATTTGTTTCTTTCAGAGAGGCTTCGGCCTCAACGAGGACTTGGAAGAGTCGGAGGACAGTATCGGCTGTGTCCTGTCAGGTGCACGCTCAGCCCCACCCAGACAACGGTTGTGTTCGCGCGACTAATCAGTCTCGGTGGTGGCAGACGCTTCACCTGCCAGGTAAGAGTTTCGTACCCCTCCTCAAGGAAGCGTTCTCTCCACTTCAGCTCCCGCAGGTCCCTCCGGACAGGTGCAGTTGGGCCGTGTTACTACCAGAACTGCCCCAACTCCATCCTTGATGGAACTGGCAAAGAGGAAGTCCAGGAAGAAGAGGAAGGTGTCGTCGTATTCTTCTACTGCCTCTTCCCCTTCGAATTCCAAGGCCCCCAGCCGAGGAAGAAGAAGGTGACCTCACACACCACACACACACCCCCCCCCCCCCCATCCCAAGGAGAGACGTCTCGCATAGAGACTTCTAAGGGTCTGTCTCACTCCGGTGAGACAGGTGGGCCTTCCGCTGGTCCTCCTGTTCCTTTGACGGGGACCATAGGGGTACCTCTGCTCCTGGTTCCAGAGGTTCCACCTCCAGACAGGGAACCGTCTTTGCCGCTCAATTGCGAGCGTCACCGAGCGTATGGTCACCTACGGGTGACCGTGCAGCCAAGGTCCAGACTACTGAGTACGCTCTGTGTGTCAGGGCCCAGGCACGGAGCGGAAGGATGGTAAGAGTCGCTCAGGTGACTCGCCAGACCAGCAATCGCTCTCGCATCGATCGTCCGGTACCCATGGTTGATGTAGCGTTCCCACCAGACCGTTCACGTAGCGAGGCTGGAAAAAGGTCCTCCCCCCTGGGCACTGGGTCCAGCCTCGCCTGGACCTGGTCGAACCTCACCTGGACCTGGTCCAGCTTCACCTGGGCTTGGCCAGCCTCGCCTGGACGCCTCGAGAGGACGGTGCTCGCTCTCACCGTATTAGTGGACACTACCAGTCACCCGACCATCATTCCCACTGGGACTGGACGGCTCGCACGACTGGTAGCAGCTCCCCTGATGCACGAGACCGACGCTACCGTCCTCGGTCCAGTGCTTCTCCGGAAGGAGACCGCTGGTCCAGACCTGCAGCTCTATTGCCACTGTGGTTGGTGATCGCCTGCAGTCCTCCCAGGTAGGCAGGGGAAGAGCGCTCGTAGCAGCTCTCCTGACGCAAGAGACCAACGCTCCTTCTTGGTCCAGCGCTTCTCCGCACGAAGACCGCTGGTCCAGACATGCAACTCTATCGTCACCTGGGGTTGGTGATCGCTTGCAGTCCTCCCAGCCTACCGGTTCTGCTGGTAGGCAAGGGAGGAGTGCTCATAGCAGCTCCCCTGACGCAAGAGACCGACGCTCTGTCCTTGGTCCAGCGCTTCTCCGCAAGAAGACCATTGGTCCAGACCTGCAACTCGATCGCCACTGTGGGTTGGTGATCGCCTGCAGTCCTCTCAGCCTATTGGTTCTGCTAGTAGGCAGGGTAGGAGCGTCAGGTCTCCCTCACCTGTCCCTTCAACCTCCTCAGGCTACACCAGGAGGAACGAGGCGAACAGGAGTGACCGTGATGAATGCACTTCTTACGGTCCGGCCACGAACCTGGTTCGGTCTTGGGACCAACAGATCCTTGCTCAAGTGGTTGGAGGAGATTGTGGGGGCTGGCGAGGACAATAACGCTTCCCAGACTCTCGGAGTGACCATCACCGCTGTTCACGTGACGGTCCGACTGGACCATGCACGCTGAGACCGGGTGGGCTCCCTCTTTGATCCTCTTGAGAGGTTTCGGCCTTGACGAAGACTGGGACGCGTCGGAGGACGGTATTGGCTCTCTCCTGTCAGGTGCACGCTCAGCCCCACCCAGACGACGGTCATGGTGGCAGCAGACATTTAGCTTACTGTACGAGTTTTGTAACCCTCCTCGGGAAAACGTTTTCCCCAGACGGTAACGTTTTCCTAGACTCGGAGCGGCCATCACCGCATGGTGATGGCTGCTCGTACTCGCTCCTCCGACTGCTAGTTCCACTGGGAAGGCGAGTAAGAGCATCCAATCTTTCTCTCCCATTCCCTCTCTCCCTATGGCTGCGACGGGAATGGGAGGGATCCTGCAGAGTGTTCTCCGTAGGATTCCGCGTCAGGGACTGCGTGCCTGGAGGGACCTTCGGGTCTTACCGGATGTAGGTCCCTGACGTTGAGGAAAGATCTTGCCCTATCCTCGATTTCTACGGGAATCTGGAGGACCACCATCTGATGATCGTCTGACGAATTTTTTTGGGGGGGGTTGGTTTTGCCGAGCGCCTAGAATTCTTCAGAGTTTCTAGCACTCCACGTGTTCTGGTCTTCTACGATCTGCAAACACTTGGGCGAAACCACGGTCCAGAGTGGGCGAGATGAGAATCGCAGGTAATTGTTACTACGATAATCGGGAATCTCGCCGAATGCTCGAATTCCTGGAATTTCTAGCGTTCGAAGGAAGTACTGCTTCTGAAGGAAGAATATCTCGGGAGGCGCTCAGCCTGGATGGACCTGACGGTCCGTTGCCTCGGTAGGCGGCCAACCCTGGGATAGAGAAGAATGGGTGGGGACATCCAGTTTGGTTTGAACTAGTCGTCTTCGGTATCCTGTTCACCGTAGAAGTCTTCCTTCGGGAAAACTTCACCTTCGCTCTCTTCTTTAGAGAATGAAGGAGGTCGGCTTCCAGTCCTTATTCTTGTTCCTTGAATGGAAGAGAATTTAGGCTGGAGGTCTTCTATGTACAGGAACCTACAAATATACTACGTATATTGCCCTCGCAACATGCTTCTGTTATCAGTTGAATTGTCCGAGGTGTAGGCACATACCGTAGTTAACTCTACGGGTTGTAACCGAGACGAATTGTATCTTCTTAATTGAACTGCAACTCGGGACTGCCCTGCAACCTCCCAGTTTCGATTTTGAGAGCCCTGTGGTATTGTTACAACAATAACACCACTGCGTTTGCATTCACCGAAATCCGTTTTGGTTAAAATGCAAATGCTCGAGCATATTTTTTTTGCGCTCTATGGTTCTAGCCAAACGCATTCCTTCTTGGAATGGATTACCTGGCAACTCAGGATGACGAGTAAGCGAGAGCTAGTGGTGTACGGGCTGCCTGCCAGCCCTTCCTGCCGCAGCCCAGTACCAGCTAGCTCTCCAAGATAGTACGGTCGGATATTGTCTCTCTCCTCTGCGATGATTGACTACCGAACCGAATCTCTGCCCGGCAATCACAGACTTAGGTCTCTGGTTGGCTGGAGGTCTCTGGTTGGCTGGAATTCTTGCATATGTGTATGACCATCTCTACTGCATCGCCTTTGCAGTTGCGAGAATTTTCAGACAGAGATATCTCACTAGACTCGTTATCATATTTTTTTTTTACCGCACGGTAACAGGAGTCTGTAGCCTAGTCTCCCGCTGCATCGCACCTGCCGCTGCGATGACGCAGAATGATTTTTTCAGACATCTGAGTTTGTCTTCTAAATACATCTCGTATTCGTAGGTGTGCAATTGTTCTTTGTCCACCCCGAATTGTAGATGAATAGCGGAAGACATCGCCTGTTCCCCGCCCTGCCAGCTCTACTTCCAAGTATATAGATGTCCTCCCTGATCCAGCCCATGAGAAGTGGTTCTTCAGGCAGTACAATCCCTGTGTTTTCGTTACTGAAAAGCACTCCTCTTTCATTGCAACTCTGACTTCTCACCGAACAGCAATGTAGTAGCGGTTAGCGTTTTCAGTCCTTTGTAAATCACAGGGATTAAGCCGTCTTCACGGGTTGGTGTCAATGGGGGGACTTTTCTACGTTCAGAATCTTGAGAGTTAACTTCTCTCGATTCAGCTGTAAAGATGTAGGTCTGCATTCACCTATCACCTTGTTTTTAATGGCACATAGTATTGTTTCTCCTTAGTTGAAATTCAACTACTATGAGAACTTCTGTCTTGCCATCAGGGACCTCAGTCTCTAGAAGGCAATTGACTTTCGTCTGATGGGCACATGCCTTGAGAGAATCATCATCTCGCCTTCCAGCATTGGTGGCAACAAGATAGACGATTTGTATGGTCTCTCGGCATAACCTTTTAAAAGTCGAGGGTCACGTGACTACGCTCGGATGCTTGGACAGCTCACCTCACACAACCGAATGCAGTCAGTTGGCAGCTGTCGAAGCGTCGAAGACCGTCACGAGCTATGCTGTGGACTTTGTTTCGGTTGATCCAGATCAGTCATCACTTTGTGCTACTGGCGTGTTCCGGTACCCATAAGTATCGACACGCACCATGGAGTGCCGGTGTCTTTATCCATTGTGGAGACGACGAGACTGTGAGAGACTTCGCTGCAGTGGGATACGAGACCACGAGAGACTTCGCTGCAATGGGATACGAGATCGCGAGAGACTTCGCTGCAGTGGGATACGAGATCGTGAGACTTCGCTACAGATGGATAGACCAGTGGACGGGTACTGGACATCACTCCGAAGAATATGTTGGACAGGAAGATGGATAGGTCATTGCGACCATTTCTTTCTCTTCCTTCGGGACTGCCCACAGGTCCTTGGAACCTCATTTCCCTGGACCAGTGGTGGATGCGTGCAAGATGTGTTTGTTTACCCAGCTCCTTCAAGAGGACAAGTTGCATCTCGTTCATGGTGTGCAGTTGTAGAGGTAAGAAGGATGCGAGAGTGACAGGCTCTCCCCCTTCCATGCCTCGTCCCTCCACTCCTCGTCCTTCGGGTTGAGGATAGGACTCGAACTCACACTGGCTGGTCGGACGATTGATGTGGTAAGCTTACACATAGAGCATTCTTTTTTCTTCACAGCCTTTTTTCGGATGAGTCACTATCCCTCACTCATTTCGAAAAGGCCCAGAAGTCTGACTCTTGATCATGCAGCTCCCATACTCCGATCAAGTTGTCAGAGGCAGCAGGGCACTCCTCCTCGCTCTTACAACCAGGAGGAGTAGCCTAGGTGCGCAGAACTCCAGTCAGTTATAGAGGCTCACTCAGATTCCTCCCACCAATCAGTGAGTCGCCCTTATGTTAAAGGACCGAGGGTTTGTATTACGTGTCGGAACAAATCACAATTTGTCGTAAATTGTATTTTTCCTAACTATACAAACCTGAGGTCCTTTACATATATGCCCACCTCATGCTACCCCTCATCTGAACCTGGGCCAAAAGACAAAGTGGAGTGTTTACATCCGGGCAGGCTAGCCTGCCCCACGGTAGTTACTGCCTAACCACCTTGTTCAAGATTCAACATCTGTAATTCCAGCTACGCCATTAGTAATTCCTTATGTAAAGGACCTCAGGTTTGTATAGTTTAGGAAAAATACAATTTACAACAAATTTTGATTTTTAAATAAATATGTATATACAGTGTTTGATATTAATGTTACGTTCAATTAATAAACAAACCCACTTTTTGTGATAGCCTTTATAGCCGCTGTTCTACTTGTGTTAAGAGTCGGCAGCAAAGGTATACCAACATGTTATTTACATTCTTTCGCCCTTTAATGATAAGGACGAGATATGTATTTAACGTGAGGATGAGACATGTATTTAATGTGAGTGATATTGATCTTGTAACGAGACATGTATTCATCCGAATATTACGCTTACACTAGGGAATTGCCAAGGGGAACTTCAGAGGTTTGTCCTTGTTTTGTGTTTATGGTAATTTCTCTTCTCCTTCATCCTTTTGCTTACTATCGGACGAAGGTAGAAGAGGGGGCGTGTGGTGTTGGTATTTGGGGGATCTCCTCTCACTTCGAGGGCAGTGCCCTTGGATGCAAGAGGAGTATCCTTATTACTTTAATAATTTTTTTCTCTTTTTACAGACTAACAGTGGTGATTGTGTTTACAGCAGTAATGGTTGGATAGCTCTTTGTATTGGTTATCCTAACCTTGGAATTGTACCTGTGACTCGTAGTGATACCGATCCTCGAGTGTGTGTACTGATGCCCTGCTGGTAATCATATTAATTTACCACTACTACCAGGGAGTTGCATCACTGGACGAAGCTTGCTCCGCCCTGTGATATTAATAAACATTACCTTAATATAATTTATCTAGCCCTAATCCCAAAAACCGCACCAAAATTTACCACATTGGCAACCCTGTTACCTCCTATTCTGTCCGCCAGTTGGCAACACTGTCGTTGACAGATACAAAAACCTTCCCTCAAATCAGTTGTTAACGAGCGCCCGTGTTGTTTACATCACGGCCGCTCTTTATAAATTTCCTTAAACATTTTTGTGCCTTTAAAGCTTTCATTATTTGTTAAATGAGACTTTATGTGAATTACCACTCACGCATTACATCACGAAATAGGAATTAACTTTGATTTCTGTTGTGGTTCTTATCCTAAATTACGAACTTTTGCGCGACCCGGAACTACTGACCTGTCCAATTCTCATGGATTGCCAAGAAATTACGATGCTTCCTTCTGCCAGCAACATCAGGAATTGCCCGGTTTGTGAGACAAGGATGAGTAGCAGGGAGTATGAACCCCATGACATTTGTAGCTCTTGTCGTGGACAGGTTTGTAACTTGACTTCTCGTTGTGACGTATGTAAGCCCTGGTCTGACGAGGATATGACTGCTTATATGAAACGCCAAACAATCTTGCAGCGTAAAAGATCGGTTAAGGAGGAAAAGAAATCGATTGCTAGAACTGTATCTAACGAATTCTTTGACTTGGGCGCTCATGGTTCTGGCTCTTCGGTTTCGGTATCGTACGACTCCGATTCCGAATTAATTGATGCTTTGCCCCCTGTATAACCGGTAATTAGTGAAGTTATTTCTGATGTAGATTCAAAGAATTTGGCAATGGAAACTACCTGGAAACAGAATTTAAGAAATTACAGCCTAGTCTAGATAGAGATATTTCAGCTAAGTTTAACAATCTGTCAGAGAATTTTCAAGAAGCCTTTACTAGAATGTCTAACACTCTTTTAGATTCATTTTCAGCTCCTCGTCAGGTACCTGTCGACAGCACCATGGGTACGGTGCGACAGATACCCCGGCTTGTGAACCCCGTCGTGGCGAAGGCCTAGGGGGGATCCGGTCCGGGCAGGTGCCTAACGAATCTTTACCCAACGTGTCCCCTGTTAGTCCCGTAACAGTGCCAAAGGGCGCTTATTTAGGAGAAGGGGGGAGGAGGGATATTAGTGTCAGACCTAAGATAGCTAGTCGTCAGGATTTTACTTCAGGGGAAGTTTCTAAGTTAGGATCTGACGATGATGATGATGATGACGCGGATTCGTGTGATATTGATGTTTCCTCGAATGGATGTCATGATGTAGAATTCAAGAAACTTTTTGATTTAATTTTGAGTTTTCTTCCTCAGGCGAGGCCTAAAGAGCAGAAGCAGCCTCCGCCTCGTTGTATTACAGAAGGGATTTTCTTGACGGTCCTTCCCGGTCACGGGAATTTTTATGTTTTCCGTTTGCCAGAGGTTCGCGAGAGTGAGGGCGGACGTTGCCGCTAAACTTTTGAAGGTGATCGGGGAAGGGAAGAGGAAGCTCTGTTCTCTTCTACGACACCGGAGAGGAGTTTACCAGGTGGTGGATGATTCTTCATTTCTCTCACCCCCCAAGCCAAATCCTGATTTTGTTCGACTTTCAAGTCAACCCTTGCCTTCTAAGGCTTCGGTCTCTGTCTCAATTGAAGATTTTATTGCTATGGAGTCTGTTATGAGCTCCTTACAAGAAGCTTCAACTACCTTCAATATGTTGGGTCCTCGGAGGCTTTTAATGTATATCAAGGACTCCGGGTTTGTTCCTCCTGATGCTCCTCTTTTTGAGAAATTCTGCTCATCCATTTCAATCGCTTCTGTACATCAGAACGAGCTTGCTACTTCAATGCAGGCCTTTCTTGTTTCTCTAAGGCGTAACCTGTATTTGTCGCAGTTACCCTCCTCTGTATCGGAGATTCAGAGAACCCGTCTGTTGTCCTCTTCTCCTTTTGGCGATTTCCTTTTCGATAT
Source organism: Macrobrachium nipponense (assembly GCF_015104395.2). Classification (NCBI taxonomy): domain Eukaryota; kingdom Metazoa; phylum Arthropoda; class Malacostraca; order Decapoda; family Palaemonidae; genus Macrobrachium; species Macrobrachium nipponense. The sequence continues at coordinate 37,426,655 of NC_087221.1, read as the reverse complement.
TTCTGTGCTTCTGAGGTTTGAAGGAAACATCAAGGTGATGCCTCTTCCCAAGCTCACTGGGCCTTATCAAGAGCTTTTTCCTCTGGTCTTCCTCCCGTTCCTTCAAGGAGTAAACGTAAGTTTAGGACCAGATCTGTACCTTCTGCTCCAGCCCAACAACCTCCTTCTGGCTCTTTTTTCCAGAGTACATCTCAGGTTGCTGTGCCCTCTACTTCATCCTCTGGTGCTCACCTTTTGAAACGCGGGAGAGGTTCTTGGCGTGGCTCTAAGGGCAGAGAAAGAGCTCAACCTCCAGGAGGACCTTCTTCTTCTTCTTCTTCCTTGTCTCTACGTAAGAATTTTCGGAACGTAGGAGTCAACACCTCGCCTGGAGACCGCAGTAGGAGCTTGTCTCTCCCGCCATTGGTCAGCTTGGCAGGGGAGAGCGGTGGATGCTTGGGTGGTGGAGGTCCTGAAGGAAGGTTACGAGATCCCTTTTGTTTCCAGACCTCCACTTTCCAATCGTCCTCTCGAGTTCAGCAGTTATTCCCCTCACTCAATCAGGGGTCAAGCCTTGGAGAAGGATGCCATAGAGCGAGCTCCTCCTTCTCCCGGGTTTTACTCTCGGATGTTTGTAGTTCTAAAGGCCTCGGGTGCCTGGCGCCCCATCATAGATCTTTCTGGTTTTGAACAAGTTCATTCTAAAGTCCAAGTTCAGGATGGAGACGGTCCAGACTGTCTCTATCCGTCAGGAGGGGGGACTGGATGATTTCCATCGATCTGCAGGATGCTTATCTGCAAATCCCCATCCATCCAAGCAGACCTTACCTTCGGTTTTTCACGGACTCGGGAGTTTTCCAGTTCAAGACCCTTTGTTTCGGCCTCACCACTGCTCCACAGGTCTTTTCTCGGGTGATGGCTCCTGTTTCAGCTATTCTGCATCAGTTAAATGTAAGGATGCTTCGGTATCTGGACGATTGGCTAGTCCAGGCCGAATCTCTAGAGAAATGTCTCCGGTCGAGGGAGATAGTTCTGTCTCTTTGTGTTGAGTTGGGCATTCGTGTCAACTTCAACAAGTCCAATCTAATCCCTTGCCAGATCATGACTTATCTGGGGATTGTTTTGAATTCCCAGATTTTGAGGGCTTCTCCCGCTCAGAAACGGATAGACAAGCTTCTGAGTCTGATCGAAGAATTTTTGTCCTCCGTAACGCGGCCATTTCTCTTTGGAGGTCTCTCCTCCGGGCCATTTGTCATCCCTCATCCAACTGGTTGCCCGGAGGTTGTCTCAGAATTTGAGGTCCCTTCAGTCGACACCTTCGCCAGTCATGGGGATTTCGTGTCCGAGGACACGATAGTCGCCTCTTCTCCACAATGTCGGAAGGATTTCCGTTAGTGGATGCAAGTTCACCGCCTCAAGTCAGGGACATCTCTTCTTTCGGTTCCTCCGGAATGTTTTGGTCAGACGCCTCGGATCAAGGTTGGGGCGCACACCTGGGCTCCGAAGCCGCTTCGGCCTTTGGTTAGAGGAGGAGAGGATATGTCAATAAATTGGAGGGAAACTGAGGGCAGTGTACCTAGGCCTTCTTTCATTTCAGGAACAACTGTTTGGAGTCGTTTGTCGCGATCTTTGTCGACAACAAACCACAGCAGTCTCGTACTTGAGAAACCAAGGCGGCACACAGTCGGATCTCTCACTCAAGAAGCCCGATCAATCCTGTGTTGGGCAGAAGACAGGGGGGAGTTACGTTGGTCCCTCAGTTTATCCTGGGCCATCACAACGTCTTAGCAGACGCCTTGTCGAGACCGAACGAAGTTCAAGGGTCGGAATGGACACTTTGCCAGGAAGTCTTCGACAGCCTCAGGAAGAAATGGCCTGTCACAGTCGATCTGTTTGCCACCCCACTGAATTTTCGGTGCCAGATATTCTTCGCCCCTTACCAGATTCCTCAGAGTGCCGGGACAGACTCTCTTTTGCAGGACTGGGAGGGACTTCAAGCCTATGCTTTTCCTCCGTTCTCTCTGGTGAGTCAGTCCTCAACAAAGTGAGGGCAACCAAGGCGTCTGGATTCTCTACTTGATCGCCCACCCCCTTCTGGCCACAAGAATGGAGTGGTTTCCCCGACCTTCTGGAAGCACTGGTGGAACCCCCCATTCGCCTGCCACAGAGACCAGATCTTCTCAAACAACCCCATTTTTTTTTTCATCGGTTTCCATCAGAGGCTCCACATGCTTCATCTTCATGCCTGGAGACTGTCAGGAGGTTCTCCAAGCACAAAGGGTTCCTCCACCAGAGGGCGCGACAGTTGGCTCTTGGCCAGACGCCAATCAACCAGTAAAATTATCAGGCCTAAATGGTCGGTTTACAGACGTTGGTGTTTAAGTCTCAAGGACATTCAATTTCTAGACCTTCCTTACCAAAAGCTAGCGGATAGTTTTAGTTCATTTACATCATGACAGGGCCCTGTCACCTTCATGCATTAAGGGTTATAGGTCTATGCTTTCCTATGTTTTTAAGGCAAGGCTCCCTGAGATCTCTTCATCTTAATGTCATTAGAGATTTACTTCGATCTTGTTTTGCCCTATCTCGACCCAGGCCGCAGTGTTCGCTCCGACATGGACGTTAACAAAGTCCTTCAAGCCTTAAGGTTCCCTCCGTTTGAGCCTCTGAATTCTGCCAAATTTAGGGACCTCTCTTCTAAGACACTCTTCTTTGTCTCACTGGCTACAGCCAAGAGGGTGGGTGAACTGCAAGCACTCTCTTTTCTGGTTGCCAGATCTGGACAAGACATGATTTTGTCATACCTTCCTGAATTTGTCGCAAGACTGAATCGTCTGATATCCCATTCCAGGTCTTTCGTACTGAAGTCGCTGGTCGACTTTGTTGGTAATTTAAATGAGGAATTAGTTCTTTGCCCTGTTAGGGGCGCTCATGCTATTTACGCCGCACGAAGGACATTCAGGGTCGTCCCCGTCATCTGTTTGTTTCACCCCGAAAATGTCAAGAGACCTATTTCAAAGAATGGTGTATCCTTTTTTCTCAGAGATCTGATCGTTAAAACTGGTGGTTTGGCTGCTGGGGCAGATCAGACGCCGAGAGCACACAGTATTAGAGCAGTTGCTACATCAGTAGCTTTTATGAGACGTCTCAGTCGCCAAGGTGCTTGAGGCGGCGACTTGGCGTTCTAATTCTGTTTTTGCCTTTTTTTACTTGAGGGATATTTCTCTAGTTCTAGGCGACCTTCGTTCTTTGGGCCCGTTGGTGATGGCAGGACAGGTCGTCAGACAGGAGAATTAGGTAGTCTTCCTGTTTTACGTTTGGTTGCTACCTGTATATTATTCATTAATTTTTGTTTTGTTGTATATATTTTTTATTTTTGTATTATAACCCATGGCAGTTTTTGACGTAGTTATAATGGGAATTAGGCAGTTGGTATTTAGGTGTTGTTGAGTGACAGGGACTGACTGCTTGGCAACTCATGCTGCTTCCATTGTCAGTGTGAAATGGTTCCAGCCACTGGGTTGTCGGCACTGGCGACTACGCTTCTCCCAGAGTCGATGCTGACCTAGGACTAGCCACTGGTTCGCTTGTCCTGACGACTCCTGCCTCTTCCACTGTCCTGGACAGGGAATTAGTCGATGGATCGTCCTGCTGTCATCTGGTGACTCGCTCAACCCATCTACTTTTTGTCTCACCTGTTTTCTCTGAGTCAGACACTCGTGTGAGATCAGGCGACATTTAGTAGCCCTGAGTTTCTTGTTGACGAAGTCGGTTGCGTTGATACACCCCGATGATCGTGTATGAGACCAGGTTGGACTGTCAGGCATTCGTCCTTCGGGACTGAATCGCCTTTTTGCTCCGCGCTCCTTCGCCCTTTTCTCTTGGCACCAGAAAGCTCGAGTTAGGAGTTGCTCATGAGCCGATTCGTTGCTGGCGACGTCGGGTTGCATTGATACACCCCCAAGGTTTTGCTTAGCTTTGAATCGCCCAGACAGTCCAGACACTCATCCTTTAGGGAAAGAATAGTGCTTGATAGTCTTCAGGGTGCAGCCTTGCTGTCCGCAATTCGTCTGACTGTCACCTGGTCGGTCACCTGACTTTAGTACAGACGGACTGACTATGCACTTACTCCTTGTCCTGTGCTACCGCAGTTTGGTGGCATTATGGTAGGAGACTTTGAGTTGTTAGTATCTTAGACCTTGGGTTGAGTTTTGACTGCCTATGATATATATTTCTTTGTTTGTTTTCTCCTATTCTGTCCGAAGGGGAAATTGTATTCAGATTCCCTCCTCCTTTTCAATGTGGTTAATCGGGCTAGATAAATTATATTAGGTAATGTTTATTAATATGGAATTTTTATTCTAAAATTAATATTAATAATACTTACCTGTATAATTTATCTAGTCCCACCCATCCTATCCCACGATCTGCCTATCACAACTGATTTGAGGGAAGGTTTTTGTATCTGTCAACGACAGTGTTGCCAACTGGCGGACAGAATAGGAGGTAACAGGGTTGCCAATGTGGTAAATTTTGGTGCGGTTTTTGGGGATTTAGGGCTAGATAAATTATACAGGTAAGTATTATTAATATTAATTTTAGAATAAAAATTCCATGTTTATCTATTCCTGATGGTAGATGTCTGGCGGAATTTGGAGGAATCAAAGAGGAAGAGAGCTCGTCAAGTGTCATCATCCTCCTCTTCGAGGTCATCATATTTTCATGTCTCCACCTCTTCGACTCCTAAGGCTTTGCTGTAGAAGAGAAGGTGGTCTCCCCCACTAAGAAGTCTTGTCACGGGACTTCTAAGGGTCTGTCTCGCTCCAGTGAGACAGGTGGGTCTTTCGCTGGTCCTCTTGGGCCCTGTCTCTCCTTCCTCAGGGAAGAAGAAGACAGGGACCATGGAGGTACCAGCCACCACTGGTACCTTCTCTCCCGGTTCCAGAGGTTCCACCTCCGGACTGGGAACCGTCTCGGCGCTCGCTTGCGAGCGTCACCGAGTGTACGGTCAGCCAAGGTCCAGACTGCTGAGTATGCTCACCATGTCAGGACCCAGGCACGGAGCGGAAGGAGGGTAAGAGTTGCTCAGGTGACTCTCGCCAGATCGGCGATTGTTCTCGCAGTGATCGTCCGGTACCCAGGGTTGATGTGACGTTGCTGCGGGACCATGCACGCAGAGACCGGTGGAGGCTGCCCATCCAGCCCTCTTGAGAGATTTCGGCCTCGACGAGGACTTGGACGAGTCGGAGGATGGTATTGGCTGTCTCCTGTCAGGTGCACGCTCAGCCCCACCCAGACGACAGTCGCGTTTGCGCGACCGACCAGTCTTGGTGGTGGCAGACGCTTCACCTGCCAGGCAAAAGTTTCGTAACCCTCCTCGAGGAAGCGTTCTTGCCACTGTTGCTCCCGCAGGTCCTTCCAGACAGGTGCAGTTGGGCCGTGTTGCTACCGCAACTGCCCCAACTTTGTCCTGGATGGAAGACCTGTCAGTTGTCCCGAGGAAGCTGGCGAAGAAGGGGAAGGTGTCGTCATCTTTTGCCACCTCTTCCCCTTCGACTTCCAAGGCCCCCCAGCCGAGGAAGAAGGAGGTGGCCTCCTCCTCCTCCCCCCCCCCCCCCCCCCAAGAAGTGTGGCCTGCCCTCCCCCCCTAAGAAGTCTCGCACAGAGACTTATAATAAGGGTCTGTCCTGCTCCGGTGGGACAGGTGGGTCTTCCGCTGGCCCTCCCATTCCTCCGGGAATGGGGCCCGTCTCTCCTTCCCCAGGAAAGAAGAAGACGGGGACCGTAGGGGTACCGGCTACCGCTGGTACCTCTTCTCCTGGCTCCAGAGGTTCCACCTCTAGACCGGGAACTGTCTCAGCCGCTCGTCCGCTCGCGTCACCAAGTGTATGGTCACCTACGGGTGACCGTGCAGCCAAGGTCCAGACTGCTGAGTACGCTCACCGTCAGGACCCAGGCACGGAGTAGAAGGATGGTAAGAGTTCTTAGGTGACTCTTGGCAGACTGGTGATCGCTCGCACAGCGATCGTGGGGTACCCAGGGTTGACGTGACGTTCCCACCAGACTGTTCACGTAGCGAGACTGGGAAGAGGTCCCCCCTGGTCCGAGGCTGGACCTAGTACCATGGTGCATTGAGAGGACGGTGCTCACTCTCACCACGTTAGTGGACATTACCAGTCACCCGACCGTCGCTCCCACCGGGACTGGATGGCCTGCATGACTGGTAGCAGCTCCCCTGACGCACGAGACCGACGCTACCGTTCTCAGTCCAGCACTTATCCACAAGGAGATCGCTGGTCTAGACCTGCAGCTCGATGGCCACCATGGGTTGGTGATCGCCTGCAGTCCTCCCAGCTTGCTGGTTCTGCTAGGTAGGAGCATCAGGTCTCCCTCACCTGTCCCTCCAACCTCCTTGGGCTGCACTGGAAGGAACGAGGTGAACAAGGGTGATTGTGATGAATGCTCTTCTTACGGTCCGGCCACGAGCCTGGTTTGGTCTTGGGACCAAACAGATTATACGCTCAAGTAGTTGTAGGAGATCATGGGGGCTGGCGAGGACGATGACCCTTTCCTAGAATCACAGAGTAACCATCACCGCTGTTCACGTGACGGTCCTGCTGGACCACACACACAGAGACTAGTGTGGGCTCCCCCTTCGGTCCTCTTGAGAGGTTTCAGCGTCGACGAGGACTGGGACGCGTCGGAGGACGGTATCGACTCTCTCCTGTCAGGTGCATGCTCAGCCCCACCCAGACGACAGTCACGGTGGCGGCAGACGTTTAGCCTACAGTACAAGTTTCGTAACCCTCCTCGGGAAAAGGTTTTCTCCAGACGGTAATGTTTAACTAGACTCGGAGCGGCCATCACCGCAGGTTGATGGCTGCCCGTAACTCGCTTCTCTGACTACTAGTTCCGCTGGCAAGGCAATCGAGAGCGTCCAGTCTTCCTCCCCCATTCCCTCTCTTCCTATGGCTGCGACGGGAATGGGAGGGATCCTGCAGAGTGTTCTCCGTAGGATTCCATGTCGCGGCCAACGTTCCTGGAGGGACCTTCGGGTCCTACCGGACGTAAGTCCCTGTCGTTGAGGAAGGATCTTGCCCATTCCTCCATTTTTTACGGGAATCGGGAGGACCACCAGCCGATGATCGTCTGACGAAATTCGGGTCGGTTTTGCCAAGCGCGTAAAATTCTTCGGAATTTCTAGCACTCTCCAAGTGTTTTTGTCTTCTACGATCTGCAAACACTTGGGCAAGACCACGTCCCAGAGTGGGCGAGACGAGAATTTCTGATAATTGTTATTACAATAATCGGGAATCTCGCCGAATGCTCGAATTCCGAATTCCTTGGAATTTCTGGCGTCTCAGAAGTGTTTTGGTTTTCCTGTAATTGCCAAACACACTGCCGAGACAGACATTCCCGGTAATTGTTATTACGAACTTGGAGTCTCGCTAAGCCATTATTTCCTGGAATTTCTAACGCTCTAAGGAAGTACTGCTGCTGAAGGAAGAATATCTTGGGAGGGGCTCAGCCTTGATGGACCTGACCAGTCCATCGCCCCAGTAGGCGGTCACCCTCAGGATAGAGAAGAACGGGCAATAACAGTCAATTCTCCTCTCTTATTTTTTCCCTTTACTTCTTGGTTATACCAGAATGAAACAAGGAAATAAGAGGAATTCGGTGGAGTTTACTCCTCGGAATTCGAACCCGAACGACTATGGTTTTGGTTTAATCTTAGGATTTTACCGAACATACGTCGATCTGTTCTGGATGGATAGCACTGAGAGTTTGAATGCCTCCAGTGCTACTGTTTTGGGAACATCCAGTTCTGCTTGAACTAGTCGTCTTCGGTATCCTGTTATCACCGTAGAAGTCTTCCTTTGGGAAAACTTCACCTTCGCTCTCTTCATTAGATAATGAAGGAGGTCGGCTTCCAGTCCTTATTCTTGTTCCTCAAATGGAAGAGAATCTAGGCTGGAGGTCGATGTACAGGAACCTACAAATATACTACGTTTATTTCTCTCGTGAACATGCTTCGGTTATCGGTTGAATTGTCCGAGGTGTAGGCACATAACTGTAGTTAACTCTACGGGTATGTGACTGAGATGAATAGTATCTTCTCTTAATTGAACTACAACTTGGGTTTGCCTTGCAAGCCTCCCAAGAGTTACCAGTATTGATTTTGAGATACTAGTGGTATTGTTTACAACACCACCACCACAGTGTTTGCATTCACCGAATAGGACGGGTTTCTTCCCTCCCATTTCGGTTAAAATGCAAATGCTCGAGTGTATTTTCTTGCGCTCGATGGTTCTAGCCGAACGCACTCCTTCATGGAATGGATTACCTGGTAACTCAGGATGACAAGTGAGCGAGAGTTAGCGGTGTACTGGCTGTCTGCCAGCCTTGCCTGCCGCAGCCAGTACAGCAGGCTCTCCGAGATAGTTCGTTTGGGTTTTGTCTCTTCTCCTCTGCCATGATTGACTACCAAATTGAATCTCTGCCTGGCAATCACAGACTTAGGTCTCTGGTTGGCTGGAATTCTCGCATATGTGTATGATCATCTCTCCTGCATCGCCTTTTGCCGTTGCGAGAATTTTCAGACAGAGATATCTTACTAGACTCTTTATCATCTTTCTGTTTATCTCATGAAGTCTGTAGCCTAGTCTTCCGCCTCATCGCACCTGCCGCTGCGATGACGCAGAATGATTTCTTCAGATATCTGAGTTGGTCTTCTAAATACATCTCGTAATTTGTAGGTGTGCAATTATTCTTTGTTCACCCCGAATTGTAGATGAATAACGGAAGACTTCGCCTGTTCCCCACCCTGCCAGCTCTACTTCCAAAGTAATAGAAATGTCCTCTCTGATCCAGCCCATGAGAAGCAGTTCTTCAGACAATCCCTGTGTTTTTAATACTGAAAGACGCTCCGCTTTCATCGCAACTCTGACTTCTCACCGAACAGCAATGAAATAGAGGTTTAGCACTTTCAGTCCTCTGTGAACAACAGGGATTAAAGCCGTTTTCATTGGTTGGTGTCATCGACGGGATGCTTTCTACGTTCAGAATCTTGAGAGTTAACTTCTCTCGATTCAGCTGTGAAGATGTAGGTCCATTTACCTTAGTCTTTCACTAGCATATAGTATTGTTTCTCCTTAGTTGAGATTCAACTACAGTAGGGCCTCGTTAATCACGGGGGATAGGGCCCAGAATCCCCCGTGATAAGTAAATACCCGTGTTATCCTGGTACCCCCCCTGAAAATTGCTTTAAATCGCCTACTTTAATAATTAACCCACCCAAGACCACTATTTCAATGTTTGTAACTGCCTACTTTAGTTCAAGCACCAAATATTTCTTCAACTATCACCTTAAACTAAATTCAATATAGTTTCAAAGTTATTCTTTCCTATCTTCAATTTCCCCTGCATCAGATCAGCAAACAAAATTATAATTACCTAACAATTCCTTTCTATTTTCATGATTTGGCTGCTGCACCAAACTTAAAGTACATAGTATATCTATTTCGTGAATGAACATATTTATGATAAAAAAACATGATTTACTGTAATGATTACAGCACCCAACTATAATATTAATGTATAAACAGCAAAATGCAGCAATAAAAATCTAGTTTTGTCTTTTGTTTACGTTTAGAATCAGCTGATGGATGTTTATTACCGAAAGAATTATTTTGGAAAACAATTTAGTTGTTAAAAGAAACAAATTTATTAATGGAATTATTATTATTATTAACTTTGCACATAATAGTTTATGATATTATGATACAGTAATTCATATTTCATTGAGGAGAGGAGGAGGAGAGAGGAGAGAGACAGAGAGAGAGAGACGAGAGAGAGAGAGGAGAGATGAGAAGCTTGTGACGAGAGTAACTTGAATAGCTTGAGATAGCAGCTTAGGACGAGAATAGCTTAAGAGAGCAGCTTGGGACTAGAGTACTAGTGTTGACTATCTTAGCTCAAGAATAACAATGAAATTTGTATTTTAAATATTTTATGATGATAAGAAATGAAACATGGATATTGATAAGATATTCTCTTGTATACTGTTATAATATGTGATAATCATTGAGTCAACTATAAAAGTTGTATTGAAGCACAGTTTCGTAAATCACAGAAAGAATAAAAATATGGCAACACATATTTTTATTCTTTCGGGGACCATCTTGTTCTTTTATTACGATAATAATAGATCAGTATTATAGTTTTTTCTGTAAGTGATAGAGAGAGAAGAGAGAGAAGAAGAAGAGAGAAGAGAAGAGGAGAGGAGAGAGAGAGAGAGAGATTTTGCTATTTACATTCATAGTATTTGAAGATTTGTGAATGAGTTTTATTCAAAAAATGCATTTAGTCATGAAAAGAAGAAGAAAACAGTAATTAGCGAATCTTGCTCTATGATAAAATTCGTGATTTCGTTAATTTTCCGGGCTTCACAAAAAAAAGTAAGTAAAGTGATTTATGACAGAGTTTAGAGGCTACTTACGTAAAAATACATCGGTACTTTGTAGAACGGTGACGTCACGGTGGTCATATGTATTTTTTTCGTGAATGAATATACATTTATGATAAAAAATAGTTACTGTACTGCTTAGAGTACCATACTGTAATATTAATGTAATCACATCAAAATAAAGTAATCATTGTTCATTGTATACTGTAAACATGTAAAGTGTATTTTTGTCTTTTGAAAAATGGATTCCCCAAGGAATTATACCTTGAAGAGGCTTTTTATTATGAAGATATGCCAATAATATATAAGATTTGCATTTTATTATGAATATATGATAATAATATATAAGGTAAAAATGGTTTTATTACGTTTACGCTTCGTCGCCAATTGCAAACAACATACGATAATCTATGACAATTATCGTTTGTATGACTGCAGTGTTCAGAGAAGTTGATTACGTTATACCAAAACAATAACGAAGTTTGAATTGAAAATTTATGTTTTCCTAAATGTTATTACTACTGTAATTAAACTACTACTATTAACATTTCTAAAAGGTTAAGAATGACAAAGGTGCTGTGAAGTGTAACTCAATGTTTACATTTCTGCTGGCCGCTCAACTACAAGTTGATGTCAATGACGTGGAATTATTCCATGAATAGGCTATATATTATGAAGATATGCCAATAATATATAAGGTGAGAATGGTTTTATTACCTTTATTGTCAGTTAATATCATAATGTGAATCTGTTCATGCATTTGTTGGTTATCGGAATTGGACGAGGCTTAGCCTACCACCGACAAGCCCGCAATGCTGTGATTCATACCAGCAATATATAGACTGAGAAGTGGTCCAAGGAAAAACCTGTGATTAACTGAATCTGTGATTGCTGATCCGTGACTAAGCGAGGCCCCACTGTACTATGAGAACTTCTGCCTTGCCATCAGGGACCTCGGTCTCTAGAAGGCAATTGACTATCGTCTGATGGGCGCAGCATGCCTTGAGAGAATCATTATCTCATCTCCCCAACATCGGTGGCGTACAAGGTAGACGATTTGTATGGTTTCTTGGCATAATCCTTCAAAAGTCGAGTGTCATGTGACTACGTCGTGGATGCATGACTGCTCGCCTCACACTGAGCGCAGTCAGTCAGCACCTGTTGAAGAGTCCGAGACCGTCATGAGCTACACTGTGGACTTTGTATTGGTTGATCCAGATCGGTCATTACTTTGTCCTATTGGCATGTTCCTGTACCCATAAGGGTCGACACCCACCATGGAGTGTTGGTGTCTTTACCACTGCGGAATATTATGAGACCGTGAGAGACTTCTCTGCACTTGATAGTCCAGTGGATGGGTACTTGTCATCATCCGAAGAATATGTCGGACAGGAAGATAGATAAGGTCTCATTGCGACCATATTTATCTTTCCCTACATTCCTGCCCACAGGTCCTTGGAATCTCATTTCCTTGGACCGGTGGTGGATGCTTGCAGGTTTTTTGCTTACCCAGCTCCTTCAAAAGGACAAGTTGCATCTCGCCTATGGTGTGCAGTTGTAGAGGTAAGAAGGATGCGAGAGTGACTGGCCTCTCCACCTTCCCCACCTTGTCATTCCACTCCTCTTCATTTGGGTTGAGGATAGGACTTGAACTTACACTGGCTGGTCAGGCGATTGATGCGGTAAGCTTACACATACAGCATCCTTTTTATGTTTCTTATCAGAATCATAGAAGCAATCCCGCTCCTTCCTCTAGCAAGGGGAGGAAGCAAACTGGGAATAATGCAAACCCTTCCCAGAACTTTGCATTAATGCTTCCGATTCTAAATATTCTTCACAGCCCATTTTTGGATGAGTTACGATTCCTCACTCATTTCAAAAAGGCCCAGAAGTCTGACTCTTGATCACGCAGCTTCTTTACTCCGATCAAGTTGTCGGAGGCAGCAGGCCACTCCTCCTCGCTCTTACGACCAGGAGGAGTAGCCTAGGTGTGTAGAACTCCAGTCAGTTCTAGAGGCTCACTCAGATTCCTCCCACCAATCAGTGAGTCTTCCTTATGTAAAGGACCGAGGGTTTGTATATTGTGTAGGAACAAATCACAATTTGTTCCGATACGTATACAAACCCTCAGTCCTTTAACAATAGGAAGGTACTTAGCAGCAGTTGAACCGGTCGTATGCTTCGAACAAGGGGGTTTGGTAGTTAACTACTTGTCCGGCAGTTGGCGGTCAGCTCAACTTCGAGGAGAGGAGTCACTTTGCTTTCGGCTGCGTTGGTGGATAGACGTGCTGCTCGCCTCACTGCCTGCTTCAAGTCGTATGCTTGGTTTGCTTCACACCGTGAAGACTTTTCTCTTTTTCTTTCACTTTGTGTGTGTGTGCAAAGCTTCAGTAAGTACCTGTCTGTCTTTTGTATATTCATATGCAGTGATAAGTGAATTATGGATTCCCAAGAGCCGGAGAGACCCCCTCTCCCCACCATCAGCCGCAGATTATGCCCTGGTGTGGAGGGCCGTAAGTGTGGGGCCTTTCGGTCCTCTGTAGAGGTTGACCCTCATGAATTTTGCACTCGGTACCGAGGGCGAGAATGCTCTTGCACTGAGCCTTATGATGTGTGTAGTGTTTGGTCGGAGGAGCAGTGGGAGCGCTATGGAGGGAGGAAGAAACCGCGTAAGCTGGCCAAGGAGTCATCGGAGGGATCTCCGGTTACTCCCTTGGTCACGGACACGTCTTCTTCCTTCTTCCCTCCATTTCAGCTCCCTCGTATGGCTCCTTCCCCTCCGGGGAGGGGGGCGGTATCTCGCTCCCCCTCTCTTGATCAGTCGAGCGTGGAGGAGGGGGCTAGGTACCCTGACATTCAGTTGTATTCGGGGTTGTCTGTTCGCTCAGGGTGGGAACTGTTCACCCCAGGGCAAGGGGAAACCCCCCACCTACTAACCCGACTCTGCTTCCTTCCTCAGATCTGCTTGCCACGGGGGACGATCTCGGCCGGGCCTGGTACTTGCTGGGGCTCCAGGGGACACCGAGTGTTCAGGGGCTGCTGAGTCATCTGGCGAGAGGGGCCAGGCCGGTAACTCATGGCCCAACCACCACGACAACCACGACGGTGTCCACGCCTGGCTACGCTGCTCCACCGCACCTGGTGTATACCCAGCACGTTGCCATGGTAACCCCGACAGCTGCTGTTCAGGTGCCGCTGCCAGAGGTGAAGACGTATGATGTGATGCCACCACCTGGTTTTGCCGCTCTTGCTTCAGCCCCTGACTTCTGGTGTCCTAAGAGCTTTTCCCTGGACCTGCCTTTACTACAGAGGATGCCGCCGGTTCCTGCCCCGCCTCCTGTTCCTGAGATTGCTGCCGCTCCAGTACCAGTACCAGTTCCTGCCACTGTTGTTCCTGCCCGTGGTGTTACTGCCCCCACCCCAGGTCCTTCCGGACAGGTGCAGTCAGGCTCTGTTGCTTCGGCAACTGCCCCGGCTCCGTCCTGGATGGAAGACCTGACGGTGGTCTTGAGGAAGCTGACAAAGAAGAAGACGAAGAAGAGGAGGAAGGTGTCGTCGTCGTCTTCATTGTCTTCTTTGTCGTCATCTGCCACCACTTCCCCTTTGACTTCTAAGGCCCCACAGCCGAAGAAGAAAGTAGCCTCCTCCCCCCCTAAGAAGGCTCGCTCTGAGACTTCTAAGGGTCCGTCTCACTCCGGTGGGATGGTTGGGACTTCCGCTGGTCCTCCTGTTCCTTCGGGAACAGGGCCTGTCTCTCCTTCCGCAAGGAAGAAGACGACGGGGACCGGAGGAGCGCCGTCTAACACCGGTACCTCCTCTCCTGGTGCCAGAGGTTCTGCCTCGGCACCAGGTACCGTCTTGGCCTCCCGTTTGCCAGAGGTACCAAGTGTACTGTCACCTGCAGGTGACGGTGCAGCCAAGACCCAGGCAACCGAGTCCGCTTGGTGCCAGAATCCAGGCACGGAGCAGAAGACTGGCAGGGGTCGCCCAGGTGACTCCCACCAGGCCAGCTATCGCTCTCGTGGTGATCCACTGGTACCCAGGGTTGACGCAACGGTCCCAGACTGGCCGCGGGCTAAGGCAAGGAAGCGGTCCCCTCGGTCGCCTGAACCAGCCTCGGTTGGTCCAAGCGCGTGACGTGCCGTGAGGATAAGGCCTCGCTCCTACTGCGACAGTGGACTCTGTCGGTCCCCTGACCGCCGCTCCTACCGAGACTGGGCGGAGAGGGGGACCAGCAGCAGTTCTTCTGACGCTCGGGACCGTTGCCGCTGTTCTCAGTCCAGCCGTTCTCCCGGGAGAGCCGCTCAACTAGGCCTGCAGTTCGATCGCCACTTCGGGTTGGCGATCGCCTGCAGCCGCCGCCTCCCCCCTCCCCCCCCGCACACCGGTTCTGCCAGTGGGCGAGAGGGGAGCGTCAGGTCTTCCTCTCCTATCCCTTCAACTTCCTCGGGCTACACCGGGAAGAGCAAGGTGATCAGGAGTGATCGCGAGGGGCGCACTCCTCGCGATCCGGCCACGACGCCCTACGAACCTGGCACGGTCCTAGGACCGACCAGATCGTACGCGCAAGTTTCAGGAGGAGACCTTGAGGGGTCTGTTGTGGTTCCTCCTGTGGAAGGAGGAGGGTCTCGGGAGGCGTTCTCGCTGGACGTGCTTGATGGTCTGTCCCTGCAGGACGCAGTCACTCCCGAGATCCAGAGGTCATTCGTGGAGGTTATTGCTCTGATTCATCAGCACAATGACCTCGGGGAAGGATCGCTGCTCCCACCTTCTGAGCCTACATCGGGTTTGGAGTCGTTCTGGGGACCCAAAAAGGAACCCAGGACGACAGTGGGTCTGCCCCGATCAGCCTTGGCCGACAGTGTGCTGAGCCAGGTGGACGCTCTCGTCTCCGGACAGGAGGGTTCGCTTCGGTCTGGTAGGTCACCCAAGCTCCTTCCCCCACCTCTACCACAACAGAGGCGCTTCTATGTGCCATCAGAGGACCCTCTGCTGCCCAAACAGGTTAACCCGCTAACTCCGGGGGTGTCTCTGCAGTAGCTCCTGTCGTAGAACCTCTGGTTCTCGCAGCAAGAGGCACTTGCCTTGGAATCTACTGCTATGACAGCATTCCAAGCAGTCTGGAGGTAGGGCTATCTCCTACATGGCCCACCAGACGGCTAACCTGTGGGCCAACCTGGTTCTGGTGCGTAGGGACGCTGTCCTCACCCGAGTGACCAGGGCGGCTGGGCGAGAGGTGGCCTTGGGTCTTCGCAAAGGACTGGTGCGGAGTTCCTCCTCTCTCTTCCCCAGAGACATTGTGGACGACTGCGACTAAGACCAAGAGTTTAGCTAGCGCTTCCTCTGCGGCTAAGACGATCGCTTTGTCGAAGCTGAGAGGAAAGACTCTGCCTTCGATTTCGACTGTAAGGAGTGACCGTAACCAGCCCTCCTCTCATCCCTCCTTCTCTCTAGGAGGAACTGGGAAGAAGTCGATGAGGGGAGGGAAACGCTAGGACGGCGTTCCCCCTCACCTGCTGGCGGAAGGGGGTGGGTTGCCTGGCGAGCCATTGGGCAACATGGCAGCGCTACAGAGCGGAGACCTGGATAGTGAACATCCTTCGGGAGGGATATTTACTACCCTTCGAGTCTCGGCCATCCCTCACCTCCAACCCGGTCCGTCATCAGACGTAGGTTCCTGGTTCGGCCAAGGACGTGGCGCTTCGGCAGGAAGTAGAAGCCATGCTGAGCAAATGTGCTGTGGAGATCATATGGGATCAGTCGCCAGGCTTCTACAGTCGACTTTTCTTGGTGAAGTCCTCGGGGGGGCTGGCGCCCGGTGATAGATCTCTCTCCCTTGAACTGATTCGTTCGCCAGACTCTGTTCACAATGGAAACAGCACGATCAGTGCTCAATTCCATCAGGGAGAACAACTTCATGCTTTCTGTAGATCTGAAGGACGCGTATTTCCAGATACCTATCCATCAATCCTCCAGGAAGTACCTCCGCTTCATCCTCGACGGGACAGTGTACCAATTCAGGGCACTTTGTTTTGGTCTCTCAACCGCCCCACAGGCTTTCATGCGAGTGTTCACTCTGGTGTCGGCTCAGGCCCACTCGGTAGTGATACTTCTGAGGTATCTCGACAATTGGTTAATCCTGGCGAACTCCCGCTCGCAGCTGCTGAAGGACAGAGATCGACTCCTCGAATTTTGCCGCAATCTGGGGAATTACGAGGAGTGAATTACGAGGAGTCAGATTTAGAGCCCAAGCAGAGGATGCAGTACCTGGGCATGCTGATCGACACAGTAGCAGGGCGAGTCTTCCCTGCAGATTTGCGGATCAGCAGGTTCAGGGAGGCAGCAGGACGGTTCCTGTCCCTACAGGAGCAGCCAGCTCAGCAGTGGCAGGTCGTGATCGGTCACCTGTCGTCTCTCGAGAAGCTAGTCCCTCACGGGCGTCTTCACCTGCGGTCTCTTCAATGGAGACTAAAGGGGTGTTAGTCACAGGCAAGAGACCCACCTTTCTTCCCCGTGTCCTTCATGGAGGAGGTGAGGCAGGACCTAGCCTGGTGGCTGGATGACGGGAACCTCGTAAGAGGAGTGCCTCTTCACACTCCCTCCCCTGGAGATGCTGCTGTTTTCAGACGCATCGACCGAGGGATGGGGCACACACCTGGAGGAGTTGATGGCTGCAGGTGTGTGGAACCATCATGACAGGAACCTTCGCATCAACGTCTTGGAGCTCAAGGCAGCGTTCCTCGCTCTCTAAGAGTTTCAAGATCGTCTGGAGGGACACTCAGTGGTGTTGATGAGCGACACCACCACGGTAGTGGCGTACGTTAACATACAGGGGGGCCTAGTGTCCCTCCTGTTGCACTCAGTGGAGCTGTCAGCCTGCTACATTCCAGGCAAGAGGAATGTAGTAGACGACAAGCTCAGCTGTCACGATTAGGTGATAGGAACCGAGTGGTCCCTTCACCCAGACGTGGCAGAAAGGCTGTTCAACCTGTGGGGGCGTCCAGTCGTGGATTTGTTCGCCACCCAGCACAACAGAAAACTCCAGGTTTTCTACTCGGTTGTGCTGGACCCATGGGCAGCTGCAGAGGATGCTCTTCAACACCCATGGGACAACCTCTTCGTGTTTGCCTTTCCCCCACTGTTCTGTCTGATTCGCAAGGTGATCAACAGGGCGCTTGTCACCTCAAATCTTCGGATGATCCTGGTGGCGCCCAAATATCCTCAAGCTGCTTGGTATCTGGACCTGCTGGCTCTGCTCGCCGAAGCACCGAGAGAGATTCCCCCCTGACACAACCTCCTGTGCCAGCCACACGTAGAACTGTACCACCGGTTGGTCGAGTCCGTGTCTTCATGGCTGGCTGTTATCCACCATCTCTTGCGAGCGAGAGGCTTTTCTCGCAGCACAGCAACAGAGATGGCTGGGTACCTCAGGCAGTCCTTTGCAGCTTTGTACCAGGGGAAGTTGGCCGTCTTCTGTGGTTGGTTCCGTGGACGGGGTCTCTCTCCTCTCAGAGCCACTATTCAGCAGGTAGCGGATTTCCTCGTTTTCCTTCTCCGAGAGAAGCTCCTCTCCGTCTCCGCAGTTAAAGGATACAGAGCCGCCCTGGCTATAATCCTTAAACTGCGAGGAGTGGATATCTCCTCCGTCGAGATCTCCCTCCTTATGAAGAGCTTTGAAGAGGTCTTGCCCACCCAGGGAACTCAGGCCCCTTTGGTGGGATGTGACTCATCCTTAGGAGTTTGACTCAAAGACCCTTCTAGCCACTCCGATAGTCGTCAGATAGGGATTTGACCCTCAAGACCCTCTTCCTGCTGGCCCTGGCATTGACAAAGAGAGTAGGGGAACTTCATGGTCTTTCCTTCGATGTTAAGCATTCCAGGGGATGGGGATCCGTGACGCTTGATTTCGTCCCGAACTTCGTAGCGAAGACTCAGAATCCTCCGGTCCCTGACGACCGGTTCGAGTCTTTCACGATCCCCTCCCTGAAGGACTTCATTGATAATGATGCGGATGAGATGCTGCTTTGTCCTGTGAGGGCGCTACGGCGCTATCTGAAGAGAACTCTACACCTCAGGCCTGAGTGTCGATGCCTCTTCGTTAGCACCGAGGTTACCAAGAAAGAAGTTTCCAAGAACACACTTTCTTTCTGGCTGCGTGAGGTGATCAGGAGGGCGTACGACGCGCATGGTAGTGACGACACCCGTACCCTTCGTGCGAGAGCTCACGAAATCAGAGGTATTGGTCCAACCCTTGCGTTCTGCAAGAACTTCTCCCTGGAGCAGGTTCTGAAGGCAGGGGTTTGGGCCAACCAAACCACCTTCACTTCCTTCTACCTTTGGGATATTACCCGCAGGTCCTTGGACACCTTTTCTTTGGGACCTGTGGTGGCTGCTCAACAAGTTGTGTAGTTTACCCATCATCCGAGCGGACAGAACAGCATCGCATCCTCGTGTAACTGCATGAATGGACGAGTGAAAGTGTGTGACTGGCTTCTCTTCCTCCTTTGTTCTTCCTCCTCTACCTGTGGGCAGAGGGCCGCGGTCATCACTACACTGAACAGGAAGCAGATGCAGGTAAGCTACACGACTGAGCTCCATCCTATCCCTTTCAGTAGGGATAGGAGTATTTATCCACTACTCCAACAAGGGGGTGAGTGGAAGCCAACAAGAGACAAACCCATGACTTCATATTGGCTCTTGAAGTAAGAACTAGTTCTTGTGTTTTTGCTATTTATAAGATGTACGCTTGCCTCCCTCTTATAAATTTGGTCCAGAAGTCTGGGCACTGATCCTGCGGTGCACACCCCGATCAGCTGGGCAGAGGCTAGGATCCCTCCCTTTGCTCTTATGACCAGGGAGGGAACCAAGGTAGGATGAACACCAGTCTGTTCATAAGACTCAGATTCCACCCACCAATAAGTGAGTCTTCCTATTGTTAAAGGACCGAGGGTTTGTATATGTATCGGAACAAATAATTTGTCGAAAATTGTATTTTTCCTAACTATACAAACCTGAGGTCCTTTACACATAGTCCCACCTCATGCCACTCTGCGTTTCCTGGGCCTAAAGCAAAGTGACTCCTCTCCTCGAAGTCGAGCTGACCGCCAACTGCCGGACAAGTAGTTAACTACCAAACCCCCTTGTTCGAAGCTTACGACCGGTTCAGCTGCCGCTAAGTACCTTCCTATCGTTAAAGGACCTCAGGTTTGTATAGTTAGGAAAAATACAATTTTCGACAAATTGTTATTTTTGGAAGCAAATTGTATATTGCAATACACTCCCTGGACAACTGAATTAGCCCTGGTCACTGACCATTCCGAACTATATCCCCACATATTTACCCACTAAGTGGGTAATTTTAATTGTCAGTGTTACAAACTCTGCAGGTAAAATATAGTCAAATGAGTTACCTGTGTTACCGTTGGCAACGCTGCCGCAAATACTGGCAACCAGAGGCCTGTCTCCTCAATTGTTTCTTTTTCGCCATGCTGTGCGGATTAGTCCCACATCAGGCGAACTTTTGGTCAATTAGCCCGATCCCACTCAAAGAGTTTTCGTATTTTGGATACAGATTACGACCTTGGACTGTTATTAACATTTTTCTCCTGTTTGACTTTGGATAGCTACTTTGTACTCGCTATGGATAAGTTAGAAAATAAATGTCATCGCCGTCTGCAAACGCCTCTGCTTCCGCTTCATCTACAGTTCGACGATCGAGCCTTCTACTGCTGGACATGTTGGTGCTCATCGGCTCTAAAATAAACTTGTTCCGATACGTAATACAAACCATCGGTCCTTTAACAATAGGAAGTAGCTAGCGGCAGCTGGAACGGTCGTAAGCTTCGAACAAGGGGAGAACGGTAGTTAACTGCTTGCGCGCGACTGGGAGGGGCGCGCGACTGGGAGGTAAACAAATCACTTTTGCTTTCGGCCGCGGGTGTGAAGGACGTGTTCGTCATCGCTCTCTGCCCGCTTCATCGTCGTATGCTTTGTTTATATTGTGTTTTCTACTAATGGTTTGTTTGACTTGAAAATGAAACTGTAAGTACACTGTTTTCATTTTCATTACTTAATTATGAACCAACATGGAGCTATCGCCGTAGATGCGGCGATTTCCTCTCTTTTCATGAATTGAACCCTTGAATTATGTCTCGGTGCCGAGGGCGGGCGCGCTCGCGCCGAGTCATGTATTTTGGGCGAAAGTGTGTAATTGAAAAATGTAAGTACTCTTTTCATTATATTTTTGCCCTGTGCGTTCGTTGCCGAGAGCGTGATTGCGCTCGGCACGAGCCTCTTATTTTGTTTGATAGAATGCAATGAAAGTGGATTTGCAATTGCAGTATTCTTTTCATTTTCATTTATTTATTTGCATCAATTTTAATTTGGATCAATTTTTGCTCTTACCCGGGAATTGATCCTTACGATTATTTTCTGTGAAAGTGAAATCGCAAGTGCAGTATTCTGTTTCATTTTCTATAATATTTTATGATAGCATCATATTATTATGGATCAATTTCGTTTCCGCTCTTACCCAGGAATTGATCTTTTCCCCTTTAAGATCTATGAAGTGAATCGCAAGGGCAGTATTCTGTTTCATTTTCATATTACTTTTCACTGCTGTGTGTGGGTATGGGAAGCGAAGGTCTGCCAGGAAGTCATCGAAAGCTCTCCCGCGACTCCCTTGGTATCCGATTCTTCGTCTTCTTTCCTGCCCCCCGCTCAGCTTCCTCGTTGTATTTTGTATGTGGGGTCTTCCTTGCGTTTGGGGTGGGCATGTCTTCCCCCTTCCCCCCGTGCGTGAGGGACCCCTCTTACTAATCTATCTGTGCTACCGCAGGTGCTACATCAGTGGGAGACGACCTTGGACAGGTATGGACCACCGCGGCGGCAGGGCGTGCCTAGCATCCACGGGCTGCTGCAGCGTCTAGCGAGGTCTGGGGCGGTCTCCACTACTACCTCCACGGCCGCTTATGCTGCTCCCCCCCGCCTGGTCTACACTCCCCATGCTGTGTCAGTGACGCCGTCTGCGGCTACTAGGGCCGGTCGCCGCCGTACCGAGGGGGGGTATGCCGCCGCCGCCGCCTGTGTTCTTCGTGTTGCCTGCCCATACTTCCGCTGTTCCAGCAACTCGCCCCTAGACCGGCCGCCAGTACCCAGGTTCCCGCTGGCTGCCGATGATTCTACGAGGCGATGGCTGGGCCTGCCGTACCTGCCGCTGATGTGGTTCCCGCTGCTGGCTTGGCTGTCCCTTCTGGGTCCACCGCTGCCGCTGTTCCTGCGCTCCTGATTTGGTTGCTGTACCTGTCGCTCCTGGTTCCTGCGCCTGTCCGTGCTGGTCCTGCCCACGGTGTATCTTCCCCAGTCCCAGGTGCAGTCGGGCCGTGTTGCTTCGGCAATAGCCCCGACTCCTTTAAAAATAGGAATGTAACTTGCGGCAACTGGAACCGGTCGTAAGCTTTGAACAAGGGAGTTCGGTTGTTAACTGCTTGTCCGACAGTCAGCACACCGCGCGACTGGGAGGTGAAGAATCACTTTGCTTTCGGCCGCGCTGGGTGACAGACGTGTTCTCCACTTCTCTCTGCCCACCATCATCGCATGCTTCGTACTTCAAACTTGGTTTGCCTTCTCTTGCTAGTGTATTTGTATGAAAATCCTGTAAGTACTTGTGACTTTTGTATTTTCATTTAATTATGGATTCTCGTGAGCTGGAGAGTTCCCCATGCCCCCCCATCAGCCACAGATGCCCTGGTTTGGAGGGCCGTAAGTGTGGGGCCTTCCACTCCTTTCCTGAAGTTGACCCTCATGATTTATGTGCTCGGTGTCGGGTGCGCGAATGCTCTCGCACCGAGCCCTGTGATATTTGTTGTGTGTGGTTGGAGGAGCAGTGGGCGCGATTTGAGGGGAGGAGGAAGCGACGTAAGCCTTCCAGGGAGTCATTGGAAAGTTTTTGGCTATTCCCCTGGTATCGGACACGTCGTCTTCTTTCCTCCCTCCATCTCAACTCCGCATATTGCTCCTTCCCCTTTTGGGGGGGGCGGGTGTTTCTCGCTCCTCTTCGCCTGATCCGTTGAGCATGGGGGAGGGGGCGAGATACCCTGACATTCAGTTGTACTGGGGGTCTTCCGTTCGCTCTGGGTGGGACTTGTCCCCCCCCCCTGGGCAATGGGGAACCCCCCCTACTAACCCGACCTTTGCTTCCTCAGGTGTGACTGCCACGGGTGACGACCTCGGCCAGGTTTGGTTCTCACTGGGTTTCCAGGGGACACCGAGTGTTCGGGGTCTGCTGCATCACCTGGCGAGTGGCTCTGCTCCGGTAACACACGGCCTGGTAACCACCACTACCACCACCGTCTCGACCCCGGGGTATGCCCCCCCTCCTCACCTGGTGTACACTCAACATGTAACCATGGTAACACCTTCAGCTGTTGTCCAGGCGCCGCTTCCAGGTACTCCGAGGAGGGTCGTGACTCCGCCGCCCAGGTTCGCTACTTTCGCCTCAGCCTCCGACTTCCGGTGTCATAAGAGCTCCCCCCTGGACCTACCGCCAGTACCCAGGATGTCGCTGGCCGCTGCCCCGCCTCCTGCTGTACCTGTCGTAACTGGACCAACCCCTGCCAACGTCGTTCCTGCCCGTGGTGTTGCTGCTCCAGTCGCGGGTCCTTCCTGACAGGTGCAGCCAGGCCGTGTTGCTTCGTCAAATTGCCCGCTCCGTCCTGGATGGAGGACCTGACAACTGTCCTGAGGAAGCTGACGAAGAAGAAGAGGAAGGTGTCGTCGTCGTCGTCTCATAGTCTTCTTTGTCGTCGTCTGCTGCCGCCTCTTCCCCTTCGACTTCCAAGGCTTCACAGCCGAGGAAGAAGAAGGCTGCCTCCTCCCCCCCTAAGAAGTCTCCTTCGGGAGCTTCTAAGGGCCCGTCTCACTCTGATGTGACAGGGGGGTCTTCTGCTGGCCCTCCCGTTCCTTCAGGAGCGGGGCCCGTCTCTCCTTCCGCAAGGAAGAAGAAGATAGGGACCAGAGGGGTACCGGCTAACACCGGTACCTCCTCACCTGGTGCTAGGGGCTCTGCCGCTACATCAGGTTCTGTCTCGGCCTCTCGTTCGCGAGAGGTACTGGGTGTGCGGTCGCCCATGGGTGACCGTGCAGCCAAGGCTCAGGCTTCCGAGTTCGCTCGGCGCCAGGACCGAGGCACGGAGCGGAAGACTGGTGAGACTCGCTCAGGTGACTCCCGCCAGACCAGCGATCCCTCCCATAGCGATCCGCCTGTACCCAGGGTTTACGCGACGGTCCCAGACCGGCCGCGGACCGAGGCAAGGAAGAAATCCCCTCGATCGCCGGTTCCAGCGGCACGACGCGCCGTGAGGACAGGCCCTGCTCCCACTGCGACAGCGGACTCTGCCGGTCCCCTGACCGCCGCTCCACCGGGTCCGGGCTGATAGGGGGACCAGCAGCAGCTCCTCTGATGCTCGGGACTGGAGCACCTGTTCTCGGTCCAGCCGCTCTACCCCAGAGAGCCGTGCGACCAGGCCTGCGGCTCGATCGCCACCGCGGATTGGCAATCGCCTGCAGCCTCCCAAGCACACCGGTTCTGCCGGTGGGTGAGGGGGAGTGTCAGGTCTTCCTCTCCAATCCCTTCAACTTCCTTGGGTTACACCGGGAAGAGCGAGGCGAACTGGAGTGATCGTGGGAAGCGCGCTCCTCACGGTCCCACCAGGATGCCCTACAAACCTGGCACGGTCTTAGGACCGACCAGATCTTATGCCATCTCCTACCTATCCCACCAGATGGCAAACCTGTGGGCCAACCTGGTTCTTTGGCGTAGGGATGCAATCCTCACCCGAGTGACCAGGGCGGCTGGGCGTGAGGCTGCTCTGGGTCTCTGCAACGGACTGGTGCGGAGTTCCTCCTCTCTCTTCCCAGGAGAGATGGTGGACGCTGCAGTGGAACGACAGCACACTTGATGACAGTAACCGTTTAGTACACCAGGCAGTCTCGAAGGCATCTGAGCAGCCTCGAGCTACTGCGGCCAAGCCCAAGAGTTTGGTTAGCGCTTCCTCTGTGGCCAAGATGATCGCATCGTCAAAACCCAGAGGAAAGACTCTGCCTTCAACTTCTTCAAGGAGCGACCGTCACCAGCCCTCCTCCCAGCCCCCCTCCTCATGAGGAGGAGCTGGGAAAAAGAAGTCGAAGAGAGGTGGGAAACGCTAGGGACGGCGTTCCCCCTCACCTGCTGCCAGAAGTGGGGGGGTTGCCTGGCGAGCCATTGGGCAACATGGCAGCGCTATGGAGCAGAGACCTGGATAGTAGACGTCCTTTGGGAGGGGTATCTACTATCCTTCGAGTCTCGGCCACCCCTCACCTCCAACCCGGTCCACCTTCAGACTTATGTTTCCGGATCATCCAAGGACGTAGCAGTTCGACAGGAAGTCCAAGCCATGCTGAGTAAAGGAGCTGTGGAGATCGTCAGGGATCGGTCACCAGGCTTCTACAGCCATCTTTTCCTGGTGGAGAAGTCTTTAGGGGGCTGGTGCCCTTTGATAAATCTCTCTCCCCTGAACCGATTCGTTCACCAGTCTCGGTTCACGATGGAGACTGCACGCTCCGGGCTCGACTCCATCAGGGAGAACGACTTCATGCTTTCGGTGGACTTGAAGGACGCGTATTTCCAGACACCCGTTCATCAATCCTCCAGGAAGTACCTCCGCTTCATCCTCGACGGGACAGTGTACCAATTCAGGGCACTTTGCTTCGGTCTCAACTGCCCCACAGGTGTTCACGCGAGTGTTCACTCTGGTGTCTGCTTGGGCCCACTCATCAGGGACACGTATTTTGAGGTATCTCAACGACTGGTTAGTCCTGGCGAGTTCCTGCTCGCAGTTGCTACGAGACGGGGATCGACTCCTCGAGTTCTGCCGCAATCTGGGGATCGTGGTAAACTTCGAGAAGTCAGATCTCGAGCCCAAGCAGAGGATAAAGTACCTGGGTATGCTGATCGATATGGTAGCAGGGCGAGTCTTCCCTGCAGACTCGCGGATCAGCAGATTCAGGGAGGCAGCCAACCAGTTCCTGTCTCGGCAGGAACAGCCAGCTCAGCAGTGGCAGGTCGTGATCGGTCACCTGTCGTCACTCGAGAAGTTAGTCCCTCACGGGCGTCTTCACCTGCCGTCTCTCCAGTGGAGACTAAAGGAGTGTTGGTCACAGGCAAGAGACCCGCCGTACTTCCCCGTGTCCCTCACGGAGGAGGTGAGGCAGGACCTAGCCTGGTGGCTGGACAACAGGAACCTCGTAAGAGGAGTGCCTCTCTGCACTCCCCCCCCCCTCCCTGGAGATGTTGCTATTTTCAGACGCGTCAACCGAGGGATGGGGCGCACACCTGGAGGAGTTGCTGACTGCAGGTGTGTGGGATCATCACGACAAGCACCTTCACATCAACGTACTGGAGCTCAAGGCAGCGTTCTTTGCTCTCCAAGAGTTCCAGGACAGTCTGATGGGACACTTGGTGGTGTTGATGTGTGACAACACCACATTAGTGGCATACGTCAACAAACGGGGGCCCGGTGTCCCTCCCGTTGCATCAGTTGACGTTGCAGGTGCACAAGTGGGCCGTGGCTCACTCAGTAGAGCTGTCAGTTCGCTACATTCCAGTCAAGAGGAATGTAGCAGCAGACAAGCTCAGCCGTCAGGATCAGGTGATAGGGACCGAATGGTCCCTACACCCAGACGTGGCGGAAAGGGTCTTCAACCTGTGGGGGCATCCAGTCGTAGATCTGTTCGACACCCGGCACAACAGGAAACCTCAGGTTTTCTTCTCGGCTGTGCCGGACCCATGGGCAGCTGCAGAGGACGCTCTTCAACACCCGTGGCCCCTCGAGTAGGACTCCTTCCAGTGGTGAGGGGATAAGGGACCCTGGCTTCTGTGGGAATGTTCGTGCATTCCCATAGGTGCCCCGGGTCCTGATGGAACATCCTACAACCCTTTCTCTCTCACTTTTAATCCTTCTCTCTTCTCTTTCTTTCTTGAATCCTTCTCTCCAACCTCTAAATTTTGACTGTTTTTTGGACTGCTTTTGTCGACGACCTTTGGAATGGACTTGGCCAATCTTTGACAGTCCTTGTGATTTGACGGAGGGTGGGGTTGGACGGCATTCCTCCTCACCTGTAGAACTGGAGTACCTGACGTGTCCGAGCGAGGGGAAACTTTTATGTTAAACTCTGCACTCAGTGCTGGGTCTGATCTCGACGGACTGACGACCTCAAGGCACGGGTGGGTGGGGTGTATATCATGGGTAGGACTCCTAGGGTGCTATATCACCCTCTAATTGTGGCTCGATGGTGGGTATGGGGCCAACCTGGATGAATATTCACACCATAATCTGATGGATTTTTATTTAAACACCCCATAATCTGATGATAAGAACCCCTCCGGTTTGAGATCGCCTGATTAAGGATTCCGCATTAGGCTCTCCACTCGACCAAACACCGGGACACCAGGGTGTAAATACTGGTGGTGTAAATGAAAACCTAAGAGTTGTATATTGTAGTAATATAAGTGATAAAGTCGATTTTGACATATTACATAATTACATGAAACAGTTTGGCAAGGTAGATAGAATAAAATTACGAATTGTTAAAAGTCCCATCTCTTATGAAAGCTACATAACCAGTTTTTGCAAAGCTGAATATGCCTCAAAGCTCTTAGAAAAATCTTGATGGTAAAAATGTCTTTGGTTCAGTTTGCCATGCGAAGTTGTTTAATATAAACATTTGGAAGAGGATGAGACAGACTATGTGCCTAGCAAATTTGAGGTTGATAGCCAAAAACACCTGGCAAAAGATGACCCAAAATTGATTTGGCATGTGGCAAATTACAAACAGGGCAAAGAAAACTTTTTAACAGCAGCAAGTATTTACAGAGGAAGATTGGTGCCATTCCTAAAGGCAATATTAAAAGATATGGTAAAGGAGTCTTGATCAAAGCAAATAACGATATTCAAATTAAGATGCTTTCAAAATTCCACCAACTGAGATGGTAATATTTTAGATGTATCTCCCTCATCGATCATTTAACATTAAATGGGGTATAGTTTATAGCAGAGACCTATATGAGTTGAAAGAGGAGGAAATATTAAAAATATGTCCTACATATGTCATTAAAATTAGAAAATTGAAAGGCACTCAACATGCCATTGAATTGCTTTCACCTGCTCCATACTTAACGGAATATATTGATATAGACCACTCTAGGGTTTGGGTTAAGCCATTTAAATATCGACCAACCCAGTGTTATAAATGCTTTGAATATGGCCACGTATCAAACTCGTGTACAAAACCAGGAAGTGCTTTGTGTGCTCTGGTGAACATGTAAAAGGACAACTGCAAAGCTGATAAATATTGTCTCCACTGTGCTGGCAATCATTCTCCCAATTGGAGGGGCTGTCCTCATATATTTTCCAACAAGAAGTTGTAAACAGCTCATAATAACTTTATCAGCAATAGGAGAAGCCAAAACGTTTTGTTCGAGTGCTAACAAAAGTGCTGGATCCTCATTTGCTTCCACTGTTATGGGAAATAATGCATTCCATCATCAGCCTGCTAAACCCATCATTATTAAAAAAATACACCCTCTCAGGATATTTTCAACTTCTGTGGTATGTAATGAACTTCAAACTAAAGTGGTACAAGCTGTGATTGATGAACCTCTTCCTGACCTGCAAGCAAATGCTGTCTCAGTGTTGAGGCTCCTCTGTTAAGCCCAAAGTAAAAATAAATCTAGAGGAAATCTTAACAAATCTTATGACAGTTTTCAGTCACCCCCGAAGTCAAGAAATGTAGAACATCCTCTCCTAAAGAGTTTAAAACTCCAATTTCCAACAGATTCAATGCACTTGATGACCCCTCTAAGCCATTATCAACCTCACAGCCATTGGAAAAGATGTCTCGGTCCTGCTCAAATTTAAGTATGACTGACCCCTCCCAATCCCATCAATCATACGCAGAAACAGCTACTTCTGAAGGGGAGGGAAAACATGCTGACTCGCTAAATATAGTTAAAAATTTAGATAAATCTAATCTCAAACTGTACAAACGGATGGTGCAGGAAAAATGTTCAAACTTCCCCATCATCTAATAAAAATAAAAGTCTCCCAGGCACCAGACTTAAGAGACTTCAAATCCAAAAACATTCAGCTGTGTTACTTTGAAAACCCAGCTAAATAATGACTTGCCTGGCACAAGAATCAAAGTTAAAATTCCAATTTAATATCTTGCAATGGAATTGCAAAGGCCTTAGGACTCATTCTGAAGAGTTAAAATTACTGTTGAACCATCATGATCCAGATGTAGTTTGCCTTCAAGAAACTAAGTTAGGCAACTCATTATACAATCCAGGATTAAATTATAAAATGTTTGTGATGAACCCCAGAGATGGTGATCGAGCTCATGGGGGGGGTTGCAATTATTGTTAAAAAGTCTTTGCAACATACAAGTGTTCCTTTGAACACAAACCTACAAGCAGTCGCCATCGAGCATGCTTTGAAAAAGAGATTACTATTTGCTCTATTTACCTCCCACCTAGGTCAGAAAATTACTTTAAATGATATTCAGGCACTAGCTAATCAACTACCATCTCCTTTCTTACTCTGGGAGATTTTAATGCCCATAATAGTCTATGGTGGGGAGGTGATACCTTGAATGCTGTAGGTAGAACCATCGATGATTTTATCTTAAATAATGAGCTCTCTCTTTACAATGATGGTTCAATGACGTTTCATAACATCTACACCAATGTCTGTTCAGCTATAGATTTAAGCATTTGTTCACATGAAGTCCACTTGGACTTCAACTGGTCTGTAGATGAACTTTTGCACGGAAGTGATCACTTTCCCATACATTAAAGTATGCTAGAACATACCTTCTGAATCTCCTATAAAGTGGAAAGAAAATGAAGCAGATTGAGGAAGTATGAAGGAAGCTTTCAGTTACATCAGGAAGTAGAGTCATTTGAGTCACACTTAGATGCATATGATTATTGGACCTCAACTATATTGGATTATGCCTAGAAATATATCCCAAAAACAAAGGGTAAACCAAGCAGGCCTGCAGTTCCCTGGTGGGACCAAACCTGTGGTAGGCTGCGAAGAATAGTGAGAAAATGCTATAGACAATTCAAGGCAAAACCCTCAGGAACAACGAAAACTACATACCAACGGGCCTTAGCCAAACAAAGAAAATATATTAGAAAAGCTAAAAAGGAATCTTGGCTCCACTATATAAAGGTATCAATTCTAAAAACACCAGAAAGTTAGTATGGAAAAAAGATAAAAAGCTAAGTGGGAAATTTGTTCCATCACCTGCTCCTACTCTAAAATCAATGATGTGCTGATTTCAAATCCAGCTGATGTTGCAGAAAAATTCGTTGAGCATTTTGCTGACATATCAAGCTCCAAAAATTACACACCACAGTTCAGTAAGATTCGCAATACCAAGGTGTCAATTAGATTTAACACTGAAAATAATGAAGCATATAATGCTAAGTTCTCACTAAGGGAACTATGAGAGGCTCTCTCATCTTGTGAGTCAACAGCCCCTGGTGCAGATAACATAACCTACAACAGGATTAAACATCTTCTAGAACATGCTAAAATATATCTAATGAAAATACTCCATAAGGTCTGGGAAACGGGCATCATTTCCCCATCTTGGGAGATAGCCATAGTAGTTCCGGTCATAAAGCTAAACAAAGATCCATATCAGCCCACTAGTTACAGACCAATTTCTTTCACTAACAAGCTGTGTCTGTAAATTATTTGAGAAAATGGTGAACTCTCGTCTAATGTGGCATTTAGAGAAAAACAGATTGTTATCCTCTGTTCAGTTCGGCTTCAGAAAAATCGTTCAACCTTGGACCCGTTACTGAGATTATCAAATCAGATTCAGCAGGGATTTTCCAGTCAATGCCAAACAGTAGGGGTATTTTTTGATCTGGAGAAAGCCTATGATACAACATGGCGATTTGGCATTGTTAAACGGCTCAATGAAATGGGAATCAGGGGCAATATTTTAAACTTTATCACTCCTTTTTAAGGACCAATATATTAGAGTGAGAGTCAGGAATAAGTTTCCTTCTTGTTATGAGACGGAAGAAGGTGTCCCACAAGGCAGCGTACTAAGTGTTACCTGCTTTGCCATTGCTATTGATAATATTGTGAAATCTGTTTCCGCTCCAGTTAGGGCTTCGCTATTTGTGGATGACTTTGCCATCTATGTCACACATACGATGCTGTATCAGCCTGTAAACTACCTGCAAAAGACAATAAATGTCATCAGTAAATGGGCTGATGAACATGGTTTCCGATTTTCCTCATCTAAAACTGTGGCCGTTCGTTTCAACCAGATGTACCGAAAAGAAAAGAAACTATCCCAAATTTGAAACTGAAGGATTGTCTTATCCTTACAAAAAAGAAGTAAAGTTTTTGGGCATAATATTTGACAGCAAGTTAACGTGGCGTAGTCACATTGACTCTCTAAAAACAAAGGTTAAATCCCTCAATATTTTAAAGGTGGTATCGGGATTCGATTGGGGAGCTGATAAGAAAAAAGTTTATTGAAGCTGTATGATTCCTTATGTAAATCAAAACTGACTATGGCTGTCAGGTATATTCATCTGCCTGCAAGTCCAGTTAAAGGATTGGATGTAGTACAATAATATGGGATTAAGGATATGTACAGGTGCTTTTAGGACATCTCCCGTGAGAGTATCTACATTGACTCTCATGAACTTCCTTTAGATCTGCGAAGAGAAGAGCTTGGGTTGCGGTACACCATGCGACTAAAAAGCTCTCGAGAGAACCCCACACGGAAAATTTTAGAGGAGTGTGACTAAAAAATTTGTGAAAGATCTTCCAAACCTTTTCAATAAGGCAGTTGGAATGTTTAAATGACATGGTCATTCAGCGCCAAAAGTTGAAGAAGTAAAACCATCCTCTGTACCCCCATGGCTTATTCCCAAGATTTCCTTATGCTCTAAGAAAATAGACAAAAAAACAACATTCTGAGGAAGAGGTAAAAGCGAATTTTCTGGAGCATGACCGTAAACATGATGGACAAGTGAAGATCTACACTGATGGATCAAAGTCTGATAGTGGGAGTTGGGTGTGCAGTTGTGCATGGGAATGAAATTTACGAGCAAAATTGCCTGAGTCAGCTTCCATATTCACTGCAGAGTTGTCAGCTTTAGTTAAAGCTTTAGAAATTATTCATAAACTCGATAAGAAAAATTTTGTAATATATAGTGACTCAAAAAGTGCATTAGATTCATTAAAGCAGCTGTATACAATTCATCCTCTGGTACAAAAAGCCCAGGAGTGGCTCTTTTGGATTTCTTGTCGCAGGAAATTGGTATGTTTCTGCTGGATCCCGGCTCATGTTGGAATTCGTGGGAATGAGGAGGCAGACAGATATGCAAGGAAGCGGCTGTGGAGTAATTTGTATCAGATAAACCAAAGTGCCACATATAGATATGAAGAGATCCATCAAGTCGTACATCATGAGGAAATGGCAAGAGAGATGGTCCTCCCCTCTCTTAGCCAACAATAAAAAATATAAGCAGATAAGGAAAAAGCATTGAAAAATGGCCCTCTTCTTTTCAAAAAGAGAGGAGAACAGAAATTGTTTTGGGGCGACTTCGTATTGGTCACACTAGGTTAACCCATAAATTTATTTTAGAAGGTGGCAGTGCACCAGTATGTGTAGGTGTAATGCAACCTTATCAGTGGAGCACATCTTGGTGCATTGTGTAAATTACGAGAACAGAGGCAGAGATTCCACCTTGATGGAAATCTCTTGCCGATGTTCTAGATGACAAAGCAGATATTTTCTGCACTAGTGAGTTTTTAAAATGTATTGGGATTTTTTATGAGTTTAATTGATGGCAAATTTTAACTCGTTGATTTTATTTTTTGTTGATTTTATTTTATTTTATGTTAATTTTATTTTTTACTTTTTGTTCATAGTCATCATTTTAAGTACCTGATTATTATTAAAAATTTTGTTTGCTGTTTTTAATAAAGGTTAAATGGTGTTGAATGGATGTATGCATGTCAGTTTTTTTTTTTTTTTTTTTTTTTTTTTTTTTTTTTTTTTTTTTTTTTTTTTTTTTATGTATTTGGTTTTGCGTGTGTTTACGTGACTTCGGCTGTGGGATTCTTTGGTTGCAGTATGAGTGGTTTTGAGTGAGAGTGAATGGTTTTGGTTTGGTTGATATGTGATGTGAGATCGTCTTGGTCCTGGTTGTTGTGTGTCGTTCGGTGTTTTTAATTGCAGTTTTAGTTGGTCATTTGTGTGAGAAGTTTTAATTGATTCATGTATTCATTCATCTAATTCATTTCATTTAATCATATAATACTGCAGCGCTGAATGACCTTTGCAGGTCCCAGCGCTTGGGCTAAGCCTAAATTCCATAATCAATCAATCAACCACATACGATGCTGTATCAGCCTGTAACTACCTCCAAAGACATAAATGTCATCAGTAAATGGGCTGATGAACATGGTTTCTGATTTTCTTCATCTAAAACTGTGGCCGTTCGTTTCACCAGATGTACCCGCAGTGAAACTATCCCAAATTTGAAACTGAAGGATTGTCTTATTCCTTACAAAAAAAGAAGTAAAGTTTTTGGGCATAATATTTGACAGCAAGCTAACATGGCGTAGTCACATTCACTCTAAAAACAAAGGTTAAAAAATCCCTCAATATTTTAAAGGTGGTATCGGGATTCGACTGGGGAGCTGATAAGAAAAGTTTATTGAAGCTGTCTGATTCCTTATGCAAATCAAAACTGGACTATGGCTGTCAGGTATATTCATCTGCCTGCAAGTCCAGGTTAAAGGAATTGGATGTAGTACATAATATGGGATTAAGGATATGTGCAGGCGCTTTCAGGACATCTCCCGTTGAGAGTATCTACATTGACTCTTATGAACTTCCTTTAGATCTGCGAAGAGAAGAGCTTGGGTTGTGGTACACCATGCGACTAAAAAGCTCTCAAGAGAACCCCACACGGAAAATTTTAGAGGAGTGTGACTCTAAAAAATTTGGTGAAAGATCTTCCAAACCTTTTCAAATAAGACAGTTGGAATGTTTAAATGACATGGTTATTCAGCGCCAAAAAGTTGAAGAAGTAAAACCATCCTCTGTACCCCCATGGCTTATTCCCAAGATTTCCTTATGCTCTAAGAAAATAGACAAAAAACAACAGTCTGAGGAAGAGATAATAGCTAATTTTCTGGAGCATGACCGTAAACATGATGGGCAAGTGAAGATCTACACTGATGGATCAAAGTCTGATAGTGGAGTTGGGTGTGCAGTTGTGCATGGGAATGAAATTTACGAGGCAAAATTGCCTAAGTCAACTTCCATATTCACTGCAGAATTGTCAGCTTTAGTTAAAGCTTTAGAAATTATTCATAACTCGAATAAGAAAAATTTTGTAATATATATAGTGACTCAAAAAGTGCATTAGATTCATTAAAGTAGCTTTATACAATTCATCCTCTGGTACAAAAAGCCCAGGAGTGGCTCTTTTGGATTTCGTGTCGCAGGAAATTGGTATGTTTCTGCTGTATCCCGGCTCATGTTGGAATTTGCGGGAATGAGGAGGCAGACAGATATGCAAAGTAAGCGGCTGTGAGTAATTTGTATCAGATAACCAAAGTGCCACATATAGATATGAAGAGATCCATCAAGTCGTACATCTTGAGGAAATGGCAAGAGAGATGGTCCTCCCCTCTCTTAGCCAACAATAAAAAATACAAGCAGATAGGGAAAAGCATAGAAAAATGGCCCTCTTCTTTTCAAAAAGAGAGGAGAACAGAAATTGTTTTGGGGCGACTTCGTATCGGGCACACTAGGATAACCCATAAATTTATTTTAGAAGGTGGCAGTGCACCAGTATGTGTTAGGTGTGATGCAACCTTATCAGTGGAGCACATCTTGGTGCATTGTGTAAATTACAGAGAACAGAGGCAGAGATTCCACCTTGATGGAAAATCTCTTGCCAATGTTCTAGATGACAAAGCAGATATTTCTGCACTAGTAAGTTTTTTAAAATGTATTGAGATTTTTTATGAAGTTTAATTGATCCTAGTGGCTCCCAAATGGCCTCAGGCCATTTGGTATCCGGACCTGCTGGCTCAGCTTGTGGAAGCACCGAGAGAGATTCCCCCTTGGCACAACCTTCTCTGCCAGCCACACGTGGAACGGTACCACCAGTCAGTCCAGTCCCTTCGTCTTTACGGCTGGCTGTTATCCATTATCTCTTGCGAGTGAGAGGCTTTTCTCGCTGAGCAGCAACAGAGATGGCTGGGTATATCAGACATTCCTATGCAGCTGTGTACCAGGGAAAGGGGCCGTCTTCTGTGGTTGGTGTCATAGACGGGGTCTATCTCCTCTCAGAGCCACTCTTCAGCAGGTAGCAGCTTTCCTCATTTTTCTTCGCCGAGAGAAGCTCATCTCCGTCCCCACAGTCAAGGATACAGGGCTGCCTTGGCCCTAGTCCTGAAACTGAGGGGAATGGATATCTCGAACTCATTCGAGATCTCCCTTCTTATGAGGAGCTTCGAGAGGTCTTGCCCACCCTGGGAACTCAGGCCCCTTGGGTGGGACATGACTCTTGTCCTTAGGAGTCTGACTCAAAGTCCCTTCGAGCCACTCCAAGAGTCGTCAGACAGGGATCTAACCCTCAAGACTCTCTTCTTGCTGGCCTTGGCATCGGCGAAGATAGTAAGGGAACTTCATGGTCTTTCCTTCGACGTCAAGCATACCAGGGGATGGGGATCCATGATGCTTGATTTCGTCCCGAACTCCGTAGCGAAGACTCAGAATCCTTCGGTCCCTGACGACCGGTTCGAGTCATTCTCGATGCCCTCCCTATTGGACTTCACTGACAACGATGCGGATGAGATGCTACTTTGTCCTGTGAGGGCGCTACGGCGCTATCTGAAGAGAACTCGGCACCTCAGGCCTGGTTGTCGACGCCTCTTCGTTAGCACCGGGGTGACCAAGAAAGAAGTATCCAAGAACACACTTTCTTTCTGGCTGTGTGAGGTGATCAGGAGGGCGTACGAAGCTGATGGTAGCGACGACATCCGTACCCTTCGTTCGAGAGCCCATGAAGTCAAGAGGCATTTGTTCTTCCCTTGCGTTCCGCAAGAACAACTCCGTGGCGCAGTCCTGAAGGCGGGGGTCTGGACCAACCAGACCACCTTCACCTCCTCCTACCTTCAGGATATAGACCACAGGTCCTTGGACACTTTTTCCTTGGGACCTGTGGTGGCTGCTCAATAGGTTGTGTAGCTTACCCAGCACCCGTGCGGACAGAACAGCATCGCATCCTTGTGTGACTGCATGAATGGATGAGTGAATGAGAGTGTGACTGGCTTCTCTTCCCCATCTTTTTTCCCCCTCTACCTGTGGGCAGAGGGACGCGGTCGTCACTACGCTGGAACAGGAGACCGATGCAGTAAGCTACTCGACCGAGCCCCATCCTATCCCTTTCATTAGGGATAGGAGCGATTATCCACCACTCCCCCCAACAAGGGGTGGGGAGTGGAAGCAAACAAGAGACAAACCCATGACTTCATATTGCCTCTTGCAATAGGAACAAGTTCTTGCTTGCTAGTTTTAAGAGGTACGCTTGCCTCCCTCTTATTACTTGGGTCTAGAGGTCTGACCATTGATCCTGCGGTACATACCCCGATCTTTGGGCATAGGCTAGGATCCCTCCCTCTGCTCTTCGACCAGGGAGGGAACCAAGGTTGGACGAACACCAGTCTGTTCATTGACTCGGATTCCACCCACCAAGAAGTGAGTCTTACTATTGTTAAAGGACCGATGGTTTGTATTATGTAACGGAACAAATAACAATTTGTCGAAAATTGTATTTTTCCTAACTATACAAACCTAAGGTCCTTTACACGTAGTCCCACCTCATGCCACCCCTCTCTCTGTTTTTCCTGGGCCTAAAGCAAAGTGATTCTTCATCTCCCAGTCATTTGGTGCGCTGACTGTCAGACAAGCAGTTAACTACCGAACTCCCTTGTTCGAAGCTTACGACCGGTTCCAGCTGCTGCAAGTTACATTCCTATTGTTAAAGGACCTCAGGTTTGTATAGTTAGGTATAATACAATTTTCAACAAATTGTTATATTTCTAGCCTGACGAATAATTTAACCAAAATAGAGATAGTGGTAGTAGTAGTAGTATAGTTGATTCTATTCGTTCTTTTTCAGCACCCCTGCCTGTTCCAGAACCAGCCCTAACGGGTGCTGGGGGTAATGGAGAACCGCAAGCCTGTAAGTGGGTAGGTTCTGCGCGTGCGCCCCCCCCCCCCCCCCCCCCCCCCCCCCACCCCCCCCCCCCCCCCCCCCCCCCCCCCCCCCCCCCCCCCCCCCCCCCCCCGGCAAGCAGATTTCCCCTTTCCTCGATGTGTAAGTTCTCAGGATGATGAAAATTTAGGTGAGATACAGACGAGTAGGGATAATAGGCTACATAGTGTTCAGGAAGAGAAGTGCAGGCTTCTTCGGGTTGGTTTCCTATTATAAGCAGTATTTTATAGAGGGACAGTGTCCTTAGAGCCTCTTTGGGTTTTTCCTGCTTCGAGTTCTTTGC
This sequence comes from Macrobrachium nipponense, assembly GCF_015104395.2. Classification (NCBI taxonomy): domain Eukaryota; kingdom Metazoa; phylum Arthropoda; class Malacostraca; order Decapoda; family Palaemonidae; genus Macrobrachium; species Macrobrachium nipponense. Next base: position 37,389,551 of record NC_087221.1, on the reverse strand, counting down.
ATCAGAAGCTTTCTAGGCCATGGTTGGTCGTTCCGATCTGGTTTCGGGTCTGTCGGGTTCTGAAGTGTTGAATACTGCTCCTTCATCGTAAAGGTTCCTTTCCTCTTCATATACGATATGGTAATTGTTAATATCAACTAATTCTCTGTTCAGTGCATATTGACTTGCAATAATTCAGTATGTAGAGAAATCAAATAACAATTACCTACGGCTAGCCTAGTGTTCACGATGATATATCGTCTGCATGTACAGTAGCCTAGCCTAAAGTATTTGCTGTACTACATATCGGTAGAGTAATTTTTTATAATGGCTAACGCTGTAGGCTCAAGGCATTCTGACTTCGGATAATTCAGTACAGGTGTAAATTGAATATGAACGAGAATCTGATCTTAGGATAATTCAATATGAATGTAATCGAACAGGAATGAAGATCAGATTCTGTCCGACTTCAGCATTAACAGTGTATTATACGTATCATCATATTAGCGTACAGGCGTGGTCCCCGGGTTACGACGGGGGTGGTTTTCCGTTCTTAAGACGCGTCGTAACCCGAAAATCGTCGTAAGCCGGAACGACGTTCTTGAAAACATGTCCACAGGGAAAAATTTCACTACTAATTTGCAATTTTTCTTAGGGCTTATCTCTAAAATTATCACTAATTTCTTTTTTCATGTGCAACACTGTGTATTCACAAATTACTGTATTATTTTCATTAAAATACAAGAGAGAGAGAGAGAGAGAGATGGGAGAAGAGAGAGAGGAGAGAGGAGAGATGAGGAGAGAGAGAGAGAAAAAATAACTCCTTACGGTTTCAATAGATTGAAATGAGTGTAGGCAACTTTTTCCCCCTCCCATAAAACACATATATTTCTCCAGAGAAGAGAGAAAGAGAGGACTGTGCAATTATGTTTGTCTGTCTATCAATTCTTTTGCTGAGAGCGAGAGAGATAAAAGGAAGAAATAGAAACACCAAATGTATGACAAGTATCTTGTGGAGAGAGAGAGAGAGAGAGAGAGGAGGGAGAGAAGAGAGAGAGAGAGACGAGAGAGAGAGAGAGAGAGAGAGAGAGAGAGTTGTCCTCACAGTATTTGAGAGAAAATGGAATGATTATTGTATTTAAAATACTCAGATATGAATTTTGTACTTACAGTTAATAAGTAATATTATTGGAAAATATTAATGATAAACTTATTACATACATGTCCATGAAAATGATCTCATCTCAGTAAGGAGAGAGAGAGAGAGAGAGAGAGAGAGAGGAGAGAGGAGAGAGGACGAGAGAGAGAGAGAGAGAGAGGAGAGAGAGAGAGAGAGAGAGAGAGAGAGAGAAGAATACATAAAAACCATTAAATTCGTTGCCCATTGTATGGCATTAAGCTCCGAGTGTCACTCGAGTTGAGTTAGGGAAATTGATACAGAAAAAGACAAAGGGAAGAATTTTCTTTTGAAATTAGTTATCGTATTATTACTACTTCTATTATTATTATTATTATTATTATCATTATTATTATTATTTATTATTATTATTTGAAAAATATAATAAACACATGCATCTACCATAAAAATTCTCTCATCTCAGTAAGAAAGAGGAATTATCCTTACAAGTGAAATGGAAAGGTCATTTTCATCTCTTTAAAATACGACCACCTTATGAATTTTGTAATTAAAGTTTTATTATTATTATTATTATTATTATTATTATTATTATTATTATTATTATTATTATTATTATTATTTTATAACTGAAATTATCAATAAACATTTTACATACTAGTACCATAAAAATTCTTTCAATCCCGGTAAAAGAGAGAGAGAGAGAGAGAGTGTATTTATCTCTCTGTTCTCTCAAAAATACTTATAGCGCTTTCCAGCGAAAGAGAGGGATTGAGTTACACAATGACACATTATTATCTTGTGTGGCAAAAAGGAGAGAGAGAGAGAGAGAGAGAGAGAGAGAGAGAGGAGTGTGTTTATCTCTCTCTGTCTCAAAAAATACTTATAACGCTTCCAGCGAAAGAGAGGGATTGAGTTACCACAATGACACATTATTATCTTGTGTGGCAAAAGAGAGAGAGAGAGAGAGAGGAACCTTAATTAAAAGTGACATGGATAGATTAGTACGTAAGGGCAGTCCCCGGGTTACGACGGGGGTTCCGTTCTTGAGACGCGTTGTAAGCCGAAAAGCGTCGTAAGCCGGAACATCATAAAAATGCTAAGAAAACCTTACTTTTAATGCTCTGGGTGCATTGAAAACTTTGTAAACTGCATTCTTATTGCATTTTTTATCAAAAGAACCTTCAAATATTGATTATTTTGCATTTTTGATGTCATATTTCATCTGCCAGATGAGCTTTGTAGGCGTTGTAACCCTGGAACCATGCGTTGTAACCCTGGAAATAATGTCTGATGAATATAATTGAGAAGCGCCTTAACTGGAACGTTGTAAGCCGAGACCGTCGTAACCGGGGACTGCCTGTATTGTATTTCTTTAAAATACTATCACATATGAATTTTGTAATTACAGTTATTATTATTATTATTATTATATATTATTATTATTATTATTATTATTATTATTATTATTATTTGAAAGTATTAAAAACAAATAGTACAAGTACATAAAAAATCTCGAGTCTCAGTAAATGAGAGAGAGAGAGAGAGAGAGAGAGAGAGAGAGAGATGAGAGAGAGAGATGAGAGAGAGAGAGAGAGAGAGGGAGGGGGGGGGAAAAATTTCAGGACCACGTCATTGCAACACTGCAGCTCTTCCCCCAACTCTTCCCCCTCGGGCTGTCACAATGAACTTGATATTATCTGACAGTTTTAGTACCTTGCAATCTGAGGAAAAGGTTACAGAGAAGACTGGGATTTCCTTCATTCTTCCATAATTTTTTAAATATAAGCTAAAATCTTACTAATTCACTATGGTATTTTTCCTTTTCTTTATTGAATTGATATTATTGCTGTATAAATTAATATTAATATTTGAAAAATAGTAAATCATTTTTCTTTTTTTATCATACAAAAAACATACCTCTTTGTAGTAGAGAGAGAGAGAGAGAGAGAGAGAGAGAGAGAGACGAGAGAGAGAGACGACGAGAGAGAGAGGAGGAGAGAGAGGGATTATTATTTTTATGGAGATACCGAGTTACTGACAGCTATAAATGAAACATTGTAATGTAATATTAAAAACAGAAGAAGAATTCTAAAAAATACATATGTTATTTGTTGGCTTCATGATCGCAGTCTGATTAATTTTATATTTTATTTGAAATGAAATATTTTAGTCATGAAAATAAAACATCAAAATACACTAATTAGTGATTATTTTCATCAGAAAATACAGAGAGAGAGAGAAACTGTGCTAAACTATAAAGGATTCTTATCATAGTTTGTGTTTTTTAAAAGCGTTGTAAACTCGGAGCGTCAGCGTCGTAAACTCGGAACAAGCGTCGTAACCCAGGGCGGATGTTTTTCAATTAATATTTAAGAAAAAGCGTCGTAACCTCGGAACGTCGTAAGCCGGACCCGTCGTAACCCGGGGACCGCCTGTAGTATAAATACCAACTCAGCAGTCATTCTCGCTCTGGAATCAGCTGATGGCGAATACGAGTTTGCGTCACCGTATCCAACTCATTCTTGTCCTGATTGGCTAGCATGAACTAACGTAACAACTCTTCCTCATTTATGCCATGTTTGTTGTCTTGAAGGAGATGTGTTTTCAACTATGTTGACATTTAGCATAGTCAATAATGGTATTTGTGCCATATAATCAGATATCAGATATAAGGAATTGATTTGTATGACGTCTTCATCTGTTTAACAGTCTCAAGATTTTACAACATCCTATCTGCCCCCCCCCCCCCCCCCCCCCCCCACACACCACACCCCCCTCCCCCCACCCAGTAATTACTTTATGCTTATGTCAATTACAGTTACAAAAATAATTACCAGTCGTATTATCAAATTACAGTGACAACTTAAATTAATATTAGGCCTAATAAAGTTACATTTAATTACCTTGAAATATGTAATTGATTACTTTTCAATTAAATTACAATTACACAAGCTTGTCATCAAAACAGCACTGTTGTAAGGAGGCGTGGCTTAGACAGACAGTGATGCCAGCTAGTCTATTTCCTTGGCTCCAGATTCAACCATATCAGTTGGTCTCGGCTAATGTTTTTGTTTCTGGTTAGCATAAATGAATATCTGGATACTTAACTTATATAGAACGAAGTCATATTGTTAGTCTTACGATGTAATTTAAGGCCAGATTTGACTAATACGTCTCATTGGAAGCTAGTTTTTCCCTCAGGTTAGACTGCGAATCCGTTCGTTTTCACTCGTTTTCATAGGTATACGAACCTTTCCTTATTAATCTTTTGTTGGTGTGAAGACAACAGTAAATGAGCTCTATCATGCTATTAGTTTCTTTTACCACGGCTGCGTTTGAATTCATACAAAAGCTTGGGACTTCTATCCAGGTTGCTGATGCACATAATATTGCCTTATCAGTTTCAGCTACATTTATAACATGAATACAGTAATTACTGTCGCACGCAGATGAATACAATAAACGGATGTTGCTATCGGATTCGATTACTGTCGCACGCGGATGAATACAATAAAGTGATGTTGCTGTCGGATAAAAAACGTATGATCAACAAGTTCTTGTTAGGTTGTTCATAGCTGTACGCAGTTATACAAGTAGTATATATTATCATTAAGATAATACGTTTTAACTTAGAAGAGGGTGCAAAATTATGTTAGACGATTGTAATTCTCTCTCTCTCTCTCTCTCTCTCTCTCTCTCTCTCTCTCTCTCTCTCTCTCTCTCTTTCCTGATTTCATATTCTCTCTATTCATCCTATTTTCCACCCTCTCCTAACACTTAATTCATTGTACAACAGAGGTTTTTTTTTTTCTTCCTGTTACACCTTTCAAACACTTTTCTGTCAATTTCCTTTCAGCGCTGAATGACCTCATAGGTCCCAATACTTGGCCTTTGGCCTAATTCTATTTTAAACCCAACAATCTCGCTGTCTGACTGCACGCTGCTGTCTACGCCAGCTGCGCAAGAGATATAGGAAGACTTATTTGCAATGTAGTGCCAATTTTAATTACTAGCCCCATTGTAAAATCGAATTAACACAAGTCAATTACTGCAGCTTGAATACGGACTGTATTCACGATCACGTCTTGAATAATTTTCCTGATTTTCTAATGTTTGTCAGATTATCGTGGGGAACAGAGTCGATCTAGTTTTCTCTCTCGCCCAGTTTTTCTGTTAAAACTTATAATGTCTTTACACAATCTTCTTTATCTGGTCATTCTTCGGATGCCGCTTCGTCGTCTTCTCACTCATCCTGTTTTTCTTGCCAATAACACAGCAGAGATAGAGTTTTCATCATTTCATCCTGAAATTTGGGGATTTCAACCTCTCTCTCTCTCTCTCTCTCTCTCTCTCTCTCTCTCTCTCTCTCTCTCTCTCTCTCTTTCTCTCTCTCTCTCTCTCTCTCTCTCTCTCTCTCTCTCTCTCAATTTGGGAGGGGCTGCCTTCTTAGCACCTTCCACGGGTCCTGTAGTTCTCAGGCTGCTGGTGTTGATGCTTCGAGGCGGTATCCGCAACTCCATATTTTCATCCTTACTTGTTTTGAGACGTAATGTGTCCTCCGTAGTTCTTGCGGGGGTTACGGCAGTTGGAGATTCATCTGCTCCATCGTTGACTGTATCGATACCGGTTGTGTCATCACCCACTCCTTTCATAGGGTAGTTAGTAATCTTCCTTCTTCATTCCCATTTGTATACTCTAGGTGTGTGAGACGTAACGTGCTAACCATGGTAATTGCTGGGGGGCTACGGCCGTTGGCAGTTCATCTGCATCATAGTTAGCACATTTTGTGCCCTCGGCCCCCTTCTTAGGGTTGCTGGTAATTTCCTTCTGCGCTCCCATTGGTTCCACAGTTCGTAACCCGTCATTAAAGCACTATGTACCGCACAGTTGGTTCTCCACCTGCACAATGTCGGTGTTAGGTGCTCCGGTGGTTACTCTTAGTGACTTCTCTCTCTCCTGCTTATTTTCTCAACTTTTTCCTGCTGCTTTTCTGTTTCACCTTTAGGGGTTTCAATGTGGGTTCGACCTTGATTCCGTGTCTACTGGGGGTACTTCCTTCCCTCACTTGCTCCTGACTCCAGTCCAGGTTTAGTATTGGTAACGGGCGTTAGTTGGATCGCGTTTTGCGACCTCTTCGCACTTAGGGGGTGTTGTTTGCCTACTGTAGTCAGCCCGGTCTCGTGTCATAGTCACTGGTGAGTGCGGAGTTTCGCAGTCAAGTGAGACTGGTTCAAGGTTAGGTCATCGTCTTGGTTGGTACACGTTTGGCACAACAGTATGGGAGTGACTCGTAGGGTTGGGTGTTCATCGCCAAGGTATATTCGGCTCAGGTGTAATGTTATCGTCACTGGGTAGTGAGGTTATGCGCAGTCGAGTGACTAACTCTTACAGGTTTGCAGAACTGGTGACAGTTGGCTCTTGTGAGGGGGTGGACAGCAGTCGGACGGGTTACGTCATCATGTCTGGGGGGAGTACGGGTTGCGCAGTCGAGTACGACTTGCTCAGGAGTTTATCATCGTTTTGTTGGTATATCGTTGCGCAATCGGATCGGTAGGCTCAGATATGACGGGATCTTGTATGTCGTTTGGTATCGAGCAGCCAGGCGTAGTAGGTTCTGGGTTCTTGGGTGCTGCTCTTGTGGGGGTTCGGCTTTTCTCCTTTTTCCTGTTCCGGTCTGCCCGGACAGGTCTGACAGAGGATAGATACCTAGAAGGAAGCGAGTATAATGGATTGTGGACTTTGTCCATTCTCTCTTTCCGCATTCCAGGCTCCGGAGGAATCTCACAGTTAATTCAAGTACGTAATGTTTTGATACGTTGTATTCAACCAAACCAGCAGTCTCTCAAACATCAAGTAGGCTGATCTGGTTTCGGCGAATCGGGCAGTTTTTGGGAAGGACTTAGGCTAGCATCACTTTTGGTGAGGTAGCGGGTAACTCCTCTGCCGGAGTCTGACTTCCGGTTTACGAGTCAGTTGAGGCTTTTCTCTATTGGGTTCATTCATTGATTTGTGTGGTAGGGGTTACGGATCATGAGGCTCGTATTTGGAAGACACCTTTCACAGCCAGTGGGAGGCCTTGTCCCACTGTGTGGATGTGGTGAGAGTTGATGGATTTCTCTGAGCCTGGACTGTTTGATAACCTCTTCACTTTGGTTTCAAGGGAGTTTGCATACCAGACTAAGATTTCTGATGGGTATACTATGTTCTTGTCAAGGAGAGGAGGGACTTCTTGTTAAATCATTGCCTCAGCGCTATCCGGACATCCATAAGCAGGGGTTCTTAGTCAATCCAAGGGCGCAAAGTATCGCGGAGTGCTACCCTTTGGCTTCCGGAGGAATGTTTTGGTGTTGGCGATCGTGTAGGTGGTTATTTGAGAGTCGTGTGGTTTTTCACAACACCGTACCTTAGGGAATTTCAGTTTCTTCAGAGAGGTTACTCGCGGGGTCTTGTCGTTGCGGTAACTCAGTTTTATAGTTGGCATGGTAGAGTTAGGGTGTTGGAAGTTTAGGGAGGCAGTGATAGTCTAAATGAACTTTAGGGTGTTAGAAGGTTAGGGAGGCAGTGATAGTCTAATGAACTCTAGCGTTTCTGTTGGTCAAGCTTAGACTGAGTGTATTGTTCCTTTAGGCCCTTGAGGTTAGGCAGATCCCGATGGTCATGTTGGAATAACTACAACTTCCTCAGCACAAGTCATCTACATCAGTGAGCAATAGAGAACTGGAGGTCCTGCCCACTCAACTTCTCCTCCATTCATGAGAGGCTAGATAGCCACATGGGAGGTTCACCATTTCTCCTCCATACATAAGAGGTATAGAATACCGCATGGGAGGTTCTTCAGACTCAGGCGGCACCTTGGACTTGACACCTACTGTATGGTACTTCCTCTGCAAGCATCCTCACCTACTGAGCTGGACAACCAGGTGAGGAGATTTGTTTTTACCTCCATGAATAAGAAGTATAGCTTATCACATGGGAGGTACTTATGACTCAGACAGTACCTTAGACTCAACAACACATGTTGCAGTAATTTCTTTGCAAACATCCTTACTTCTGAGTTAGATAACTAGGTGAGGATACATGCTTTTATACATGGTAGGTTGTTTATGAGTTACCTGGGTATGTTCCGTGGACAGGTTGGGCTGAATTAGGTTGATCCCACCTCTGAGTAAATGTTAATCGGGCTAATTCAGGTGTTCAGGGAGTGTATTGCAATATGAAGTTTTCATAATAAAACTAATATTGTAATACATACCTGAACACCTGAATGATTCCCACCCTCCTCCCCACTTCAATTTGATAGTGAATGATTCAATTGAGGAGACAGGCCCTTGGTGGCCGGTATTTGTCGCAGCGTTGCCAACAGTAACACAGATAACTCATTTGACTAGATTTTACCTGCAGCGTTTGTAACACTGACAGTTAAAATTACCCACTTAGTGGGTAAATATGTGGGGATATAGTTCGGGCTGGTCAGTGACCAGGGCTAATTCAGGTGTTGAGGTAAGTATTACAATATTAGTTTTATTATGAAAACTTCATTTTTCCTAACTATACAAACCTGAGGTCCTTTACATACATGCCCACCTCATGCCACCCCTCAATCTGAACCTGGGCCGTAAGGCAAAGTGGAGTGTTTACATCCGGGCAGGCTAGCCTACCCGCCTGCCTCATGGTAGTTACTGCCTAACCACCTTGTTCAAGAATTTAACGGCCATAATTCCAGCTTCGCCGAAAGTAATTCCATATGTAAAGGACCTCAGGTTTGTATAGTTAGGAAAAATACAATTTACTTCCAAAAATTGTGATTTTTCAATAAACTGCTTTATTAAACATTTCAAAATTTACATAGAAACCTTAGAAACCCCTGTGCAACCCCATAAAGTTCCTAATACAGTAAGTTGTTTGATAAATAATTTTTTTTCTTGTCACATTTTAATGTCAGTGTAAAGAAAAACTTCACAACAATATTTTACATTTATTTGACATGGATTTGCCTTATCATAGAAGATCAAAGACCTGGTAATACAGACTTAAACAGATTCCCAAGCAGGGAGTATCAGTTGTGTTAAAATCGGTCTCATCCTTCCTTCTCTTATGTAGCAACTTATTGTAAGTTTTTAGGTATGTAGCTAAAATATGAAAACATGTGCTGCATGGACATGTGCCAATCTGAAGTGGGTCCTAGCTAGTTGAAAAGAGTGCAGGTATGTATTTATTTTTGGGTTTGATGCTTTTCCGTACAAGGTATCTCTATGCATTTTATATTTTCAGGAAGTGTTTATGGAGTCCCTTTGTCAGAGTGCTTAGATGAGCCAGGAAGTATTTTGTTGCCTGCTGTCAATTGTTGTAAAAATGTTTTGCCATTAGAAATGAAAAGTAAGCTATGCTCTCCAGTATTAGATGTAATTGAAGAAGCAGTATTGAATGATTTTGTATTTCCAAAGCCAGATAGTTTGAGGATTACCAGTAATTTGAAGAGTATAAAGGAATTTGGGGAGCATAATTACGTAGCCACAAAGAAATAAAATCTGGAGGTAAGTTTAATGTTTAAAGCACATTTACTTCATACAGTATTTGATTGTTGTTTTGAATTAAACTTTATTTTATGTGAGGTATTTTTTTCATGATTTTAGATTATGGATCGAGCTTTTGGCATATAGTTTACAGTGTTCATGGTAGTCTAAGTAAAGGTCTATGATTAGTATTGTTTTGATATTGTGACTGGATGCTTGTCATAAAACAAAGGTTTTTTAATTATGTAGGCAATTACTTGTGCCTACCATGAAGCAGTACTTCAAGGAGGGATGCACTGCTATGTTAATGCCTGCTTTATTTTATGTAGATATACTTATGCTTCTAGTGCCTTAAGGGTTCCCATTCTGTCAAGATTATTCTAGCACTAGGAGCAGAGCTTTGAACTTGGACATATACCTGACATGACCTCTTAAGGGGGCCGGCCGGCTAATGCCGTTTTTTAACGACAGGACTTTGACATTCATACCACTTAATAAGGTGACTTGGGACATCTCCAAACCGCATATGATTTTTGCCTCTGACCTTCGGTTTCTGACGCCAGGGCAATTTATCCCGAAAATAACCATTTTTCAAATTCTATCTCCTCCCTTGATATTTAATATTAAGACCTGGGATTACTACCATATATAGACCTGATGTTGACCTCAATCAAATGGAGTTTTTTTTTTCTAAAAGTCATTTTTTTGCTAGATATGAATTTTTCAATATGGTAAAAAAATAAACCCTATAAATCACGAGAAAAAAATTTATAAAAAAAAGATGAAACAAAAAATTGGAAAAAAAGGGCTCTATTGGATTGTTCTATAATGTCTTTCTGAGTTATATACCAAATTCCAATGTTATAGCTTCAAAACTAAGTGAGGAGATAGATTTTTAAGGTCAATAAGTATAGTTTTAAGATACGGGGCGTTCAAAGTTTTCCTTCGTATTTCTATAAAGACAATGTTAATAAATAATGATTATTATGAATGTATATTTCTTTTTTGTGTATTAATAAACCAAAACTATTTTATTTATCATAATTTAATCATAAATGATGATCCCTTTGCTCATATATCGTAGCCTGGGGGACTGCTTGAGGCAAGATGGGGCACTCCTTCCTACGTAACCCCCTCTCTCCCCTTCACTAACTCGGCTTATTACAGCGAATTTTCTTCTGTATGTTAGCGAGATGTTTTCCTTGTATTTTCCGCTTTGGCATGATGACAATCTTGCCGAAACAAAGATAAACAAACGTAAATGCAAGAGAATGTCAAAGGTGAAACTCGAAGGTGTACTCTCTTTTTAAAAGACAAAGACAATTTAATAAATCATGATTATTATGAATTTCATATTCCATTTTGGGTATTTAAAAAACCCAAAACTTTGTTATTTATCATAAATGAAGATCTCTTTGCTCAAAGATCGTAGCTTTGGGCACAGTGTGACGTGTGCTGTCAGGCAAGAAGGGGGCGTTACTAGACAACCCTCCCCTCTCTCTTCACTAACTACCGCGTATATTATGATATTCTGTAATAATACTTGAGCGATTTTTCTTCGTCGTATGTTAGCGAGATGTTTTCCTTGTCTTTTCCTCATTGGCATGATGAACTTCTTGCCAAAACATACATAAACTTACATAAAAGCAAGCGAATGTCACGAGGTGAAACTCGAACGTGTAATCTACTTGACGTCTATGGTCCAACTGATTCATGATTGAACCAGCTACTCGCTTCAGACGCTTCTGCGAGCCACGGAATCTCTACAGATGCCATTCTCACAATTTCTTTGCCAATAATTATCAAAATTTACGATAACATAAGAAATATTGCATTTTCTTGTACGATGAATGTTTAGGCTTATTGAGTTAAGTTTACTAATTACCCTGTAACTACGAAAGTAAGAGGAATTTTGACGAAATATTTCGTATACGTATTCTCAATTGCCATATGAAGCTCCATGAATTTTTCATGACTTTGCATTTTCGCCCTCGCCCTATACCACTATATATAGGGGTTCCAGCCAGCCCCCTTAAGCTTTTTAAATTTTATGTTTTTTATATTGCAGAACCAAACCTTCGGTCTTAACAATAGGATGATCTTCTTGTGCCAGCAGGAACCGATTAAAAACAATCAAAGATTGTAAAGCAAGGAATCGTTGGCATCTGGCAACTTATACATACCTATATACTCTTGTATCATGCGACTTTTGAAGCCCTAATTTTGGAGCTATTTTAAGGGGGTCGATCTTACATGAGATGTAAGATTTCGAGTATGTAATACATAATCATATGATAAAATACAAAACATAATAGATATGCATCTTTTACATGGATATTTTAAAATGTTTTGCTTTAACTTCACTGCATCCAATAATATTATATGTATTTTCATATTAATATTGGTTTGTATTATAAAAATACACAAAATAGCAATCAATGTTTTTTTTGGAAATCAGCTGAGGGCGATTGCAAAGTAAGTTTGTTTTGCTGAGTGAGCTTAAAATCAGAGCAACTTTCTTGCCACTAGTTAGAGCAAATGAATTCTCAAGATACTGTATTTATATGAGACAAGGTTATTTTACATTATTATAAGCCGGAACGACACTTGGAAATATGCCTTAAACTAAGAAAAAGTTAGAGAGACCTTACCTGTGTGACATGCAAGTATATTGCATGATGTGTAGTGTGGTTATTTCAATGGCAAAGGATGGTTCTTGAAGGTAATAATTCTTTATTAAACTCTTGTGACACTATAAAGCACAATGTACTACACTTAATCTTAGGTTAGATTATACACTAAACACTATATATGCACTGTACACTACGTAGTATTTGGTAGATCCGGAGTACACTAAAATCCCAGTCTGGTAGCTCTGGAAGGTAAAAGTATAACACAATTAGTACAAAATACTACACAAAGTCCTGAATGCAATATGTAAATTATAGATATCAAGAGTAAAAGAGTTAATGTATGTTAATTATTCCTTACTTTTAGTTATAATTCCTTACTTTGAGTTATAATCAAGAGTAAAAAAGTTAATGTATGTGAATTAATTCCTTACTTTTAGTTTAAAGTTGTCGTGCTATGTAACCCTGGATGCACAAAGTCTTATGTGGCCCCATAGGCCTACATCATTCAGGGGGTTCTGAATGTACAAAAAAATAAAAAAGTATGTCAGTAAGTACTCTATGCATAGTAAGTACATACAGTAATATGAAAAACCATACAGTGGTTAATATCAACTGGTATGCAAAGTAATGATGGTCTACACCCCTGTTCAGCAGGGGAGTACAGTATGTACGTAATAACCATGAGGGACTTGATCACCCCCTTATCCATGTGAGAGATCTTGTCACTAGTATGTACGTATACTTACTTAATGCTATGTGTTACTACTATGTATAATTCCTTACCTTTATGTTATGTAGTAACCCTGGACAAAGTTTTATGTGGCCCCATAGCCTGCATCATGGAGGGGGTCCTGGTTTTCTGGAATGTACCAAAAAAGTATCAAAGTTAAGTCATGTTATGTATGTTTAGTAAGTTACATACGTAACCATACGTACAGTGGTTTATAAACATGTAGTACATAATCAAACTTGGTGGAAATTCCTGTAAAAAAAAAGTTATTACGTATGTAATACTACTGTATGTAAAAACCTTACTGTTCATACTTTGTTACACTACATGTACATTGTGATACGTATACTTTCCTGAAGGGTTTTTTCCATCCAAAAAAAATGGTGCTTCTACTTGTAGTTATCCTTGATGACACTTGTAGTAGTAATTTGTTAGTAAACAACCTGGAGTTGTGTGAAAAATGTTGGTTCTGGAAGGAAAAAAGTAACAAAATTAGTGTACAAAATATACACTACAGAAAGTTGTGAATGCAAATATGTAATTACTGTAGATATATCAAGAGTACTAAAAGAGTTAATGTATGTTAATTAATTCCTTACTTTTAGTTTAAAGTTGTCGTTCAATGTAACCTGGATGGACAAAGTCTTATGTGGCCCCATAGCCTACATCATTCAGGGGACTCGTGTGGAATGTACAAAAAATAATTTTGTCAGTAAGTCCTCTATGCAGAGTAAGTTAACATACAGTAATATGCACCATACAGTGGTTTAATATCATATAAACATGTAGTATAAAAACTTAATTTAGAAAATTCCTTACATAACTTACAACTTTTAGTGAGTCTCAAAAGCGTGTTACCTAGGTTGTGGGAGATGGAGGTGGAGGTGTAGAGCATCATGATAAGGATGCATTCCAAACCTAACTTCAGTGTGCTTTATCACAGATAACAGGCTAGGATGATGGGCAGTCTGGAATGAAGAATTAATATTAAAGGACAGTATGTAACCACTTAGGTGTACAAAATTTATTGTCGTATGCAAACATTAAAACACAACTGAGAATTCCTTACCTTCAGCAAAATGAAGACATGTAGGCTATGTAGAGGTCTGGTTTATGTAAGTCACAGGTGCATGCCAGTCTGGAATGATAATGTAATAGTACATATGATTATATAGTATGTATGTTACATACATAACATGGTATTACATATGTAATAATAAAACATTAATAAAAAAAAATGTCCTTACCAAATTTAGTGGTTGGCTTGCCTTACTGGGATGGCCATATGGTACATGAGAGTGGGTGGCTGGGCTATGGAGTGGGATGGGCAGGTGCTTGGGAGTCTGGAATGATAAAAAAAATATATAAAATGATAGTTACTACTACTGTAAACTACTGCACATGTTATACTGTTTGACATATTGTAGTGTGTAATACGTATGTTCAATATAAAAAATGAAGAATTCTTTTACCTGAAGGAATGGGAGAGGTGATACTATCGTATCAACTGATTTGGGCTCTGGAGAGGTGATACTCGTATCAACTGATGAGGGAACATCTAGATCTGGAAAGAATGATAGGGTACATAAATATATTATAAGGTGGATGTAATTGTAGCATAGTACACTTTTAATAAAATTTCTATTAGCAATTATAAAACATTTTATACAAATTTGTAAGGATTCCTTACCTGATGTATAGGGCGAGGCATCAAAACCATGGAAAGGCTCAGGGTCATCTGGGTCACTGTCACTATCAAAGGGGTCTGAAATGAAAAAAAAAAAATAATAAGGTATGCAACATCAAACACATTGTACCACTATGTAAGTTAGTGTACGTATGTATGTAGGGTGTAAACAATTTCCAAACATGAAAATGAGAAAAATGAAAATTGCTTACCTGATTGTACACGTACAGGTGGGCGGGCTGATACAGAGGTCCAGGTACGGGGGATCTGGAACTGTCACAAGGTAGTACAGGGAGATCTGGAACTGTCACAGGTAGTACAGGGAGATCTGGAAACTGTCACAGTAGTACAGGGGGATCTGGGAAACTGTCACCACTTCTGCAATAAAATTACAAATGATGAAAACTTAATGAAGTTACAATTTACTCTTACATTTAGTTGTTTACATTAAAAAATTAACACATTTTAATATGTACACTATGTAAACACATAAATTAGTAAAACAGTTCAGAATTCCTTACAGGACTAGGAGTGGGAGGTGGTGGTACTGGAGACTTGTGAAAGAAAGTGTCAAGCCTGGACTGCACACTTCTCTTGTCTGCTTCTCCTTCAGGGTCTCCTGTATAGAAAGTCACCAAATCCATGATTCCTCTCTTGATTTTGTCAAACCTAGAAACGTTAGGGTCTTCTGCCTCAAAAGAAGCCAAGGCTCTCTCCAGATGAGTAAAACCCTCTTGGACAAGCCTTTCACAGTTAATGACCTGGGTTTTGGCTCTGGTGCCGCCTCCTCTCAATCATTTGTTGTTCAAGTTCAAGTAAGTCCTCTGCAGACAACATTCCTCTCCATGGGAAGCCAGCAGCTCGTTACATCATCAGGTTCAAGATCTAGTTTCAGCCTCTTGCTTAGCCCTACGACTCCTCCGTCACAGTCTCGACGTCTTCTGCCTGGTTAAAGCCTTCAAAACTGTGCCACAAACTGTGGACACAGTTTCTTCCAGGCCCCATTTAAAGTGGTCGTCTTTCACCTCGTCCCAAGCACTTGCAATGTTCTTCACTGCATCTGCAATGTTTGTAGCCCTTCCAGAATTGCTTCAGTGTCAGCTCCTTGTTAGCTTCTATGGCCCTCAAAGCAAAACGTAGTGGCCTTCTAAGGTAGTAAGCCTTGAAATTAGCTATTACTCCTGGTCCATGGCTGTATCAGCGATGTGGTATTGGGTGGGAGGTACACCACCTTCACATTAGGATGCATGTCGCTCAAATTGAAGGGTGACCAGGGGCATTGTCCAGGACTAAGAGGGCCTTAAAAGCAGACCCTTCGAAGTCAAATACCGCTCCACTGCTGGCACGAAATGGCATTGAAAACCAATCTTCGAAGACCATTAAGGTAACCCAAGCCTTCTTGTTTGATTTCCAAATCACAGGGAGTTGACTCTTGAAAATGCCCTTGAAAGCCCTGGCATTCTCGGCCAAATACACCAGCAAGGGCTTCAGTTTCAAATCACCACTTGCATTGGCCCCAAACAGCAAAGTCAGTCGCTCCTTTCCAGCTTTATGGCCAGGTGCTGACTTCTCCTCCTTGGAAAGGTACGTTCGATTTGGCATTCTTTTCCAAAATAATCCAGTCTCATCCACATAAAGACTTGGTCAGCCGTGTAACCACCATCCTTAATTATCTCAGCAAACCACCTGGAAACTTTTCTGCTGCTTCGCTATCAGCACTAGCAGCTTCACCTTGCAGCTTCACATTATGCAAATTTGCACGAGCCTTAAAACGGTTAAACCAACATACTCGCGGAAAATTCACCACCAGCACTGCCTTCGCCAAACTTTTTCACTACTGCCTCATGCAGCGCTCTAGCCTTCTCCTGGATCACACTTAAGCTCACCGGAACACGTCGCTGGTTCTGGTCCTCCAGCCAGATCATGAGCAATTTCTCCATTTCAAACAATGCAATCTAGGCTACGTTGCTTCTCGTTTTATCACCGTTGACTTCATCGGCGCAGCATCCTTAACATCGCTTCAGAATACGTTCCTTGTCCTTCACAATGGTTACCACCGTGGTCCTGCTCAAGCTTAAAGAACTGCCTATTTCGGTGTTAGTTTCTCCCTTCTCCGAACGCTTTAGCACGGTCATATTTGCTCACCCCTCGTGATGACCTTCCTCTTCTTGGATGAAACTATCATCGGAGGAAGTACTTTGGCGTTTAGGAGCCATTGTAAATTTGCGAAAATGGCAAGGAATTCAGCAACGTCTTAGCACACAACCTAGTGAAATGCAGGCAGGCACGCGATTGAAGTGGCGTCCTTTCGTATTGTTACGCTTGGCGTCCTCGAACCGTCCGAGGTCGTTGTTCAAGGTCAATTTACCATACAGTTTAATAGCGTTAATTAATTTATGCACCTCCGCTCAAAAAACTAGTTCTGCATATGAGGTATCGTTAAAAAAGCATAACAAAAACGTCCGTAACCTTGGAATTTGTGTTGTAATCTAACCAGAAACTTAGTTTTTGTTTAATTAATATGTACTGGAAACAAGCCCCCCCCAACAATGATTTTTCATTAATATTTGCGCTTTGGACGTGTTTTAAACTGCGCATCCCAAGCTAGTGTATTCATTCGCCCGCAAACTAGTCCGCATATGCGGCGTCACTAAAAAAATTCAAAAAATACCCGCAAAAAAAAAAATGTCAAAAAATCAAAAAATCATCATAAACCTCAAAATTTTTGTTGTAATGTAACCAAAAACATATTTTTTTATTATGTACTGTGCTAAACTATAAAGGATTTTTATCATAGCATGCGTTTTTTAAAAGCGTCGTTAACTCGGAGCGTCGGAAGCGTCAGCGTTGTAACCTCGGAACAAGCGTCGTAACCCAGGACGGAATTTCCATTGAATATTTAAGAAAAAAGAGTAGTAACCTCGGAACGTCGTAAGCCGGAACCGTCGTAACGGGGACCGCCGTACAAAGTGTTTTCAAGTGGAAATATCACTTGACAATGTATCGTTTGTGAGCGAAATTTAGTTATTTTTTTCCTTAGTAGATGGCGCTGAAGGCATGTTTATTGCGTAAACAAATATCAAACATTCCGTTCGGTATTTTCACTTTATCTCCTCAGAATACTATGAGCTTTACATATTTATCTTTATTAGAGTGAAAACAGTAAAATGTTCCTTTTCATGCCCAATAGTTTTGATTGAAACACATTTCTCTAAAATTTTGTTTACGGTCAAGACACATACCGAAGTTTGCGAAAGTTTCATCCACGTTGCCGATGCATGTAATATAGTTGTTAGCGTATCAACATTCTTTCTCCTCAAGTTCAGCTAAAACTTACAAATTAAATCTAGCAGTATATGCCCTTGCCAATCTTTTATCCATAGCGAGTAAGGCTATAACTCTAGTAAACGTTATGTCATCAAACACAACCGTAGATTAAAATTGAGAGAAAAATTATTATTTTAATCTAAACATCAGGTCTTGAAAGAACACATTTGTTCCGACACATAATACAAACCCGCGGTCTTCAACATACGGAATGTAATCAGCGGCAGCTGGAACCGGTCGTAAGCTTCGAACAAGGAGGTTCAGTAGTTAACTGCTTGTCCGATAGTCGGGAGTCCCGCCCGACTGGGAGGTGAAGATTCACTTTGCTTTTGGCCACCATCGGAACGACGTGCTCTTCGCTGCTTTGCCCGCTGTGTTGTATGCTTTGCTACTTCTGTATGAAGTCTTCATTACTTTTGCCCTGAACTATGAGTACTTGTGCGAGTGAGAACTTGTAAGCACTTTGTTGTTTTCCATAATTGCTTGTGATTCATTGTGATGGAATCCCACGAGCTGGAGAGACCCCTGCCCCCAGTCAGCCACAGATTGTGCCCTGGATTGGAGGGCCATAGGTGTGGGGCCTTTAGGTCTATCTTTGAGGTATACCCTCATGATTTGTGTACTAGGTGCTCGGGGCGCAAATGTTCTGTACCAAGACTTGTGATTTACATGTGATTGTGGTCGGGGGGGGAGCAGTGGGAGCAATATGAGGGGAGGAAGTCATCGGAGGGCTCTCCAGCGACTCCTCTGGTTAAGGACACGTCTTCCTCTTTCGTTCCTCCGTCTTAGCTCCCGCGTATGGTTCCTTTCCCTTCGGGGGACGTGTCGCAGTCCGCCTCTTCACTTGACCAGTCAAGTGTAGAGGAGGGGGCACGACACCTCCGCATTCAGTTGTATCCGGGGTCTTCTGTTCGCTCTGGGTGGGAACCCCACCCCCCCCCCCTTAACCCGCCCACTTTTCCTTCCTCAGGTATGCCTGCTGCGTGTGGCGATCTCGGACAGGTCTGGTACTCGCTTAGGGCTCCCAGGCACACTGAGTATTCAGGGGCTGCTGTACCACCTGGCAGCGCGTGGATCCAGGCCCGGTCACCCATGGCCAGAGACGTCGACCACAACAACGGTGTTGACAACAGGGTATGCTGCTCCTCCCCACCTGGTATGTGCAGCACGTGGCCACGATTACCCCGACAGCTGCAGTCCAGGCTCTGCTGCTGGGTTTGCCTAGGAGGGAGGAGGGAGATCACCCTGCCGCCTGGTTTTGCTGCCTTTGCCCCAGCCCTGACTTTCGGTGTCCAGGTTCCCAAGAGTTCCCCCCGCTCGACCTGCCGCCAGTACCTGTGATGTCACTGGCCCCTTTACTGCCACCAGTTCCTGTTGCTGCTGCTCCCGTACCAGTTCCTGCCGTCGTCGCTCCAGCCCTTGGTGTTGCTGCCCCCAACGCAGGTCCTTCTGGACAGGTGCAGCTGGGCCCTGTTGCTTCGGCAACTGCCCCAGCTCCGTCCTGGATGGAGGAGCTGATGGTGGTCCTGAGGAGGGTGACGAAGAAGAGGAAGGTGTCGTTGTCTTCTTGTCATCAATTGCAGCCGGCCTCTTCCCCTTCGACTTTCCAAGGCCCACAGCCGAGGAAGAAGAAGGTAGCTCCTCCCCCTGCAAGAAGTCTCGCTCAGAGACCTCTAAGGGGACTGTCCACTCCGATGGGACAGTTGGGGCTTCCGATCGGTCCTCCTGTTCCTTCGGGAATGGGGCCCATCTCTCCTCTTGCAAGGAAGAAGACGGGGACCAGAGGGGTACCGACTAACACCTGGTACCTCCTCTTCTGGCGCAGAGGTTCTGCCTCAGCACCAGGAACTGTCTCAGCCGCTCGTTCGCGAGAGGTACCGAGTGTATGTTCACCTGCGGGTGACCGTGCAGCCAGGGTCCAGGCAGCCAAGCCTGCTCGCCGCCAGGACCCAGGCACAGAGCGGAAGACTGGTGGCAGTCGCTCAGGAGACTTCCGCCAGACCGGTGATCGCTCTTGCGACTATCTGCTGATTCCCAGGGTTGATGCAATGGTCCCCCCAGACCATACGCGGGTTGAGGTGAGGAAGAGGTCCCCCTGGTTGCCAGGACCATCCTCGGCAGGTCCAGGTACCGTGACACTGCGTGAAGATGGGCCACGCTCCCACAGCGACAGTGGACTGCCGGTCTCCTGTCCGTCACTCCCACTAGGACCAGATAGATAGTTTGACTGGTAGCAGTTCTCTTGACACCCGGGACCATCGCTACCGTTCTCGGTCCAGCAGTTTTCCCCAGGGAGACTGTGCGACTAGGCATGCAGCATATTGTCACCGTGGCGGGTAGGCGATCGCTGCAGCCCCCCAGCACACCGGTTCTGCCAGTGGGCAGGGGGGGAGGGGGGGGAGTCAGGTCTGCCTCTCCTATCCCTTCAACCGCCTCAGGCTGCACCGGGGAGGAGCGAGGCGAAGTAGTAGCGACCGCGAGGAGTGCGCTTCTCGCGGTCCCTCCACAAGGGCCTACCAGATCGTACGCCCAAGTGGTTGGAGGAGACCAAGAGGGGTCTGTCATGGTTGCTCCTGTGGAAGGAGGAGGGTCTCGGGAGGCATTCTCCCTGGATGGACTTGACGGTCCATCTCCCCAGGACGCAGTCACTCCTGAGATCCAGAGGTCTTTTGCAGAGGTCATCGCACTGATTCGTCAGCACAATGACCTCGGGAAGGATCGGTGCTTCTGCCCTCTGAGCCATACATCAAGGCTGGAGTCGTTCTGGGGTCCTAAGAAGGAACCCAGGACGATGGTGGGTCTGCCGCCCCGATCAGCCTTGGCCGACAGTTGTTGCTGGGCCAGGTGGGGACTCTCGTCTCCGGACAGGAGGGATCACTTCGGTCTAGCAGGTTCGTACAAGCTACTTCCCCCTCCTCTACCACGACAGAGGCGCTTCTGCGTACCTTCGGAGGGACCCGCTTTCTGCCACCCAGACAGATTAAACCCGGATCTGGCTGGGGTAACTCCAGGTGTCTCTTCAACACTGCTAGGCGAGAACCAGGACAGGAGGCATTGGCATTGGAATCGATTGCCATAGCATAGCAACGTTCCAAGCAGTCTCCTGGCTGGACCGGTGGTCCCTCACAGTGTCCAAGGTCGCGGCATCCTCGGAAAAACATCACTCCCTAAGGAGACCCGGCTTTGGGGAGACTGTCTGTCTGGGGGTAGGGCTATTTTCTACTGGCCACCAGACGGCCAACCTGGTACTGAGACGTCGGGACGCAGTCCTCACTCCGAGTGACCAGGTCGGCAGGGCATGATGCAGCTTTGGGTCTGAGAAACAGACCGGTGCTGAGTTCCCCCGCTCTCTTTCCCAGAGAGATGGTAGACGCTGTGGTGGAGCAGCGGCGCACTGAGGACAGTGACCGCTTAGTCCACCAGGCAGTCTCGAAGGTGACTGGGCAGCCTCAAGCCACTGCGGCTAAGGGTAAGAGCTTGGCTAGCACTCCTCTGCGGCTTAGACGACGGCCTCGTCGAAGCCGAGAGGAAAGACCCAGCCTTCGCTTCTATGGTAAGGAGTGACCTTCAGCCCTCCTCCAGTCCTCCTTCTCCCGAGGAGGAGCTGGGAAGAAGAAGTCGAAGAAGGGGAAACGCTAGGGACAGCGTTCCTCCTCACCTGCTGCCGTAAGTGGGGCTGTTGCCTGGTGAGCCATTGGGCAACTTGGCAGCGCTACGGAGCCGAGACCTGGA
This sequence comes from Macrobrachium nipponense, assembly GCF_015104395.2. Taxonomy (NCBI): domain Eukaryota; kingdom Metazoa; phylum Arthropoda; class Malacostraca; order Decapoda; family Palaemonidae; genus Macrobrachium; species Macrobrachium nipponense. The sequence goes on along the minus strand of NC_087221.1, from coordinate 37,367,812 downwards.
TAGTGGATGTTCTTCGGGAGGGATATCTACTACCCTTCGAGTCGCGGCCACCCCTCACCTCCAACCCGGTCCATCTACAGACGTACGTCCCGATTCTGCCAGCGACTGTTGCCCCCCCCGGGGAAGGGGAGGGTTTTCGTAAATGTGGGAAATTTAGAAGTTTTCCCGAGATCGATCCCCATTCCTTTGTGCTCGGTGTCGAGGGCGAGTGCTCTTGCACCGAGCCTTGAATTTTTTTTTTTTTTTGTGGGGGGGGTGGTGAAAGTGTGAAAGTGAAATCGTAAGTGCAGTGCTCTTTTTCATTTTTCTTATTTATTTTCTTGCCCTTTGCGCTTGGTCGACCGGGCACGAATGCTCTCGGCCCGAACTTTTATTTTTGTGTGAAGTGAAAGTGAAAAAATTGTAAATGCAGTATTCTTTTTCATTTTCATGTATTATTATCATTATTGGGGGGGAATCAAAAGTTTCCGCATCATACCCTGGAATTGATCCTTATGCCCTTGCGCTCGGTGCCGAGGGGCGTGAAAGCTCTCGGCCGAGCCTTTTATTTTCGTGTGAAGTGAAAGTGAAATGGTAAATGCAGTATTCTTTTTCATTTCATATACTATTTTCATTATGGATCAAGGTTTCCCTTCATACCAGGGAATTGATCTTATGCACTTGCGCCCTGGTGCCGAGGGCGTTAAGGCTCTCTGTCCGAGCCGTGTATTGGTCAGTGGTGCATGGGGTGTTGTGCGGGGGTGGGGAGAGCAAAGGCCTGCCAAGAAATCGTTGGAAAGCTCTCCTACAACTCCCTTGGTAACTGATTCTTCGTCCTCCCCCCCCCCCCCCTGCTCAGCTCCCACGTATGGCACTTTCCCCTGGGGGGGGGGGTTCGGGGCCCTTCTTCTTCGCCCGACCCGTTGAGCGTAGAGGAGGGCACTCGTTACCCGACGTCCATTTGTATTCGGGGTCTTCCTTTGTTCGAACTAAGGGGGCTCTCTCTCTCTCTCTCTCTCTCTCTCTCTCTCTATCTCTCTCTCTCTCTCTCTCTCTCTCTCTCACACAGGGGGGAACTCCTCCTACTTACCAACTTTTGCTTTCACAGGTGCTTTAGCCGTGAGGGATGAATTGGTCAGGTTGTGGGCGTCCGTTGGGACTGCAGGGCGTGCCGAGTGTCCAGGGCTGCTTCACTTTATTTTTGGCAGGGTCTGGTGCGGTCCTTGGAGCGGTGACCATGACGCCAACCACCTTGTCGTCTCCAGGGTACGCCGCCCCTCCTCGCCTGGTTTACTCGCCGCACATGGTGTCTGTCTCACTACAGCCGCCTGTGCAGGGGGCCGATCGCCTGTACCAAGGGGGCCCGTGCCGCCGCCGCCTGGGTTTGCCGTGGCTGCCGTGACCAGACTTCCGCTGCCCCAAGAGCTCGCCCCTGGACCTGCCATGGTACAAACAGGTGTCGCTGGCTGCTGCTCCGCCTCTGTGTTACTGTGCCACCTTCCGTACCTGCCGACGCTGTGCTGCTGTTCCTGCGCTCCTGCTGTTCCCGATGTGTCCATGCCTGCTGACGTCATGCCTTGTTCGCGGTGTTGCTGCCCCAGACGTTGGTCTGTCCGGACAGGTGCGTCCGGGCCCTGTTGCTTCGGCAACAGCAGCCCCGGCTCCGCCCTGAATGGCCGACCTTATGTCTGTCCTGAGGAAGCTGACGAAGAAGAAGAGGAAGAGGAGGAAGGTGTTGTCGTCGTCTTCGTCGTCTGCAGCCGCCTCTTCCCCTCGACTTCCAAGGCTACCCAGCCACGGAAGAAGAAGGATGCCTCCTCCCTCCCTGAGAAGGCTCCTTTGGGAACTTCTCAGGGCCCGTCCCACTCCGGTAGGACGGGGGGTCCTTCCGCTGGTCCTCCTGCTCCGTCGGGAGTGGGGCCCGTTCTCTCCTTCTGCAAGGAAGAAGACTACGAGGACCAGAGGGGGTACCGGCTAACACTGGTACTTCCTCGCCTGGTGCTAGGGGGCTCTGCCGCTACACCAGGTTCCATCTCAGCCACTCGTTCGTGAGAGGTACCGAAGTGTACGGTCACCTGCCGGTGGCCGTACAGCCAAGAACCAGACGCCAGAGCTTGCTCGGCGCCAGGTTTACGGCACGGAGCGGAAGGCTGGTTAGAGCTGCTCAGGCGACTCTTGCCAGGCCAGCTCTCGCTCTGTGTTAGCGACTAGCCAGTCACCCGGGTTGACGTGACGGTCCCAGACCGACCACGGGCTGAGGCTGGGAAGGGGATCCCCCCAATCGTTTGGCGCCAGGTGGTTCGACGCGCCGTGTGGACAAGCACCGGTCTCACCGCGACAGTGGTCTCTGCAGGTCGCCTGACCGCCGCTCCCACAGGGACGGTAGGGCAACCAGCAGCAGTCCTCTGATGCACGAGATCAGGGCCGCTGTTCTCGGTCCAGCTGTTCTTCCCCCAAAGTTAACGCGGCGAACCACGCCTGCAGTTCGAGCCCCACCGCGGGTTGGTGATTGCCTGCAGCCCTCCAAGCCCGCTGGTTCTGCCAGTGAGCGAGGGGGGAGTGTCAGGTCTTCCTCTCCTGTGCCTTCAACTTCCTTGGGTTTACACCGGGAAGGGCAAGGCACCGAGGAGTGATCGAGCCCGTCACGACGCCGTACGTACCAGTCCACGGTCTTAGGATCGATCAGGTCGTACGTGCAAGTGACAGGAGGAGACCGAGATGGGTCTGTCGCTATTCCACCTCCTGAATAGGGGGGAGGATCTCGGGGGTTGCTCTTGTTTGAGGGGCTTGACGGTCCTAGTCCACAAGGTGCAGTCACTCCAGGGATCCAGAGGAACTTTGCCAAGGTTATTGCGCTGATTCGTCAGCACAAACGACCTCGGGGATGGATCGCCGCTCCACCATCTGAGCCACATCCCGGCTCAAGTCGTTTGGGGTCCAAGAAGGAACCCAAAACCGAAACCGAGGTGGGTCTGCCGCGATCGCAGCTTGACTGACTCTGTTGGACCAGGTGAAGTCTCTCGTCTTTGGACAGGACGGCTCGCTGAGGTCTGTCAGACCGAAAAGGCTACTTCCCTCCTCCTATACTGTGACAGCGGCGATTTTAACGTGTGTCAGAGGACGGTATCGGCTCTCTCCTGTCAGGTATCAATCAGCCCCACCCAGACGACGTTCACAGTGGCAGCAGGACCCTTACCTACAGTGCGAGTTCCTAACCCTCCTCGGGGAAAACGTTTCTCCTGACGATACCTTTTCCCAGACTCTGGAAGGCCATCGCTGCAAGGTGATGGCTGCTCCTACTCTCTTCTCCAACTGCTAGTTCCGCTGGGAAGGCGAGCGAGTATCCAATTCCTTCCCCATTCCCTCTCTCCTTATGGCTACGAGGGAAAGGGGAGGGATCCTGCAGAGAGTTCTCTGTAGGATCCCACGTTGGGGGCTGCGTTACCGGGGGGACCTTAGGGTCCTACCTGACGTAAGCCCCCGTCGTTGAGGAAGGATCCTGCCCCATCCTCAATTTCTACGGGAATCGGGAGGACCACCAATCTGATGATCGTTTGACGAATTCAGGGGAGGTTTCGCCGAGTGCTTAGAATTCTGCGGAATTTCTAGCACTCTCAGAGTGTTCGAGTTTTTTACGATCTCCAAACACTTAGGCGAAACCACGGTTCAGAGTGGGCTAGACGAGAATCCCCAATAATTGTTACCACGATAATCGAGAACCTCGCCTAATGCTCGAATTCCTGGAATTTCTAGCGTTGGAAGAAGCACTGCTGCTGAAGGAAGAATATCTCATAGTAGGCGACCAACCCTGAATAGAGAAGAACGGACGGGAACATCCAGTTGGCTTGAACTATCGTCTTTGGTATTCTGTTCACCATTGAAGCTTTCCTTCGGGGAAGATTTCTCCTTCACTCTCTTGACTAGAGAACGAAGGCGGTCGATCTCCAATCCTTATTCTCATTCCTCGAAGGGAAAGAATTTAGGATGGAGGTCGTGTACAGAAACCTACAAATATACATTACTACGTATATTACCCTCGCGACATGGTTTTGTTAAGCAGTTGAATTGTCCGGGGTGTAGGCGCATACTGTAGTTAACTCTACGGATTGTGACTGAGACGACTAGTATCCTAATTGAACTGCAACTCGGGACTGCCTGCAACCTCCCAGGAGTTACCAGGTTCGATTTTAGATACTTATGGCATTGTCACAACAACACCAACTCAGCTTTTGTATTTACCGAAATTCCGTTTCGTTTAAAATATAATTGCTAGAAGCGTAGTTTTTTGCTTGATGGTTCTAGCCGAACGCATTCCTTCGTGGAATGGATTAATTTGGCAACTCAGGATGATGAGTCAGCAAGAGCTAACTGTGTATGGGCTGCTCGATAGCAGCTCAGTACCAGCTGGCTCTCCGAGATGCACGGTCGGTTATGTCTTTCTCCCCTGCAATGATTGACTATCGAAACCGTATCTCTGCCCAACAATCACAGACTTATTGGTCTCTGATTAACGGGGATTCTCGCATACATGAATGACCATCTACTGCTGTGACGCTTGATTTCATCGCCTTCGACATTGCGAGAATTTTCAACAGAGATATCTCTTGGACTCTTTCATCTTTCTATTTACCGCACGGTAACAGAAGTCTGTACTACTAGTCTACTGCCTGCATTTCACTGCGATAATGTGGAATAATTTCTTCAGACATCTGAGTTTGTCTTCAAAATATCTCGTATTCGTAGGTGGTGCAATTGTTCATTGTTCACCCCGAATTAACAGATGTATTGGAAGACATCGCCTACTCCCCGACCTGCCAGCTTACTTACTTCCAAATGTTCAGCCCATGAGAAGCAGTTCTTCAGGCAGTACTTCCCTGTGTTTTCATTACTGAAAAACACCCCGCTTTCATTGCAACTACAACTCCTCACCGGACAGCAATGAAATAGTGGTTAGCGTTTTCAGTCATTTATAAGCACAGGTTCAGAATCTTGAGAATCCTTCTCTCGATCGGCTGTGAAGACGTAGGTTGCATTCACTGTCCACCTTCGTCTTCAACGGCACATAGTGTTGTTTCTCCTTAGCTGAGATCAACTACTATGAGAATGTCTTGCCATTAGGACCTTGGTCTCTAGAAGGCAATTGACTTTCGCCTGTTGAGCACATGCCTTAAGAGAATCATCACCTCACCGTCGGCATCGGTGACAAACAAATACAGTAGGGCCTCGTTAATCACGGGGGATAGGGCCAGAACCCCCCGTGATAAGTAAATACCTGTGTTATCCTGGTACCCCCCTGAAAATTGCTTTAAACTGCCATACTTTCTTAATAATTAACCCACCCAAGACCACTATTCAATGTTTATAACTGCCTACTTTAGTTCAAGCACCAAATATTTCTTCAACTATCACCTTAAACTAAATTCAAGACAGTTTCAAAGTTATTTCTTTCCTATCTTCAATTTCCCCTGCATCAGATCAGCAAACAAAATTATAATTACCTAACAACAATTCCTTCCTATTCATGATTTCGGCTGCTGCACAAACTAAAAAAAAAGTACATAGTACGTATAATCTATTTCGTGATACTGAACATACTTATGATAAAAAAACAGATTTACTGTAATGATTACAGCACCCAACTATAATATTAATGTATAAACAGAAAATACAGCAAATAAAAATCAGTTTTGTCTTTGTTTACGTTTAGAATCAGCTGATGGACGTTTATTACCGAAAGAATTATTTTGGAAAACAATTTAGTGCCTAAAAGAAACGATATTAATGAAATTATTATTATTATTATTAACTTTGTACATAATAGTTTATGATATTATGTACAGTAATCATATTTCATTGAGAGAGAGAGAGAGAGAGAGAGAGAGAGCAGCAGCTTGTGACGAGAGTAACTTGAATAGCTTGAGATAGCAGTTAGGACGAGAATAGCTTGAGAGAGCAGCTTGGGACTAGAGTATTGTTGACTATCTTAGCTCGAGAATAACAATGAAATTTGTATTTTAAATATTTTATGATGATAAGAAATGAAACATGGATAGTGAATGATATTATGATAAAGTAATTCATATTTCATTGAGAGAGAGAGAGAGAGAGAGCAGCTTGTGACGAGAGTTGCTTGAGATAGCAGCTTTAGGACGAGAATAGCTTGAGAGAGCAGCTTGGGACGAGTACTGTTGACTATCTTAGCTCGAGACTAATAACAATGAAATTTGTATTTTAAATATTTTATGATGATGATAAATGAAACATGGATAGTGATAAGATATTTTCTTGTATACTGTTATGTGATAATCATTCAGTCAACTATAAAAGTTGTATTGAAGCACAGTTTCGTAAATCACAGAAAGAATAAAAATATGGCAACATATTTTTATTCTTTCGGGGACCATCTTGTTCTTTTTATTACGATATTAATAATTATAGTTTTTTTCTGTAAGTGATGAAGAGAGAGAGAGAGAGAGTAGAGAGAGAGAGAGAGAGAGAGAGAGAGAGAGAGAGAGAGAGAGAGAGAGAGAGAGATTTGCTATTTACATTCATAGTATTTGAAAATTGTGAATGAGTTTTATTCTAAAAAATGCAATTTAGTCATGAAAAGAAGAAAACAGTAATCAGCGAATCTTGCTCTATGATAAAATTCGTGATTTCGTTAATTTTCCGGAATATACTTAGCATTTGGGCTTCACAAAAAAGTAAGTAAAGTGATTTATGACAGAGTTTAGAGGATACTACGTAAAAATACATCGGTACTTTGTAGAACGATGACGTCACGGTGGTATATGTATTTTTTTCATGAATGAATATACATTTATGATAAAAAATAGTTACTGTACTGCTTAGAGAACCATATTGTAATATTAATGTAATCACATCAAAATGAAGTAATCATTGTTCATTGTATACTGTAAACATGTAAAGTGTATTTTTGTCTTTGAAAAATGGATTCCCCAAGGAATTATTTTTCTTGAAAAGGCTTTTTATTATGAAAATATGCCAATAATATATAAGATTTGCATTTTATTAGAATATATGACAATAATATATAAGGTAAAAATGGTTTTATTACGTTTACGCTTCGTCGCCGATTGCAAACAACATACGATAATCTATTCGTTTGTATGACTGCAGTGTTCAGAAAAGTTGATTACGTTATACCAAAACAATAATGAAGTTCGAATTGAAAATTTATGTTTTCCTAAATGTTATTACTATGTAATTAAACTACTACTATTAACATTTCTAAAAGGTTAAGAATGACAAAGGTGCTTAGTGAAGTGTAACTCAAGTTTACATTTCTGCGGCCGCTCAACTACAAGTTGATGTTAATGACTTGGAATTATTCCATAAATAGGCTATATATTATGAAGATATGCCAATAATAATATATAAGGTGAGAATGGGGTTTTTACCTTTATTGTCAGTTAATATCATAATGTGAATCTGTTCATGCATTTGTTGGTTATTCGGAACCGGACGAGGCTTAGCCTACCACCGACAAGCCCGCGATGCTGTGATTCATACCAGGATATATAGACTGAGAAGTGTCCAAGGAAAAACCCGTGGATTAACTGAATCCGTGATTGCTGATCCGCGACTAAGCGAGGCCCCACTGTACACGATTGTTTGGTCTCTCTGCATAACCCTTTAAAGGGCGAAGGTCACGTGACTTGCTCGGATGCTTGGACAACTTGCCTCACTACCGAACGCAGTCAGTCAGCAGCTGTCAGAGCGCCTGAGTCAGTTACAAACTACGCTGTGGACTTAGTTCGGTTGTTCCAGATCAGTCATTACTTCGTCCTAATAGGGGGAAACATCACGACAGGCCAACCCTCATCACGGTAGACGGGTCTTATTCACTCGATATTTAATTGGTGAAACATGAATACAATTGCAACTCTAAGCCATACCATTTAAAAGACTGAAGTTTCGTTCAACATATTGTGATATATGAAAGCCCCATACGAACTAAAAAAAAAAAAAATAAGCATGTGAGCTCTTCGTAAAATATGTTTTCAAGGCAGTTTTGAAACCCCATTCCAATATGGCGGCTACGTTTTTGCATGGACGGTTCTCATCAGTGACGGGCACCATCTTTCCCCAGCCTTCCCAGCACTCATTTGACAATGTTAGCGTATGTATGTAACGTTTATTGATCTTACTCAAGATTGCAGTTGTAATCAGCACAATAAACAACATTTTGTGCCTATATTAGTGAAAGTATGAAACTTGTTATTCCCGGGTTATGGTTGGAACTGAATTCATTCTTACTGTAATCGGCGGTTTTATCCTTTACTGCCATCACAACTGAAACTCCACAGTGCTTATTTGATTGTTATTATACACATTTGGTCTCAGTTCACTCCACATTGCACTTTAAACCCATTGCTGTTCCTGGTTTCTAAGCGCGCGCGCCATAAACACAATTTCGAACAGCAGACGACGACAGACGACGAAACTGCAAAGTTTTATTCCCTAAACTGTTTACTTTACTCGTTATTTAGTTTAAATTTACTTTGTTATTTAAAAATTTTGATTTAATTCATGTATATTATCCCTTTTTTGCAACCAAATTACCCCGAAAAAATTACAGATATTTCTAAAGTAGATAAAATCAAATGTTTCTAACGTTTTCGTACATCTGGCTGCCGAAAACCATAGAGAGGAACGAATACGGAAAAGTGCAGAGGGAACGACTACGTTTTTTTTTTTTTGCTTTTTTGTTTTTTGCTAGCATTTCATGATTTCAGTCTTTATTAGTATTTTGAATTTCTTAATAATCATATGCCAGAAATAAATGTAACCTTTAATGTTTGCATGCTTTAATGTTTGCATGCTAAGAATGGCAAAATCATCGTTGCCACATTAGTGGAGGCTTCACACATACGCCGGTTCCATTATTATCCTGTTAAGCGTCCGCCCCTGATGAGCTCGCTGCTAACGTACCGTCACGCTTTTTTTGTAATCAGCGATCCATAGCACTGATGATAGTTTTTCAAAGTTAATATTGATTTTTATGCTTTTTATTCATACTGTAATTAACTGTAGGAAATCTCTCTCTCTCTCTCTCTCTCTCTCTCTCTCTCTCTCTCTCTCTCTCTCTCTCTCTCTCTCTCTCGGAGTCCAGTCACTCGGCAAAGAAAAGTCATCTTCACTCCGCAATGGAAGAAAAGTTTGTATCATCACTGGAGGATTCAGAACTAGAGCTCTCATCATCAAATAGGTTATCAATATCACACTCCTCATCAGTATTTGATTGATCTCACCTGAAGAAATATGCCTCCTCTTTGGGACATTCATTGTGAAAGACGCGAAATCCAATTTGTCTCGATAAACGCCCGAAGCGTATTGAAAGAAAACCAACAGGGACAGGCAGTTTTCTAGCATAGCGACCACCAAGAAAGAGTTGCCAGGCTGGAAATAACGTTTCCCATGTGCTGAGAGGTGTTACCAAATGATGTTCCTACACTTTCTATACGAGGTAAACGTATTTTATTCGGGGCTGACAGGCTTGACAAGCACAGTTAAAGTCTTGAACGTAATATCCCGTTGAAGGCGCTACCGAGTAGATCGCGGTAACGTATTATTACGTGGGTGACGCTTAACAGGTTATAAACTGTTTTCATGAATTCTAGTTGTGTTATAGTAATGCAATAATGATAAAATTGCTTTAATATTTATGTATATATACTTCCAATACATAGCCTAATTTCACCAATTTCAAACGTTTTGTGTGTAGTCTTATACCCAGTTTGGAGGGTCAACACATGCCGAATGGCAACAGAGGAGAGAGAGAGAGAGAGAGAGAGAGAAAGGAAGGCGGAGGAACGAAGAAGAAAAGGGTGGCGGTCGGTGGAGGGGGGGGTTGGTTGGGGGGTTGGGGAGAGGGTAGGTGGAGCTTTATACGCGTCGTGTTCGTATCCATTTCTGCATAATGGAGTTTTTGTCTCTTGGTACAAGGACAAGTGTCGTTATTCTTTACGATTAGTGATTCACGATACCCTTATAAATTACGGCACTGGGTGTAATGCACTATAGCAAAATCTCGTTCTGTTAAGAGTGTTCGTTACAGAAATAGGTATTGCCCAAAAACGTGCTTGCACGTGTCTGAAACCCATAGTAGACATGCTGCTTAGTTGTCAATCAAGTTTTTATAACCAAGTATTTTTTACAAGCTAGCTATTGAATAAATTGTATTTTTCTCAGTCAAAACATATGCCCCTCAATGCTAACTTTCCTCTTTTAACGACTTTCTGGTCATTGCAAATTCGGCCTCATAATTTCTTATGGTGCGAAAACAGACAGAGGCCATGGACCGAAAACGATGCGTCACACTACGGCGATAATCCAGCAGTAAAACATCTTCATATATCCAAAAAGTAAATAATAAAGATATATATGCGCATTACGATTATAACAATTACATGTATAGCTGATAACAATCTGCATGGAATAACTGGTAAACTGTTCTGCAATGACAGTGAGTATAGCAATTATTTACAATAGGTACGAAAGTCAAGATGTCGTGACGTCATAATACAGAACTTGAAAGAAAGAACGTTCTAATTCAGAAAAATAATTACTTAAATTTGAGTCAGAGTCGAGTTACTTTTTCAATAACGAATATTTTCAAATTAATCATCATAAATATGTAATATTGAGTTTTACTACTTATTTAAAAATTAGCCAAGAGCACGCTTCTCGTCATCTTCTACCCAAAACAGCTGTTTACGCCTGGCTTGTTGTTGGTGAGAAATCGTGTTTCGATTGTTGTGATAAAAGTGCTCCACGTCGTGTGGGGTACAAGGTGGTGCGGATTTATCACAGGAAATGGAAGTTTGTTGACACAAGCGACTCCGTAAACATCGAGAATGGCATCAATCTCGAAACATTTTAGTTGTAAGTAAAAATTTCTAAAGCGTTTTGGTGAGATTTCCACTGCCGTGGGCGCCATTTTCAGTACCCTCTGTTTTTAAATCTTTTAAAATTTGGCCTTTAATTTCAACTTTGGAGAAAATACTTACTTTCGAAAGGAGAGTAGAGGTCTTTAGCTCCGTTCTCACCAACAACAAGTCGTGACTGATGCCCATCTCGGGTGTCAGACGCGTTATAATGTACTTTTTCGGAGGGTGGCTTGCATTGATTGTAGGTGGCCTGCTTGGCCCTGCGTGATGTTCTACCCTAGCTTGTCCCAGTACCCATAACTTCGACACCCACCATGGAGTGTCGTCCTATCCACACGAGAAGAAGAACTTTGCTGCATTAGGATAGGAGAATGCAAGACACTTCGCTGCAGACGTCGCTGCAGACGGATAGACCAGTATGGGTACTGGACGTCACCGAAGTTAAGAAAAGAGGGATAGGTCATGCGACTATTTATTTCTTTTCCTCTGAGGGAACTGCATGACTTTAACTGCGAAGTCAAACATCCAGGGGATGGGGATCCGTGACGCTCTATTTCGTACCGAACTTCGTAGCGAAGACTCAGAACCCTTCGGTCCCTGACGATCAGTTCGAGTTCTTCACAATCCCCTCCCTTCTGACTACGTGAGGTGATCAGGAGGTGTTCAAGCTGATGGTAGCGACGACATCCGTACCCATCGTCCAAGAGCCCATGAAGTCGGAGATATTGGTTCTTCCCTCGCGTTCCACAAGAACTTCTCCGTGGCGCAGGTACTGAAGGCAGGGGTCTGATACAACCAGACCACATGCTCCTTCTACCTTCGGGATATTGCCCACGGGTCCTTGATACTTGCCTTGGGACCTGTGGTGGCTGCTCAAGACGTTGTGGTAGCTAACCCAGACCCTCGCAGCTGAACAGCATCGAGTCCTGGTGTGACTGTAAGAATGGATGAGTGAATGAGTGTGTGACTGGCTCCTCTTCCCATCTTTTTCTCCCCCTCTACCTGTGGGTAGAGGGATACGGTCGTCACTCTGCTGGATAAGGATGAAATGCAGGTGAGCTACTCGACAGAGCCCCATCCTATCCCTTTCACTAGGATGGGAGCGAATATCCACCACTTCTCCCCAAACAAGGGGGGTGAAGTGGAAGCCAACCAAGAGGCAAACCCATAACTTTATGTTGCCTCTTGCAAACAGGAACAAGTTCTTGCTTGCTGGTACGAAGAGATACGCTTGCCTCTCTCTTAGTACTTGTCCAGAGGTCTGACCATTGATCCTGTGGTGCACACCCCGATCAATCGGACAGTCTTGGATCCCTCCTCGCTCGTTCGACCAGGGAGGCATTCCAAGGTTGTGGGTGAACACAGTCTGTTCACAAAGGACTTAGATTCCTCCCACCAACCGAAGTGAGCTCCTTTCCTATTGTAAAAGGACGAAAGGTTTGTATCCCGTGTCGGAACAAATGACAATTTGTCCAAAATTGCATTTTTCCTAACTATACAAACTTGAGATCCTTTTACACATTGTCCCACCTCATGCCACCCCTCATTCTGCATTTTTTGCTTGGACCTAAAGCAAAAGTGATTCTTCACCTCCCAGTCGCGCGGCGTGCGCACTGTCGAACAAGCAGTTTAACTACCGAACTCCCTTGTTCGAAAGCTTATGACCATCCAGCTTGCGCTAGTTACCTTCCTATTGCAAAAGGACCTCAGGTTTGTATAGTAGGAAAAATGCAGTTTTGGACAAATTGTCATATTCCACCACCAATAAGTGAGTCCTTCCATATGTAAAGGACGAGTTTATTTGTATTGCGTGTCAGAACAAATCACAATTTGTCGCAAATTTTTATTTTTCCTAACCATACAAACCTGAGGTCCTTACACATAGTCCACCTCATCATGCCACCCATCACTCTGTTTCTGGGCCTAAAAGCAAAGTGAATCTTCACCTCCCAGTCGGGCGGGACTCCCAACTATCGGACAAGCAGTTAACTACTGAACCTCTTGTTGAAGCTTACAACCGGTTCCAGCTGCCGCTGATTACATTCCATATGTTAAAGGACCTCAGGTTTGTATAGTTAGGAAAAATACAATTTATGACAAATTGTGATTTTACCTGTTGTTTCATGCGATAAAAGATAAGTAATGTAACAGTAAAGTTCGTACTACGATGAAATGAAGTGAAAATAGCGAACGGAATCACGTAATACTTTTACGCAATAAACATGCTCACAAACGCAATCTGTTAACAAAAAAAACACAATTCAGTTCACGAGACGTATTAAATTCATATTTCGACTTAAAAACATGTCGTTTAATGACAAATTACCTTGTCTCATATAAGTAGAGTATCTAGATATTTTACGCTAACTAGAAGAAAGGCAGTTTACTCCGAATTGAGTTAAATACGGAGAAATAAACTCGTATTTTGCCATCAGCTGATTTCGAAACCAAACACACTGACCGCTTTTTGTATTATTTTTTATGATACAATAATATGAGAATACATACAATATTATCGGATACTGTAATGTATAACTTTTTAAAAGAATCAGAAAAGATGCATATCATTGTGTATTTAATTCGTAAATATAGGCTACGTAGCCGTCACCAGCCTGACATTGCTCAATTAGTTATGCCGATGTCGGTCCGAATCTGATTCCCGTTTCGTGTCCAATTTTTAATTTTTTTTTTTTACAAATTTTTCACTGATATGTCATAAATCAGAGTGCATTGAAACTCCAAATTGGCTTTTATTAATAAATAACTAATATATCGTATATATACGATATATGTACCACGTATTATCATCATCGTATAGGCAAGCCTAACTTGTTAAATGTTATTCAATTTCTCTCTGTACTGAATTATCATAAGCAATGTGCATTGAACCTAGAGAATTAGCTGAAATTAATAATTGGTATGCCATATATGTATAAAGTATGGTGTGTAATGTAGGCTAAGCAACCCTATTTGTAAAGATTGTACTTATTACCTTAGTGTAGGCTACGCTAGCATAATATTCTTACATCCAAATCGATTTATGACTGCGGTAGTAAGTCGACTACTACCTGTAATGTAAAAATATATCAGGCCTATTCTCATTAACGTTATTTGTAACATAACCATGGTAATTTTTTGACTATCGTGTGATGGTTGAAATGCAAGTTAAAAGGCTGTTTTTATCAGATTGGTTGTTCATGGTAAATCAGCTGTTTCTGGCTGTATGCATTTCCAAACAAGTATATCATTACTACTGATACTTTTTGCATTCTCTTTTACTTTTTTAAACTTAACTAGAAGATGGGACAGATTAACCCTTAAACGCCGAGCCGGTATTTCCTGAAGTGTCTCCCGTATGCCGGCAGCGTTCGCGAGTGAGTGCCGAAATGGAAAAAAAAAGAAATTTTTTTTTTCAAAAAATCACAGCACGCTTAATTTTCAAGATTAAGAGTTCATTTTTGGCTCCTTTTTTGTCATTGCCCGGCCCGAAGTTTAGTATGCAACCATCAGAAATGAAAAAGACATTATTATTATATATAAATATTGGAATATATGACCGCAAAAAAAGAAAAAATTTCATATATAATTGTATACAAATCGCGCTGTGAGCAAAACGATTAAAGCTAATGAGTTAATAATTTTTTCGTTGTATTGTACACTAAATTGCGATGATTTTGGTATATAACAAATTGTAAAATGATCAAAGCAACACAGAGAAAATATTCATCAATATGATGCATGAATTTGTAATGAGCGGACATAAAAAAAAAAAGCTGTTTTCAAAAATTCACCCATAAATCGAAATATTTGTGGCTAGAGACTTCTCATTTATTGCAAAATAAAAGGTAATTGATTGAATATTACTAGACTGTAAGTGTTGTAGCTTACAATTGCAGTTTTTGACCATTTCGGTCGAGTTAAAGTTGACCAAAGGTCAAATTTTTTCTATTTATCGTTATTTATATGAAAATATTTCAAAACTGATAAAAGCCACAACCATGGGTTTTTTTTTTTTTGTATTCTACTTGAAATTGCGCACATTTTCATATATGAAACTTTATGTAACTGCTAATTTAAAATGGTGCAAACATTACGACAATCGAACGAAAAAATGTATGATTTTTTCGGAACGAGCCACCAGCAGTAAGGAAAAAGTTTTTTCATAAATTCACCATAAATCAAAATATTTTGCTAGATACTTACAATTGATGTAAAATAAATGTAAATGATTGAATATTACTAGAAATGTATAGTTTTTAGCTTACAATTTGCGATTTAGACCAGTTTCGGTCGAGTTAAAGTTGACCGAAGGTTGAATTTTTTCTATTTTTCTTATTTATATGAAAAATATTTCAAAACTGATAAAAGCTACAACCATGGGTTGTTTTTTCTTGTATTCTACTGAAATTACGCACATTTTCATATAAAAAACTTTATGTAACGGCTAATTTAAAATGGTGGCAAACATTACGACAATCGGACGAAAAAATTTCAGATTTTTTTGGAAGAGTTACCGTTGCGGACGTAAGGAAAAATTTTTTTTTTTATATAAATTCCACCATAAATCGAAATATTGTACTAGAGACTTCCAATTTGTTGCAAAATAAAGGTAAATGATTGAATATTACTAGAATATAAGAGTCTTAGCTTACAACCATGGGTTGTTTTTTGTTGTATTTTACATGAAATTGCACACATTTTCATATATAAAACTTTATGTAATGGCTAATAATTAAAACTGTGCAAACATTACGACAATCCAACGAAAAAATTTAGATTTTTTCGGCAGTTACTGCTCGGACTTCAGAAAGTTTTTTTTTCTAAAATTCACCATAAATTGAAATATTGCGCTAGAGACTTGCAATTTGTAGCAAAATAAAGGTAAATGATTTAGTATTACTTGAGTATTACTAGACTGTAAGAGTTTTAGCTTGCAATTGCGGTTTTCGACCATTTCAGTAGTCAAAGTTGACGAAGGTTGAAATTTTGGCACTTATCGTTATTTATATGAAAATATTTCAAACTGATAAAAGCTACAACCATGGGTTTTTTATTTGTATTGTACATGAAATAGCGCACATTTTCATATATAAAAACTTTATGTAATGGCTAATTTAACCCTTAAATGCCGAAGCGGTATATTAAAAATCATCTCCCGTATGCCGGCGGCGTTCGCGAGTGAGCGGCGAAGCGGAAAAAATGTTTTTTTCAAAAAATCTCAGCTTGCTTAGTTTTCAAGATTAAGAGTTCATTTTGGGCTCCTTTTTTTGTCATTGCCAGAAGTTTAATATGCAACCATCAGAAATAAAAAAATATCATTATCTTATATTAAATATTGGAATATATGACCGCAAAAAAAAATTTCATATATAATTGTATACAAATCACGCTGTGAGCAAAACGGTTAAAGCTAACGAGTTATTTTTTTTCGTTGTATTGCACACTAAATTGCGAACGTTTTGGTATATAACACATTGTAAAAACGATCAAGGCAACACAGAGAAAATATTATCACAAAATGATGCATGAATTCGTAATGCGCGGACGTAAAAAAAAGCTGTTTTAAAAATTCACCATAAATCGAAAGATTATTGCAAATGAAGGTATTTGATTGAATATTACTAAACTGTAAATGTTGTAGCTTATAATTGCAGTTTTCGACCATTTCTTTGGTCGAGTTAAAGTTGACCGAAGGACGAATTTTTTCTATTTATCATTATTTATATGAAAATTTTTAAAAAAACAAACTAAGAAAAAGCTACAACCATGAGTTGTTTATTGTTGTATTCTACATGAAATTGCACACATTTTCTTATATAAAATTTTATGTAACGGCTAATTTAAAATGGTGCTGACATTACGACAATCGGACGAAAAAATTTATGATTTTTTCATAAATTCACCATAAATCGAAATATTGGGCTAGAGACTTCCAATTTGTTGCAAAATAAAATTAAATGATTGAATATTACTAGAATATTAGAGTTTTAGCTTACAATTGCGTTTTTTTTCTACCATTTCGGTCGAGTCAAAGTGACCGAAGGTAGAAATTTTTGGCACTTAGCGCAATTTATGTAAAAATATTTCAAACTGATAAAAGCTATCACCATGGGTTGTTTTTTAGTTGTATTCTACATGAAATTGCACACATTTTCATATATAAAACTTTATGTAATGGCTAATTTAAACAAAATGGTGCAAACATTACGACAATCGGACGAAAGAAAAATTTCTGATTTATTTTTGGAAGAGTTACCGCGCTTACGTAAGGAAAATTTTTTTTTTTTCATAAATTCACCATAAATCGAAATATTGGGCTAGAGACTTCCAATTTGTTGCAAAATGAAGGTAGATGATTGAGTATTACATGAATGGTAAGAGTTTTAGCTTACAATTGCGTTTTTTTACCATTTCGGTCGAGTCAAAGTTAAACAAAGGTTGATATTTTGGCACATCGTTATTTATATGAAAATGTTTCAAAACTGATAAAAGCTACAACCATGGGTTGTTTATTGTTGTATTCTACATTAAAATTGCACACATTTCCATATACAGTAGTACCTCGATACGAAATTAATCCGTTCCGAGGCGCCCTTCGTATCATGAGGTTTTCGTATCTTGGACAACATTTTACATGTAAAATGGCTAATCCGTTCCAAGCCCTCCAAAAACACCCCAGTAAATTTCATTATAAAGCTAAATTGACCTAAAAACAATGAAATACTACAACAATTGGACCATTCAATACCTAAATTAATAGCAAAATGCAAAATAACCTGTAAATAAAGTGTATTAGTGTACATGGTATACAGAAATACTGTACGTAAAATGTGTTTCGAGTGAGACTATCTCCGAAAGTGGCGACAGAGGAGGAGGACAGACGGCAGGTACGTACGCTTAACTTTACGAAGCACATAAAAAATGTCAGAAAAACAAACTAAACTTTACAAAACACATTAACAAAACTGTAACACTTAACTTTACAAAAAACTTAAAATAAGATTTTATTTTGTCTTTTATTTTGATTTTTATTTTTTACATTTCTTTTTACTTTTTTATACTTTACGTAATTTCAATTTCTTCACCACCGAATGGATGCCAGTCCGTTTACGGAATTTTTCAAACCACCCATGAGAAGCCTTGAACTCTGGGGTTGCCATTGATGTCCCCTCGTCTTCGGCTTGGGCAATCAAATCGCCGAAAATAGTGCTGGCCTTCTGGCAGATTGCCGTCTCGGTTATCGTATCGCCATCGATTTCTTTGTCCTCAATCCATACAAGAAGCAGCCTTTCCATTTCATTATGCACATGGCTCCTCTTGTTGGACAAAATAGTCACGCCCTTGGAAGGTGTAGCTGCTTTGATGGCTTCCTTCTGCTTAAGGATGGTGCCTATCATCGACATATTCGGCCGTATTCCTTAGTGATCACACTCAACCGCAAGCCAGCTTCATACTTTTTTATTATCTCCATTTTTGTCTCCATAGAAAGCACTATCTTCTTTCTGTGAACTTCAGCAACTTTCATGGGACCCATGACTATACTGTAGTATTTAAGTTATGTAGTAACTATACTAATTAGGTTCTCACACAACACGATAAAGTAGCACAACGAAATCACTAACGAATTTTTGTTACTAAACGAAATCGTTGGACCGAACGAATGCCGCGTGCGTACGATAAAAGATTCTGGTAAGAAGTGGCCGAGTTAGGCACGCCACCACGTACGTATAAGATGCATGATGGGAGGGATGCTGTCCAGTAGGAGAGAAGGATCTCATGGCGGTGGCTAGCATCTGGAACCAATGGGAGAGCAGGAGGATGGTGGCGAGTCTACTAGAACTAAGATGGCGGTGCACGGCGCGAGTTTCAAAATTGTTATCGGGCGAATCTCGGACTTTCAGAAACCTTTCGTATCTTGGAAAACTTTTGCGTGAGTGTAGAGCTGTTAAAGTTTTTTGGCATTGGCTTTCGTATCTCGAGTTTTTTCGTAAGTTGAGCCTTTCATATCTCGAGTACCACTGATAAAACTTTATGCAACGGCTAATTTAAAATGGTGCATATATTACGACAATCGGACGAAAAAATTTATAATTTTTTCGGAAGAGTTACCGCACGGACGTAAAGAAAAATTTTTTTTTTTCATAAATTCACCATAAATCGAAATATTGTGCTAGAGACTTCCAATTTGTTGCAAAATGAAGGTAAGTGGTTGAATATTACTAGAATATAAGAGTTTTAGCTTACAATTGCGTTTTTTTTTCGACCATTTTGGTAGAGGTCAAAGTTGACCGAAGGTTGAAATTTTGGCACTTATCCTTATTTATATGAAATATTTCAAAACTGATAAAAGCTATAACCATGAGTTGTTTTTGTTGTATTCTACATGAAATTGCGCACATTTTCATACATAATACTCCATGTAATGGCTAATATAAAATGTGCAAAAATTATGTCAATGTGACAAAATAATTTCTGAGATGTGTTGCTGATGCTTTTTAGTGCGAGAAGAAAGAAATTCACGCTTGCGCGCCTGGGTAACAATTGTAAACAAAACAACGCCTTGATCCGTGAGCTCCCAGCAACCCCAAGGCACATGATTCAAAAGTATTCGCCTAGTAGGCCTATAACTATTTTTCCGCGAATTTAAAAAAAAAAATTTTCGTCGATGTATCATATGTTCAATCGGCACTCGACAGACAATTTTCGTCGACGTTTAATACGTCCAATCGGCGTTAAAGGGATATAATGGTGCAAACATTACGACAATCGGATGATTACGACAATCAGACAAAAGAATTTATGATTTTTTCGGAAGAGTTACATTGCGGACGTCGGAAAGTTTTTTTCTAAAATTCACCATAAATTAAAATATTGTGCTAGAGACTTCCAATATGTTGCAAAATAAAGGTAAATGATTGAGTATTACTAGAATGTAAGAGTTTTAGCTTCCAATTGCGGTTTTCGACCATTTCGGTAGAGTCAAAGTTGACTGAAATTTGAAATTTTGGCACTTATCCTTATTTATATAAAAATATTTCAAAACTGATAAAAGCTAAAACCATGAGTTGTTTTTTGTTGTATTTTATATGAAATTACGCACATTTTTGTATATACAGTGGTCTCCCCGTATTCGCGGGGGATGAGTACCAGACCCCCGCGAATAGTTAGAATCCGCGAATGTTTGGAACCCCCCTCTAAAAATGCTCATAAACTCCTATCCTAAACATGTAAACACCAAAGTATCCCTGGTCCAGATGAGATTCCTTATGAAATGTTTAAACACATTTCAAGAACACAAAACTTTTTACAATAAGTATTATCAATAGAATATGGGATGAAAGCAGCTACCCTAGCATATGGGAATTAGCTACCATGTTACCATTCCTTAAGCCTGGAAAAGATCCTCTCTGTGCAGCAAGTTACCGCCCCATTGCTTTAACATGTTGTTTATGTAAATTGATGGAAAAAATGGTAAATGTAAGACTGATGTGGTATCTAGAGCAACAATATTCTAACGCCCTCTCAGTGTGGTTTTCGAAAAATGCACTCCACCCTGGACATCTTACTGCAACTCGAAGCCTCTGTCTGTGAAGCCTTTGCCTCCAAGCAACACCATGTGACAGTGTTTTTTGATATAGAAAAGGCATATGACACTGCTTGGAGACATAGGATTCTGAAGACTATGCATAATAGTGGTCTACGAGGCAAATTACCTTTATTTGTGAAATCCTTTTTACATCGTAGGTATTGTAAAGTTAAAGTTGGCAGTACTTTATCAGAGAAAAAGTGCCAAGAAGAAGGTGTTCCCCAGGGTAGTGTTCTCAGTGTAACACTTTTTGCTCTGGCCATAAACAGTGTTGCAGCTGTCATTCCAAGAGAGGTTTTAAAGACACTGTTTGTGGATGACTTGTCAATATCCTTTGCTGCCACGCGGATGACTGTAGCAGAACAAGAAAGAAAGCCACAATTAACAATAAAATAAAATTAGTAAGTTGGGCTGAGAAACAGGGTTTTAAATCTCTGTAAGCAAGACTACTGCTGTCCACTTCTGTCGGATCAGGGGAGTGCATCCTGATCCAGACCTCTATTTGTATGGCCGTAGAATCCCATGTGTAGAACAAGCACACTTCTTAGGCCTAGTTTTTGACAGTAGATTGACTTGGGTCCCCCATATTAAACATATAAAAGCAAAGAGCCTAGAAGCTCTACACATCTTGAAAGTGCTTTCTCACACCAGTTGGGGAGCTGATAGAAATTTGTTACTAAAGCTTCATAAATCCCTAATCTTGTCAAAGCTGTCATATGGTTGTGAAGTTTATTCTTCAGCCTCCTCATCTAACTTGAGAATTTTAGATTCAGTGCATCATTCAGGTATTCGTATAGCACAGGAGCTTTCCGGTCATCACCAATACCTAGTATGCTAGTTGATGCAGGAGAGATGCCCCTTGAACTCTATCGCCAGTTCATCATTACTTCGGTACTGGTTTAGAGTGCAAAGACTCCCCAAATCTCTGGCATTTGCTGTGGCAAATAGAAATATTTTTAACGGTTTTTATGAAAGTCATCCAAGGTATTCCCACTCCTTTTAGCTATAGAATTAAAAATATTTTAGAGGATATAAATATTTCCCATTGTCCCCTTTGTGTATCCAGTACTCCTGTCTGGAGGTTACCTGATGTGAAATTCTGCAGGTACTTCAGTGGAGCAAAGAGGGATAAATCTGATGAGGAAATGAAGTCCATATTTTTAGAGCATGTATCAGAGCATGTAGATACAAGTTTTATATTTACTGATGGCTCTAAGTCCCAATGCTGGCGTTGGATATGGGGTTTTTAGCGAATCTTTTAACCGAAGAGGTGCACTTCCTTCTGTTGCCTCAAACTTTACAGCTGAATTGTATGGCATCCTAATAGCACTGGAACATATTATAACACTCCCAGTTTGTAGCTATACAATATTTTGTGACTCCAAAAGTGCCTTACAGTCCCTGGAAGTCTTTAATACTGATCATCCCTTGGTGTTCAAGATCTTGCAGTGGATTTTTTTGCACCAAAATAGAGGCAGCATTGTTTTATTTTGTTGGGTTCCCGCCCATGTGAACATATTGGGAAACGAAGAGGCAGACAAGCTAGCCAAATCAGCAGTGCAAACTTTGGTACCAGAGAAAATGCCCTGTTCCATATCGAGATACATTCTATGATATATGGAAATCCATCCAGAAGTTATGGGTACTTCAGTGGGACAGAGTAGGCCCCAATAAAATGAAAGAAATTACTAGTGAGACACAGCCCTTGGAAAATATGACCTAATACCAAGGAAGTGGGAGATTGTATTGTGTAGATTACGTATTGGCCATACGCGTTTAACTCATAGCTATCTGATGGATGGGAGAATGAGCCATTCTGTGACGATTGCTTAGTTCCACTAACCGTTAGGCATTTGCTGGTTGAGTGTCCCAGTCTGGTGGAACTTAGGAATCGTTTTTTAGGTTATAGTAGTGGAGCAGGGGGTAATTATAGCGTGGCAAAACTGTTGGGAGAAAGCGCATGTATTAATAACATTATCTCTTATCAAAGAAGCTGGTCTTCTCAAATATATGACAGCTGTGCTGTCTTAGTATATACATTTTTTTTTCTTTTTAATAGTTTTTATAAAGTTATGTGATCAATCACATTCGTTTTTATCGGAATATTATTATATTTTTATCAGAAATTTAATTTATTTTTTTAAATCAAATTTATATATCTCTCATAAAGATAAAGTTATTTTGAATGTTGTATAATATATTATAAAAGTTAAAAGATCACATTTAGTATTCGGCGTCGGTGACCCTGGTAGTTGTGACGCCAGATAACTCACAATATATCAATCAATCAATCCTTCATCAAATATACATAAAATATCCTATTATGGTTCATATTAATCTTTGAATATTATTAATACTGTTTTAAAGTAAATCTTACATTTTATGTTTATACATAAATGCATACTATGTACGAATGACTTAGTTACGTATGTGAAAATAATTCAGTCCCCCCATAAGTATTCAGTCATGCACGTTTTCTTTCATACTGTGACTATTTGAGACATCCATTTTCTTTTTACAAGGGAACAATTGCATGTGAAATCACAAATACCAAATGTCTACTTAAAGTATTATCCTACATCAAATATACCATTGAATTGGATTATTAATATCATTTTAAAAGTAATCTTAAACATTTTACCATTAGAAATATATAAACAGCCAATAGCAGAGAGAGAGAGAGATTACATAAAACCATTAAATTCGTTGACTATTGTATGGCATTGTCACTTTCTCAGCTCCGAGCGTCACTGGAGTTGAGGTAGGGAAATTGATACAGAAAAAGACGAAGGGAAGAATTTTCATTTGAAATTAGTTATCGTATTATTACTACTTCTATTATTATTATTATTATTATTATTTGAAAATAAAATAAACATGTGCATCTACCATAAAAATTCTCTCACCTCAGTAAGGAAGAGGGGTTATCCTTACAAGTGAAATGGAAAGGTCATTTTCATCTCTTTAAAATACTACCATTATGAATTTTGTAATTATTATTACAAAATTCATAATTATTATTATTGTTTTTATTAAATAACTGAAATTATCAATAAACATTTTACATACTAGTACCGTAACAAAAAATTCTTTCATCTCGGTAAAAAAGAGAGAGAGAGGAGAGAGAGAGAGAGAGAGAGAGAGAGAGAGAGAGAGAGTTTATCTCTCTCTGTTCTCTCAAAAAATACTTATAACGCTTCCAGCGAAAGAGAGGGAGGGAGTTACCACTATGACACATTATCTTGTGTGGCAAAAGAGAGAGAGAGAGAGAGAGAGAGAGAGAGAGAGAGAGAGTTAACCTTAATTAAAAGTGACATGGATAGATTACTATTGTATTTCTTTAAAATACTATCACATAATATGAATTTTGTAATTACAGTTGATATTATTATTATTATTATTATTATTATTATTATTATTATTATTATTATTATTTGAAAGTATTAAAAACAAATAGTAAAAGTACTATAAAAAATCTTGAGTCTCAGTAAATGAGAGAGAGAGAGATAGAGAGAGAGAGAGAGAGAGAGAGGAGAGAGAGAGAGAGAGAGAGAGAGAGAGAGAGAGAGAGGGTGGAAATTTCATGAGCACTTGATGGCAGCCACAAATCAGCTCCTTCCCCCTCCGTCACTTACTTGATACGTATATCTGAGTTTTAGTACCTGGAGTTAGAGAAAGAATCTGACTGGGATTTCCTTCATTCTTCCATAATTTTTAAAAATTTATAAGCTAAATCTTACTAATTCACTATGGTATTTTCTTTAATGAATTGATATTATTGCTGTATAAATTAATATTAATATTTGAAAATAGTAAATCATTTATTTATCATACAAAAAACATACATCTTTGTAGTAGAGAGAGAGAGAGAGAGAGAGAGAGAGAGAGAGAGAGAGAGAGAGAGAGAGAGAGAGAGAATTATTATTTTTATTATGTGATATCATTTAAACTTATTAAACTTACTAATACAGTATTAATCAAAATTAATATTTGAAAATTAGTAAATCATTTTTGTATCATAAAAATGTATTTAGTCATGAAAATAAACATCAAAATACACTAATTAGTGATTATTTTTGTCGGAAAATTCTAGATAGGTTCCAAAGAAAAATCCGCGAATATGTGAGTCCGCGAATCTGGATAACGCGAATACGGGGGGAACACTGTAATACTCTATGTAACGGCTAATATAAAATGGTGCAAAAATTGTCAATTTGACAAAATAATTTCCGAGGTGTGTCGCTGATGCTTTTTAGTGTGAGAAGAAAGAAATTCGCGCTTGGGCACCTGGGTAACGATTGTAAACAAAACAGCTGCTTGATCCGTGAGCTCCCAGCATCCCCCAAGGTGCGTAATTCAAAAGTTTTTGCCCTAGTAGACCTATAACTATTTTTCCGCGAATTTTTACAAATCTTTTTATCATCGACGTACCATACGTCAGTTTGGCACCCGACAGACAATTTTCGTCGACATTTAATTTGTCCAATCGGCGTTAAAGGGTTAAGAGATGGAGGAAAAGAGGTTAGCCTAACTAAAAAATGAATAGATAAGAGGAGGAAAAGAGGTTAGCCTATTATTAAATTTTGGTCTCGTATTTAACTCGCATGATACGTGAGATACGTGATAAAATAATTTTTTATATAATTTTTTGAGGGTGAAAATTTGGGAGTCGCATGATATGCGGGATCACGTGTTATGCAAGTATATATGGTATATATACAGTGGAAGGTGGTTTCCGACCAGGCATAGAACTTCGTGACGCATCAGTCTTTCTTGACCACCTTGGAGAGTAGTTGCTTGTGCTCCTTCACAACCGGTTGCTTTGTTTGCCTGTGATTTCTGTTTCAGTGTGTTTGTGTGTGTGCCTTGTTTGTTTATAATGAAGTCCTCCAATTCTTCTAGGCCTCATCAATGCATGTGCCTGGGTATTCAGGGATTTCCATGCTCCAGTTTTTGGCTGCTACCATTACAGATCCCCATACCAGCTACATGCAGTAGGTGCTGATCTGTGTACCGTCCAACCTCACCTTTCTTCACATAATAAGAGAAATTGGAAATGTCAGTCAGCCCTAACTGTATCATCTGAAAAAGGTGAGCTTCCTGCAAGGGAGGAGTTTGCATCACAAGGATCCACTCCTGTTAGTTCTTCAACATGTCAAACTCTCCCTGCAGAAGTGCTCAAGTGTACCCATCTGTGGGTGCAAACAGGTTCAAATAGGCATAAAAGATGTCTGTACACAATGTTGGGTGTTTAAATCTTACAGTTGAAATATATATCAGTTACATTTCCCCTTCTGTGATATTCCTGAGGTAGCCTGAATTGGATAGCAAATAATATTTGTCATTTAATTTTTTTAAAGTCATGGTGTCTGTGATAAAAATTCATGATCCATGTTGATGCTGATGGAGTTGAGTTGATATTAATTCTCAGTACAAAACCTGCATTCGACATGCATATGTACAGCAGAGTAGGTATCAATGTATACCTGTCTTGACAGCAAAATGGTTTATGTCCATGAAGGGAATGGTACACATTGTTGGGCATTAGAAAATCCCTGGTGCTAAGCATAGGTTTTTATTCACTCAAATATAAGTGGCACGGCAGTCCAAGAAAATATGCCGTGTTGATCCACTTATAGGAGCCAGTCATCCTTGTCATTGTTCATAAGTCTGAGGTGCTGTCAACAGCTGTACCAGAATTTCCCTGCTTTATACTTGACAGTTTCCAGTTTTCCTGTGACAGTTTCCAGTTTCCTGTGATTAATGTCAGCAATAATCAAATAAATCAAATGCTATTCCTTTTTTTCCCATTTTCGTTGCTAAAACCATTCACTTATTATAAAGTAATAAGGGCATAGTAGTACCATTGCCACCTGTGAGTAGCATCTGTCTCTCTTTTATGTGGTGGGGACCATCAGAGAACAACTGATCAAGTCTAAACATCACTACTTAGGTTTAGATATCTGCTGTAGCTTAAGTTAGCTAGATTATTTTATTTGTATCTTCCCTTCTTGCTCTTAAGGCTGAATCCACTTACTGATGCCAAAAATTGCTACATTTGCCGTAAATCTGGTTAATGACATCATTAGCCAAGTGCTGTAAAACCGAAATACCGTTAACTGATGCACTGATAAGCTAGGGACTGCCTGTAGTTTTTGTACGTACATGATGCATTTTGACAAGAAAAAATTCTTGGCAATCATAATTTGTTTCTTGTACTCAATACTTAAGCTAAAATATGTTTGCATTGAGGCACAACACTCACTACTCCTTTCCCTCCAAACAAATGGTTCATGCTTTAGTCACTGCATCACCATCAGTCATTGCACAACCTGTTTTGCGCAACTCTTAACTCATTTGTTATTTCTGTATTCTTGTGCATACAGTCATCATGGATTGGTATTTGCATGTCTCATCATGCTGTTGAGTACAGTGGATCCCCCCATATTTGCATTCTCCTGGATTCACGCATTCGCGGATTTCTCTCAGGAACATTTCCCCGCATTATTTGCAGAAAATTTGGCTATTCGGGGGTATTTTTCTATGAGAAATATCCACAAATTCTTGTTTTTTTTTTATTAATTTCATCATAAATGCACTTTTTGTGATAAAACTATTGAAAAACCAAGTATAAACATTTTGAGTGGGTTTTTCTTGAGTTTTAACGACAAAATAGAGGTTTAAAGCATTTTTATAGGGGTTCTAACTTCATGGGGTGTCTGGTACACATCCCCACAAATACAGGGGGACCACTGTACCATATGCCCAGAACTATGGTCTCCATTATCATTAGAAATAAAGAAGTAATCAAAGCAGTGGGTATAGCAAAACGAGTGAAAACTCTGACAAAGCAGAGACCTCAAACACTTAGAAAGAGGGAAAATTGCTTTTAATTTGGTTAAATGAAAAATAGTAGGTGGTTTAGTGTTTCTGTGGCTATGATTTGCAAAAAAGCAAGTGTTAGGTGCCAATATTTTACAAACAATTCTGGAACGAGTGCTGAAATTAGCAAAGCGTAAAGTCGGCCAATGAGAACTCTGTTGTTGTGTGGGAATGTTAGGTGGGACTTGAAACTCAAACCTTTAGTAGTTATTCATAGTGAAGACAAGTTACCTTTGATGTGGAGGGCAAACAACAAATCTTGGTCATCAGGCAGTTTTTGGCAGAATGGATAAGCAAAGTTGTTGGTCAAGCTGTGGAAAAAATATTTACTGGAAAGAAATTTTCCTCTGAAGGCATTTCTGTTTTCAGACTACTCCTGCTAACCCTCCAGACTTGCAGGATGACTTGTTAGAGGACTTGAATTTTATAATCAATACGTTCATGCCCCCTAAGACAACTCTTCTGATCCAGCCCATGTCATAACTTTACTACAGCACTTTGGTCAAATAAGGCAATACAGGCAGCCCTCAGTTAGCGGCAGGGGTTCCGTTCCTGGCCGCTGATGCTAAGTGATTTTCAACGCTAAGCGATTTTAAAGTCGGCGGTCGCACACTTTCTTTTGGAATACTAGACTAGTTAACGGTGCCCTAGACCAGTCAAACGGCACCGTAATCCCGCAGTGGCGTAATAAGTAAAATTATATTTATCTAGTATAGTACTATAGAATTTACTGTACAGTACATTATAGTATTATAAATACTCTAAAGTGAAAAAAAGCCTAGCTTTAATCCTTCGGGTGTCTAGAGTATGTAAAGATATAATAAAGTTTTATACAGTGTACAGGTAGCTGTAGTGTTCTAGTTATGATAAATCGTCTTACAATAATCCGATTTTATGAGAGAATGATGAAAGTATGGTTTTAATGTTATAGTACTCGTTGTGTAAATGTGTACAGCCATGAACCACCAAATGAGAAACATATTTTTTTTAAGTACAAGCGAATTGGATACCAACATCTGTTTGGCTTATATGTCAATCATCGTACTATATTGCTGTAGTTATAAATGACATTATGTAGAATAGGACTGAGATATCTTAATGTAATAGAAAATTGTGAATCACGTATTGTTTTACTCAATAAAAATGCCACCAACGTAATCTGTTAATGAAAAAAAAAATTAGTTCACAATCACAAGAAGACATAGTCAAGTAATATTTCCTCCTAAAAACACATTGTACAAGGAAAAATAACCTTGTATCATGTAAGTCAAGGTATCTAGATATTCGTTTAATGCTAACTAATAGCAAGAAAATTTGCTCAGAATTGCGTTAAATATGGCGAAACAAACTCGTATTTGCCATCAGCTGATTTCCAAACAAAACATTGGCCGCTACGTGGAATTGGCTTAGATTTTAATTTTAATAATAATAAAAAATATGAGAATGCATACAATATTATTGGATACAGTGAAGTAATGTATAACTTTTTAAAAAGATTTATGGAAAAGATTATTTACTTTTTCTTCTGTGCTTATCTTAATTTTCGTCACTATGCCATCTATTGTAGCAGTGGCATCTCGAGCTCGTACCTCAATTTTTTGCTCGTGTAACAAAGAAAAAATCGACTGAGTTGCACAGTTATATTTTGTACTTCTCTCCCATGGAAAAACAAACAAATTGCTGTGTTGCAAAATCGATATACAGTGGTCCCCCCGTATTCGCGGGGGATGCGTACCAGACCCCCCGCGAATAGTTAGAATCTGCGAATGTTTGGAACCCCCCTCTAAAAATGCTCATAAACTCCTATTCTGAACATGCAAACACCAAAGTATACCTAAAAAGACCATCCTTCATCAAATATACATAAAATATCCTATATGGTTCATATTAATCTTTGAAATATTATTAATACTGTTTCAAAGTAAATCTTACATTTTATGGTTATACATAAATACATACTATGTACTTACTGCATGACTTAGTTACGTATGTGAAAATAATTCAGTATCCCCATAAGTATTTAGTCATGCAGTTTTCTTTCATACTGTTACTATTTGACACCCATTTTCTTTTTACAAAGGAAGCAATTGTATGTGAAATCACAAATACAAATGTCTACTTAAAGTATTATCCTACATCAAATATACCATTGAATTGGTATTATAAATATCATTTTAAAGTCATCTTAAACATTTTACCACTAGAAATATATAAACAGCCAATAGCACAGAGAGAGAGAGACAGAGAGAAACTCCTTACGGTTTCAAAAGATTGAAATGAACGTCTGTAGGCAACTTTTTTTCCCCTCCCATAAATACATATATTTCTCCAGAGAAGAGAGAAAGAGAGGACTGTGCAATTATGTTTGTCTGTCTATCAATTCTTTTGCTGAGAGCGAGAGAGATAAAAGGAAGAAATAGAAACACTAAATGTATGACAAGTATCTTGTGGAGAGAGAGAGAGAGAGAGAGAGTTGTCCTTACAGTATTTAAAAGAGAGAAATGGAATTATTATTGTATTTAAAATACTCAGATATGAATTTCGTACTTAGTTATAGTACTGTTATTTATTGGAAAATATTAATGATAAACTTATTACATACATGTCCATGAAAATGATCTCATCTCAGTAAGAGAGAGAGAGAGAAAGATTACATAAAACCATTAAATTCCTTGACCATTGTATGGCATTGTTACTTTCCCAGCTCCGAGTGTCACTGGAGTTATGAGGTAGGGAAATTGATACAGAAAAAGACGAAGGGAAGAATTTTCATTTGAAATTAGTTATCGTATTATTACTACTTCTATTATTATTATTATTATTTGAAAATAAAATAAACATGTGCATTTACCATAAAAATTCTCACTTCGCACTAAGAAAGAGGAGTTATCCTTACAAGTGAAATGGAAAGGTAGGAAAGGCCCGTGCCAACAAGAAGTGTTGGCTTAATACAACAACAACAACAACAATTTTCATCTCTTAAAATACTACCATTATGAATTTTGTGATTACAGTTTTATTATTATTATTATTATTATTATTATTATTATTATTATTAAATAACTGAAATTATCAATAAACATTTTACATAATAGTACCATAAAAATTCTTTCATCTCGGTAAAAAGAGGAAGAGAGAGAGAGAGAGAGAGAGAGTGAGTGTTTATCTCTCTGTTCTCTCAAAAATACTTAGAACACTTCCAGAGGGAGGGAGTTACCACTATGACACATTATTATTTTGTGTGGCAAAAGAGAGAGAGAGAGAGAGAGAATTAGCCTTAATTACAAGTGACATGGATAAATTAGTATTGTATTCCTTTAAAATACTATCACATAATATAAATTTTCTCATTACTGTTATTATTATTTATTATTATTATTATATATTATTTACTTATTATTATTATATTATGATTATTATTAAATTATTATTATTATTATTATTATTATAGTATTATTATTATTATTATTATTTGAAAGTATTAAAAATATATAGTACTAGTACTATAAAAAAATCTCGTGTCTCAGTAAATGAGAGAGAGAGAGAGGTGTTTCGGAGTGAGCGCGGAAGCAGAAAAAATATTTTTTCAAAAAATCACAGCGCACTTAGTTTTCAAGATTAAGAGTTCATTTTTGGCTCCTTTTTGTCATTGGCTGAAGTTTAGTATGCAACCATCAGAAATGAAAAAAAAAAAAAATTATCATTATCATATATAAATAATGCGATATATGATAGCACAAAAACGAAATTTCATATATAATTGTATTCAAATCGCGCTGTGCGCGAAACGGTTAAAGGTAACAAGTTACTTTTTTTTCGTTGTAATGTACACTAAATTGCGATCATTTTGGTATATAAAACATTGTAAAACGATAAAAGCAACACAGAGAAAATATTATCACAAAATAATGCATGAATTTGTAACGCGCGGACATAAAACAAATATGTTTTTCAAAAATTCACCATAAATCTAAATATTGTCCTAGAGACTTCCAATTTCTTTCAAAAATGAAGACAAATGATTGAATATTACTATACTGTAAGAGTATTAGCATACAATTGCAGTTTTTTACCAATATCTGACGAGTTAAGTTAACCGAATGTCAAATTTTTTATATATATATTTTTTTATATGCAATTATTTCGGAAATTAGAAAAGCTACAACCTTTAAATATTTTTTGTTTTATTCTACATGAAATTGCGCACATTTTCATATATAAAACTCTATGAAATGTCTAATATGAAACGGACCAAATATTCTGAGAATGGGACGTACGCATTTCGGAGATTTGTGGAGGAGAATCCGCGCCGAGGGAAGGAAAGTTTTTTTTTTTTTAAATTCACCTTAAATCTAATTATTGTGCTAGAGACTTTGAATTTGTTTCAAGATGAAGATAAATGACTGAATATTACTAGACTGTAAGAGTTTTAGCTTACAATTGCGTTTTTCGACCATTTCGTTAAGAGTCAAAGTTGACCCGAACGTGGTTTTTTTTTTTCTATTTATTGTGAATCATATGCAAATATTACAAAAATGAGAAAAGCTACAACCTTCAAATATTTTTTGTTGTATTCTAAATGAAATTGCGCACATTTTCATATATAAAACTTTATGTAACGGCTAATTTAAAATGGTGCAAACATTACCACAATAGCACGTATGATTTTTTCGGAAGGAGTTACCGCCGCGGACGTAAAGAAAATGTTATTTTTTTTTCATAAATTCACCATAAATCGAAATATTGTGCTAGAGACTTCCAATTTGTTGCAAAATGAATGTAAATGATTGAATATTACTAGAATATAAGCGTTTTAGCTTACAATTGCGGTTTTTTATACCATTTCGGTAGAGTCAAAGTTGACCGAAGGTTGAAAATTGGTGACTTATCATTATTTATATGAAAATATTTCAAAATTGATAAAAGCTACAACCATGGGTTGTTTTTAGTTGTATTGTGCATGAAATTGCGCACATTTCCATATATAAAACTTTATGTAACGGCTAATTTTAAAATGTTGCAAACATTACCACAATCGCATGTATGAATTTTTTCAGAAGAGTTACCGCTGTGGACGTAAGGAAAAAGTTCTTCATAAATTCACCATAAATCGAAATATTGTGCTAGAGACTTCCAATTAGTTGCAAAATTAAGGTAAATAATTGAATATTACTAAAATATAAGAGTTTTAGCTTACAATTGCATTTTTCGACCATTTCGGTAGAGTCAAATTTGACCAAAGGTTGAAATTTTGGCACTTATTGTTATTTATATGAAAATATCTCAAAATTGATAAAAGCTACAATCATGCGTGTTTTATTGTGTATTCTACATAAAAATGCGCACATTTTCATATATAATACTCCATGTAATGGCTAATTTAAAATGATACAAAAATTATGTCAATGTGACGAAATAATTTCCGAGATGTGTCACAGATACTTTTTAGTGTGGCAGAAAGAAATTCGCGCTTGTTGCGCCTGCGTAACGATTGTAAACAAAATAACACCTTGATCCGTGACTCCCAGCATCCCCCAAGGCCCAAGGCGCGTGATTCAAGAGTTTCGGCTGGTAGCCTAAAAGTATTTTTCTGCGAATTTTAAAAAAACTTTTGTATGTCGACGTAAAATACGTCCAGTCGGCATTTAAGGGTTAATGGCAACAGCACAACAGCTCCTTCCCCCTCCTGTCACTTAACTTAACAGTTTTAGTACCTGGAGTTAGCGAAAGAATACTGGGATTTCCTTCATTCTTCCATAATTTTTTAAATTTATAAGCTAAAATCTTACTAATTCACTATGGTATTTTCTTTAATGAATTGATATTATTGCTGTATAAATTAATATTAATATTTGAAATTTGAAAATAGTCATTTATTTATCATACAAAAAAACATACATCTTTGTAGTAGAGAGAGAGAGAGAGAGAGAATTATTATTTTTATTAGGTGATATCATTTAAACTTATTAAACTTGCTAATACAGTATTAATCAAAATTAATATTTGAAAATAAGTAAATCATTTTTGTATCATAAAAATGTATTTAGTCATGAAAATAAACATCAAAATACACTAATTAGTGATTATTTTCGTCGGAAAAATCCGCGAATGGGCGAGTCCGTCCGCGAATAATTTCTAGATAGGTTCCAAAGAAAAATCCGCAAATGTGTGAGTCCGCGAATCCGGAGAACGCGAATACGGGGGACCACTGTACGTGAGTTTTGTCTTTTAAAATAAATTTATGCAACAATTGTAAATATAATTTGTTATAAAAACATGATTCAATTATATAAATTAAAATGTTATTATTCGGGCGCGAATAAACAACCTATTGTCTTCATCATGTGAAGGGCTGTTACAAAGACTTCAAATGGACATGAGTACTGTCACTGTATCATATTTTTGTACAAAAATAAAAAAAGATACCCTGTAATACATTTTTCATACACATTTTAAACATAAAAGCATGAAAACTTATAACAAAAAGCTGAAGTTTCATTAACAAAATGAGTTATAATTAGCTCCCAAATTAATAAAATATAACCACGTAAAGTTTTTGTAATGTATTTTTCGGAACAGTGGCGGTCAAGAACGAACATGAAAAAATATTTTCTGATATACCCGGAGGACACTTACAAAAGCTGCCGGTAATCTTTGTATTCATTATTTTATGTACAAAAATAAAAATACCCTATTCTGTAATACATTTTTCATACAGATTTTAAACATGAAAGCATGAACATTTATAAAATTGACACATCGATCTCGCTAAATTTGCACTTTTTGAACTATATTTGAACTATAGTGGACAAGAACGAACATGAAAAAACATCCTCTGATAACGTAGAGGGCAGTTTCAAAAGCTGCCTTTGTATCATATTTATGCACAGAAAGAAAAATACCCTGTATGTAATACATTTTCATACCCATTTTAAACATAAAAGCATGAACATTTATAAATCGACACATCGATCGCTAAATTTGCACTGTTTTACCACAATATTTTTGGAAGAACAGCAGGCGGCGGCTCACAAGAACCAACATGAAAAAATGTCCTCTTTGGTAAGTGGAGGGCAGTTTCAAAAGCTGCCTTTGTAATCATATTTATGTGCAGAAATAAAAATACCCTATACGTAATACATTTTCATACACATTTTAAACATAAAAGCATGAACATTTATAAATCGGCACATCCACCATAGCTAAATTTCCACTTATTTAACTCTATATTTTCGGCATTGACAGTGTCAGGGCCATATAGTTTACCCTAATACCTATGTAATAACTCTCAATAAAATTTTTTAATATAACTTGTTTAACCTTTATGGTCTGAACGGTTTTTTTCTACAAATGTATGTACTCATCAGACATAACGGCACTAGCAACGCTGTTAACCGAAAATGTGCCGTAAAAATACCTTAGTTTTCTTAATGAATATTTTTGATGACAGCTGTAAAACCGATTTGTCACTAAGTGATTGCACTGTTAACCGTGGGCCGTCTGTAGTTTGTACTCTCTACAGATACAGTTGCTTTACTTTTAAAATTCCTCTACAAGCATTTGCTTTGCCGTGAAATTCTTCTGCACTCACCTTTGAGAGCATAGCCTTGGCTATAGGTTTACATATTTTAGGGCTGTTGCCTTATATAATAAGGCACCCTATGAGGTAATGTCAGACTTGCGATAATCTTACGCTAAGTCGGTTGGTATTGCACTTCCATATTCATGGGAGTGTCTAGGGTTTGTAGATCACTTACGAAGTCGGTATTATCTTCTTGGTTATGACGACGATGTGTTAAACTCATGATTGATTCGGCAATGATGTGAGGATCTAGTAGAAACCACGAAGTACAAAAATACTTATATTCTCTGAATTTACATGGTGAAGATCAGGTATGATTGTACAAGTCTTCTAATGACGATAGCTTGATCGCTTCTGCCAATGATGATGGCTAATTCTATTCTCTCTACATGATAAAGCTTAGGTAAAGAGATACAGGTCTTCTAATGACGATAGCTAACTCTATTCTGCTTTCACTACCATCTCGGTTACCAGTCCATAAAGGAACAGACAGTAACTCGAACATACGAACATACAATCAGATGACATAGTTACATACGAACACAATCAAATGAGACACGCTACAGATCACGTAGGCCGTTTGAATTATAGGTCGCGGTAGTTGTCTCAAGCAGGGAGCTGGACTAAAGTTTATAAACAATTGAATGACTACAGGTGACGGCATGTTATCTTAGCCTACTTTTATTGTATACGTCATCTTTAGCGTCTCTTAGTCTGATCACATTCCTGCAAGCAATCTGGTTGACCTCTTTAGTTTTAGTCTTTTATATATATGGACTAACATTCCATATTTTTATTATGTAAACACTTACACATACATATTGAGGAGGCCTTTCTACCCTTTTACATGGTTGTCATTGAGTAATTAATTTATATTCAGAAGATGTGCTCAAGCATAAAATTACCTTTGAGATGGTACCTGAGATATATTAAAATGATTGGAATGTGAATTGGAGGTGGTAGAAGGTTTGAAAATTGTACAGAAATAGTATGTAAAAAAATGACAAATTGTTCCAATACGTAATACAAAAAACCTTTCGTTCCTTTAACAATAGGAATATACTTTTGGCGTAGCTGGAATTACGGCCGTTGAAACTTGAACAAGGTGGTTAGGTAGTAACTACCATGGGTAGGCTAGTCTGCCCGGATGTAAACACTCCACTTTACTTTCGGCCGTCTTTCTTCCGAGGAAGATGTGTGTTTGTGAGCTCCGGCTGACTGGTCGTTAATCTTTTTCCCGGTGGGATCCTTTTGGTTTATTTTTTTTGTATTTAAATAGTTATGCATATACGGTGTTTGATATTAATTATAAACAAACAAAGGTTTGTCCTTGGTTTTTCAATTAATACAAACCACTGTTTGTGATAGCCTTTGTAACCGCCCCAATACTTGTGTCAAGAGCCGGCGGCTAAGGTTATGCCAACATATTTATTTACATTCTTTCGCCCTTTACCACTGGCTCAGACCTGCATGAGGATGAGATATGTATTTATCGTGAGGATGAGACATGTATTCAACGAAAGTGATATTGATCCTGTAACGGGACATGTATTCGTCTGAAAATTACGCTTACGCTTGGGAATTACAAGGGAACTTCAAGGTTTGTCCGTGTTTTGTTGTTTTTGTAATTTCTCTTCTCCTTCTTCCTTCACTTACTATCGGAGAAGGTAGAAGGATGGGCGTGCGATGCTGATGTTGGGGGATCTCCTCTCATTTCGGAGGGCGGGCGCCCTTGGATGTGTGAGGAGTATCCTCATTACTTTAATTTTTTTTTCTTTTCTTATTTTACAGACTAGTGGTGATTGTGTTTTCAGCAGTACAGTGGTCCCCCCATATTCGCGGGGGATGTGTACCAGACCCCCCCGCGAATAGTTAAAATCCGCGAATGTTTGGAACCCCCCTCTAAAAATGCTCATAAACTCCTATCCTAAACATGCAAATACCAAAGTATCCTTAAAGACCATCCTTCATCAAATATACATAAAATATCCTATTATTGGTTCATATTAATCTTTGAAATATTATTAATAGTATTTAAAGTAAATCTTACATTTTATGTTTATACTAAATACATACTATGTACGTACTGAATGACTTAGTTATGTATGTGAAAATAATTCAGTCCCCCCATAAGTATTCAGTCATGCACGATTTCTTTCATACTGTTTCTATTTGAGACATCCATTTTCTTTTTACAAGGGAACAATGGAAATGTGAAATCACAAATACCAAATGTCTACTTAAAGTATTATCCTACATCAAATATACCATTGAATTGGTATTATTAATATAATTTTAAAAAGTAATCTTAAACATTTTACCATTAGAAATATATAAACAGCCAATAGCAGAGAGAGAGAGAGAGAGAAGAGAGAGAGAGAGAGAGAAGTGTGTTACTGTTTAATCTCATTAAACGTAATATTATTTGTAAACTAGTACTGTATATTATTATTTTACCATAAAATGTAGTAATGTCCTTAAAGATATACTACTTATACGTACATACACTTCCAGCTCAAACAGAGGGCGAGAGTTACCACTAGCACATGCTAGTATCTCGTGTGAAGAGAGAGAGAGAGAGAGAGAGAGAGAGAGAGAGCAGAGAGAGAGAGAGAGGGTTGTCCTTATTTAAAAGAGTTGAAGTGTGGATAGATTATTGTACTTCTTTAAAATACTATCACATATGAATTTTGAATATAGTTATATTACTACTATTATTATTATTATGCAAAAATATTAATAAACATACACATGTACCATAGAAATTCTCTCATCTCAGTAAAAGAGAGAGAGAGAGAGAGAGAGTTTATATTATCCTGAGATATGGCAACACAGTTGTTGGACCCCAGCCAACTCGGCTTGCTACTGGAGTTCAAAGAGGGAGATGCGGGGGTAAAGAGCATTTTCTTTCATTCTTCTTACGTAATTTTTTTTATTTATAAACTAAAATCGCTAATTCACTTTAGTATTTTCTTTAATGAATTTATATTATTGATGTTTACATTAATATTGATATTTGAAAATTAGTAAATCATCATCCAAAAAACATACATTGCTTTAAGAGAGAGAGAGAGAGAGAGAGAGAGAGAGAGAGAGAGAGAGAGAGATTATCGTAGTATTTGTAAAATACTGTCACATATGATTTTTTTAATTACAGTTATTATTATTATTATTATTTGAAAATATTAATAAACATATTACGCATATATGCACCATAAAAATATCT